>NC_056728.1:315003425-315344675 GCF_019279795.1 Protopterus annectens
ATAGGTCACACATCTTAAATTCTAACATTTTCTGAGTATCAAAAGATATCAAGCATTCATTTGTATAAGCAATAGGAAACATAATTATTAATAAATTCTTAATTAATTGGTTCATAGGTTCATAGGTTGGTACTAGGCTATCGGCTCTAGGGCCTATACAAGCCTAGCAATAACAATTTCCTGGCTATTTCTTCCCACACTATTTACTTTCCTGGACCCCTGTTTGATGTGATCCCCGGGGTGAATTTCCTTTCTCCCATCCAATCATCAAGATTCCTTTTGAAGAGGGCCAAAGAGGCGCTCTGCTTGACATGTATGGGCAGTCTATTCCAGAGTCTGGGGAGTCTCTGGGTCAGGAACCTATCCCTCCAGCATGTTTTGTTTATTGTGATGACAAGGTTTAGATCCCTGGAGCATGTGGCTCTGAGGGATTGCGATTTCTTTAAGTGTAGCATGTCCAACAGCTCTGGGTTTGACATGGCCTTGTATGTTAAGCAGAGATTGCCTCGGAGCAAACGATATGCGACAAAGTACAGCTGGAGTTTTTTAAGGCGGTCAGCATAGGGCATCTGCTTTAGGCCTGTAATTCTTTTAGTGAGGTATTTCTGCGGCCTTTCCAGTTGTTGCAGATGTCTTGAGAGGTACATACCAAATGGGGTGTTGTATTCTATAATGGGTCTAATGAGGGATGAGTACAGTGGGACAATGACCTCCTTTTTTCTTGATGAAAAGCTCTTAGTGATGAGGTGTGCCACATAGAAGGATTTTCTGACTGTTGCTGCAATGTGGTTATTGAAGGTGAGACCACTGTCCACCTGTGTCCCTAAGTCTCTTATCACACTTTCAGTGTTTAGTGTACTGCCACCTATGTGGTAATTCATGAGTACATGTTTTTTCCCAAAGGGGATAACTATACATTTCTTGGCATTGGGCTTGAGCCCATGGCTCTGGCACCAAGCATCTGTTTCTGTAAGGCCCTTTTGTAGAGTATCCACATCATTTGGGGATTCAATAATGGCTCCCAGTTTGCAGTCATCTGCAAACTTTGTTAGCCAGCGACCATTAGTGTTGGCCTGTACTTCAGAGAAATAGATGCCAAACAAGAGAGGTCCCAGGACTGAACCCTGAGGTACTCCACTTGTCACTTGTGTGGAGCTGGATTTGGAGTTAGCTACTTTTACAGTTAGAAAACAAGCTTTTTAAACAGCAGCAATATTTGGTTTATAAGAGGTGTGAGAACAAGTTTTGACATTTCACTTTGAATGTATATTTTTAAAATCTATATAAAGATGTTTGTATTTATTTGAGTGGGTCTACCTGATTACGCCGAAAGCGGAAAACACCAACAACGAGATAACCGACACCGGAAGATCGACAATGGAGAAGACCGACAGTTGAAAAGCCTGACGCTGAGAACACCGACCTGATAAGGTAAGTGTGCGATAGGGATGGATGTTGGGTCAGGGTGCGGGTAAGGTAAGTGTTTGATAGTGAGGGATGTTAGGGTGTGGGTCAGGTAAGTGTGTGATAGTGATGGACTTTAAGGTTAGGGGCGGATTAAGTGAGTTAGGGTTAGGGTGCGGGTAAGGTAAGTGTGCGATAGTGACGGACTTTAGGGTTAGGGGTGGATAAAGTGAGTTATGGTTAGGGTGCGGGTAAGGTAAATGTGCGATAGTGATGGACTTTAGGGTTAGGGGCGGATTAAGTGAGTTTAGGATTAGGGTGCGGGTAAGGTAAATGTGCGATAGTGACTGACCTTAGGGTTAGAGTTTGGGTTAAGGTTAGTGCATAGTTAGTTGTGTATGTAAGGTTTTTGTGTAGGTTTGTAAGGTTTTTGGTGTGCTTGTGTTGTGTGTGTGTTTTTCAGATAAGGTCTGTGTTTTGTTGATTGTCGGAATTGTGGTTTGTTGGGCATGTGAAGTTTCATGATTTTGAACTTTCTGTTTTGTGGTGTCGGTTATTTCGTTCTCGGTGTTTTGGCTTGTCGGTGTTATCAGGTAGACCCATTTGAGTATATGGTTCAAGCAATATCCTATTACTATTAAGAAGTAAGGTTTCATGTATTGATTTCCAATACGATGTATAAGATGTATTATTCCAAAGCAACACTATGTTAATAAATGCGGAGTTTAAATAAAAATCGATATTTGGAAACCCTATACCTCTTTCATCCCAGCTTGTGGTGTGCCAGAGAAGAGAAGTTTTTGTTTTTTTGGGATACCAAAGGAAGTTAAGTAATAAGTTATTAATTTTCTGTTTAATTTTGACAGGTGGGAGAATTATTAGAGCTTGGCCAGAGAATAATATTTTAGGTAGCAGTATCATTTTTATTAAAGTTAGTCTGTCTTCATATGTGAAGAAGAGTCTGTTGCAGCTGTCTGTTAGATTAGTAATTGAGTTTATAAGCTGTTGGTAATTAGATGTGAGTGATTTTTATAATTAGATTTAATAATGATACCTAGATATTTAACATGCATGCCCTCCCATTTTGTCTCTTTTTGATCTAAGTTTCATAGTAACGTTTTTTATTCACTATAAATGCCTTAGTTTTGTTGTGATTGAATTTTAGACCCGAGATGTTTGCAAAGAAGTCTAGATTATGTAATAGATGATCTACTGAATTTTCAATATCATTAGAAGTTATTAGTAGGTCATCAGCAAACAGTTGTATCTTGGGAATAATTTGACACTTTATATCCTTTAACGCTGTCATTTATTTCTAACATAATTTGCAAGAGGCTCAATAGTCAGGGCAAAGGGTAATGGGGAGAGGGGGCACCCCTGTTTAGTACCTCTTAATATTTAAAATGGGCTAGATAGATACGATCCAACCTTTACATAGACTATGGACTTTTCATATGGTTTTTTAATTAATCCTATAAACTTTGGGAGAACTTGTATTTTTGCAGACCTTTAAACAGATATGGACAACTTAGAGAGTTGAAAGCTTTATCTATATCAAGGCTTAAAATAGAAAACTCATTTTTTTCCTGTTGTTAAGTCTGTTAAGGACAGTAATATAATTGCATTGTCTTGTACCTTTCTGTTTTTTGATAAACCCGGTTTAGTCCTCATGAATTAATATTGAAAGAATATTATTTAAATATTGAAAGAATATTATTTAATCTGTCTGCTAAGATAGACATGAATATCTTGTAGTCAATGTTAAGCAAATAAATTGGCCTGTATGATGTGCAAAGGTTGGGCTCTTTATTTGGTTTTAAAATGGGAGAGATGATGGAATATTTCCATGAGGGAGGGATGTTTGCTGTAGTTTTAACTTCTTGGAATGCATTGAGTAAGATTTTCAAGATGTTATCAGGTCAGAGTTTGTAGAATTCCGCAATTAGGCCATCCAGCCCTGGTATCTTTTTTGTCTTAAGATTTTTTATTTGTTTCTTTGATTCTTTAAAGGAAAAGGGTTTATCTATGTTATTAATATTGTGTTTGGATAGTTTCTTTTGAATATTATTAGCAAGAAAGTTGTCTATACTTTTATCACTTGTAGAAGAGTCATTATTATTAATATTCTTATAATAGCTTTTAACACATAGTAAGATATTTTTTAGATCTGTAACTTTGATAGTCTGATTATTTCTAGTGTATATTATTTCTTTTATATGACTTTTCTCGTTTAAATATTTAGATCTAATCGCAATCCTGTACATACTATTGGGATTAACTGAGTAGGATTGTAATCTGATTTTTTCCAGATTTATTGTTATTTTATGCTGCATGATTTCCTGATATTCCTTGTTCAGTTTACATATGTCAACTAATGCAGATTTATCATTTGATGTAAGTTTTAGTTTTAGTTCATCAATTTCTTTTTGTACGTCTACCATTTTTTTATCCCATACTTTCCTTTTATTTATATACAATGTGATGCCCCTGTACTGGCTCAGTAATCAAGGAGCCTTAATCCTCACTACTGGTAACAGTGAGGGACGTACACAATGGGAGGATAAGTACACAAACAGTAAAGTACAATTTCCCTTAAGAGCACACAGAGATCACAGTCAGTCTGGGACTGGTTTCTGCCTCTTTCTCCAGAACCCCAATAAGACCCCCCCCCCCCCCACTGGCACAGCTATAAGGTTAAGATATCAGCTGAGTGGTCAAGCCAAAACCTGCAGCACCCTCTCTGTCCAACCAGTGCTTCGTGTCCCTGCCAAAGTAGCTGACACACAAACACACACTATAAAGTAATCATGTTAAGTAGTCCACTCTCACCTTCATTTTTACATATGGGACTCAGCCGATTTTCAAGCTGGAAGACTTCTGGTTGGCTTGTGACTAAGCAGGAATCCCATGGTGCACCAGTACAATCCCCATATCTCATTTGCCTCGTCGACGAATTCGGATGTGCTTCTCTTAGCTCTGGCTAAGTCTTTTCAAATTCTTTACATTCATATCGGATTTTGCATTTTAGTATTATTTTATAGGCAGTTGCCTTGTTGGTCCTTGTTGACTAAATTTAGTGAACTTGTTTATTCGTTTATTAGTAGTTTTAGTAGTGTATTGGTATCCTGTGTGCCAGTTAGTTAGGCGCCTTTGTGCTTTTTTGACCAAGTAGAAGTGTTAGTTGTGGCGTTTTTTTTTTTTGTTTCCGCTACTAATCAACAGGGGCTCCTGTTGTTGTATCTGTATTATTTGGACCTTTTTTTTTGGTTCCCTTTGACTGTTGGCCTTTATTCTATAACATTGTTGTTTTTGGCGGGGATCCGCTTGTGATATTCTAGACTTGCTGTTGCTAGTTTTTTCTGCCTATTATTAGGTTTACAGAGAATTGTATTTTTTTTTGGTATCTACAGTTTTTACCTGTGTGATTGAACTCTGTGTGTGTGCATTTTAATAACTTGGTCTATTTAAGTTAGAAGTCCTAGTTTTTTTTTTCTGTTACACTGGGCTAGGCCTGTTTAACTTAGAGGACCTAGCCCTTGTGTAACCTTTCTGAAGGGCTAGGCCCATTTTAGTTAGAGGACCTAGTCCTCATATATCTCTCTTTCTTTCTGATTTTTGTGTGTGTGTGTGTGTGTGTGTGTGTGTGTGTGTGTGTGTCTGTACAATGTCTAAGGATAGTAAGGAGCATAAACCCTCTGGATTCAAAAAGTGAGGAAGCTTTATCTAGTTTGTCAGCTTCTTCCAAGTCTACAAAATCTAGATCTGAATCCAAAACAAAATCTTCTAAAAGGCCTTCTCCGGCACCGGCTGGTGTCTTGGAGCCACCTTCCAAATTACCAAAATCTGCCTCCTTGACTCCTCAGTCTTCAGACCCAAAGGAGAGCACCATGGTATCAGAGTCGGTCGCAGGGGCTTCAGTGCCAAATTCTGAGCCGCTGGAAGCAGCAGTTGACTCTGCTGCTCAGAGCCGGTCTGTAGATGTCCTTACTTCTCAAGTCTCCAATGCCTCCTAGGACAAGATCCCCTACAATATCTTCCAGGTCTTCCAGGACCCTTTTGGAAGAAGATGTGGAGAGGGTAGTGCTGAGAATCCTGAAGTCGTCTGCTCTGCCAAAATTGTTGCTGGCTCCAACCCAGTCTGCTCCGGAGCCACTCGATCCAGTTTTGCCCTTGTCTGTTATTCCTCCTCCGAGCCATATTGGCATTTCAGAGCTGGAGTGCTTGGTGCCAGCAGAGGAACCCTCGGTTCCGACTCCCTTTGTTGCTGCATTGGAGCTGAGTTCAGCTCCGACATGCTCGGCTCCGTCCGTTGTGTCCAGGGACCAAAGCTCTCCTGTCAGTGCCGACAGGGTTGGAATCGATCTTCTTCAGTTCCGCACCTTCCTCTCGGTGTGTCGGCCAGGGTGAGCTCAGACCCTACATCTTTCTCTGAGCTGATGGCTCTGGCTCCAGCACCTACCCTTGTTTCTTCGGAGCGGGGGAGGTCTTCTGAGCTGGAGAAGTCGGCATTTGAGGTGATGAGGAGTGTGCTGTCTCACTCTACAGCCCCTGCAAATGGTACAAGCACTTTTCCCCCCAACGCACCCACTTCAGTCTCAGCACCTACTCTCTCTGGAGACAGCAGAGACCCACAGCCTCAGGAGCCACTGGCCGGTGGCCCCCACTCTTCCGAGGCCTCCCCAGAATGTCCCTTCGAGGAGCCCCCCCAGAAGAGGGTATGCAAGAGGGAGCATATTGATTCCCAGGATGAGTCTCTGACATCGGACACTGACCTCGAGGAGTCGGAAGGGTCCCCCAAGTCGTTCTCTGATGATGTCTCCTTTGTGGACATCCTTGAGATCCTGAAGCAGAGGTGTGGCTGGCCCACTGTCAACCCTTCTGATGAGGAACTGGTATACCTGAAGGCTTTCAGGTCTCAACCCTCTGCCTCTTGGGTGTTTCCACCTTTTGACGAACTAATGGATCTGGTTCGTCAAAAGGTGTGGGATACTCCCGATGCCGTGGAGCCAGTCCCCAGGAGACCAGATAAGTTTCTGTCTGCCCCTCCTGGTAAAGAGTTCTTGTCTAAGGGCGTTCCCATAAATGCCATGGTGGTGGCGGCGGCCACGAAGAAGGAGTTGGCGGAGACTTCTTCCTCTGTTCATCCACCAAACAAGGAGTCTCGACAGATGGACAGAGTTGGGAAGCATGTATTTAGTTCAGCGGCATTTACTCTTCGTTTGTTGAACTTTCTTACTCACTTCACGAGGTTACAGAGGGATCTTCTCAAGGAGTTAGGAGATTCCATACACGGTGTTTGTCCTGACGGAGTCCCTGACAGGATTTCTACTCAGTTGTCCAGCCTAAACTCTGTGGTTAACTCCTCCATGCGGCTTATCTCCCATGCGGCCGATGGAATGAGCAAAGCAGTGGGTTCAGGAGTTGCCCTTAGGCGCCACTTTTGGATGTGCCTGTGTAATTTTGCGAAGCCGTTAAAGTCCACCTTCACCAACGCCCCATTTGATGGTTCCTCATTGTTTGGTCCTAAGGTGAAAAAAACACTCACTCGGTGTGAGCAGGAAGGAAAGACTCTCTCTGCCATGGGAGTCCGTTTTACTGTTCCCTCTCGACCATACCCCAAAGTTCAGAGGGGGAGGTAAAATGTAGTTCAAAAAGTCCCAGAGGGTCTTTCCAGACACACAGAGTGAATCCTCCTTCAGAGGCAGAGGAGGAGGAAATGGTAGATGTCGCCCTAGAGGCAGGGGCGGTCCACAATACCAGCAAGGCTGTGATTCCTTTTGAGGGTGGCCTTATCAGCACTACTGATGTGGGGTCCGACTGCGTTTCTCTGGGGCCAGTCGGGAGTTGCATCTCTTTGTATCCAGAAGCCTGTCTAAATATCACCCAAGACATGTGGGTACAAAGAGTTGTTACCAGAGGTTACATCATACCCTTTTCCCTTCCATTGTTTATTCCCAAGAAGATCCCAGGTGTTCCACCCAATCACAGGGATCAGGCAACTGTGGAGATCAACAAGTTGCTCTTAAAAAAGAGTAATCCAGCCCGTCCCAGCAGAACAGACAGGATCCGGAACTTGCTCCAGGTTCTTTTTAGTTCCAAAACAAACCGGTGACTGGAGGCCAATTTTGGACCTCAGCAGATTAAACGAATTTGTGAAGGACAAGTTTCGGATGGTCACACTGCAGTCGATACTCCCGTTGTTAGGGAAAGACTATTGGATGTGCTCTCTGGATCTCCAAGACGCCTACTACCATATACAAATGGACAAGGCGTCAAGGAGACATCTGTGCTTCCAGCTGGGAGCCAGTCATTATCAGTTTCATGCTCTGCCCTTTGGTCTCACCACAGCCCCTTTGGTCTCACCACAGCCCCCAGGGTGTTCACCAAATGCATGGCAGTAGTGACAGCTCACCTGAGACGTCAGGGATTCCAGGTATTTCTGCATTTGGATGACTAGCTCCTGACCGCCCCTACCAGGCATCTACTCATCCAAAACAGGGATGCCACTATTCAACTTTGTGCTCAACTAGGGATCTCCATAAACTGGGAAAAATCTGCATTAATGCCCTCTCAATCTGTAAATTTTATAGGCACAGAGGTAGACACAGTGCATATGACAGTTCGTCTTCCTGCCGAAAGAGCACAAAACCTCATCTCCCAAGTTCAGCATCTTCTTCGGCTTTGGAAAGTCAAAGCAAAATGGGTCCTTCAGCTTCTTGGGATAATGGCCTCAACCATTCTGTTAATACCTTTAGCCAGGTTGCACATGAGAATTCTCCAGTGGCTTCTTTCTTCCCAGTGGTCCTTCCAATATCTTATTTATTATTTATTTATTTATTTAACATTTGTTGACCGGGAATGTCCGACTAGGTTCTACAGAGCCTGTTTTCAGCGGAGGCCCGGGGAGAAATGCTCCAGATGCATGTCTTTGGAATGTGGGAGGAAACCGGAGTACCCGGAGGAAACCCACGCGAACACAGGGAGAACATGCAAACTCCACACAGAAGGCACCCCAGCCGAGAATCGAACTGGTGAACCTCTTGCTGTGAGGCGACAACGTTAACCGCTGCACCACTGTGCTGCCCGATCAGTTTCATGCTCTGCCCTTTGGTCTCACCACAGCCCCTTTGGTCTCACCACAGCCCCCAGGGTGTTCACCAAATGCATGGCAGTAGTGACAGCTCACCTGAGACGTCATCTTCCGCTGAGCCATCCTATCCTGCTGACGGAATCGTGCAAAAAGGACCTTTTTTGGTGGATAGCTCCCAACCAGTTGTTCACGCCCAACCCGTTGCCACTGTGACCACGGATGCCTCCCAAGTCGGGTGGGGAGGCATTATCTTGGCAGGACGGTCCACGGCACATGGCAAGAACATGAGGCTCATCTGCATATCAATGTTTTGGAGATGAGGGCGGTGCTTTTGGCATTGCAAGCACATCAGGACCTTCTTCCTCTAGGGACGATTGCGATACAATCGGACAACATGTCGGTAGTGTGGTATATCAACAAACAGGGTGGTACCAGATCTTACCCACTCTGTCGAGAGGCCATGTGAGTTTGGGAATGGGCGATTTCTTCCCAGCACTTTCTGGTTGCAACACACATTCCGTGGGCAACCAACGTGATAACCGACAAGCTAAGCCAGGCGATCTTACTACCTCACGAGTGGTCTCTGAAACGGGAAATAGTGGAACAGATTTTCCGGAGATGGGGACAACCTTGCTGCGACCTTTTTGCCAACCCAGTCAGTGCCAAATGCAGCAGCTATTTTTCCCCTCATTCCCCCTCTGGGGGAGACACTCAGAGATGCTCTGGTTCACGATTGGCCCACGGGACTTCTGTATGCTTTTCATCCATTCTCTCTTATTTCCAAAGTGATTCAGAAAGCCAGTTGGCTGGGAAGCAAGTTGATCTTCATTGCTCCTTACTGGCCTCATCAGGTCTGGTTCCCCTTCCTTGATCCTCTTCTCCTGGACGATCCTTGGACTCTGGACCCAGTTCCAGATCTCTTGACTCACATGTCTGGTTCACTACATCTCTCTCTTCACACCCTCAAATTGACAGTATGGCTGCTGCAGTTCCATCTCTAGTCAGGCTTCATGATGTTTCATCCTCAGTGTCACAGATTCTCTTATCCTCTCATAAACCTTCAACCAGGAGGCTGTATGGCAGTAAATGGAAAAGGTTCTCTATTTGGGCACAGAAAATGAATGTTGATCCTTACACTGCTCTTATTCCTGTGATTTTGGAATTCCTCTCTGAGCTTTTTCAGCAGGGATCTGCCGCGGCTACCATCAAAGTCCAGTTGGCGGCAATTTCTCATTTTCATTTAGGGTCTCCAGATGCAAACCTAATGTCTCATAAGCTATGCAAGACTTTTTTGAAAGGGGCCACATTATTTAGACCACTGCTACAAGAACCTGTGGCTTCTTGGGACTTAAATTTTGTATTGTCCAAATTGACATCCCCTCCTTTTGAACCTTCTCATTCATCTTCCTTAAGACTTCTGTCTTGGAAGACCTTGTTTTTAGTAGCTATCACGTCAGCCAGACATGTATCTGAGCTACAAGCCTTGTCTATTAAGCCACCTTATTTAATCTTTCATAAGGACAGGGTGTCTCTACGTACCAATCCTTCGTTTATCCCCAAAGTTTGTTCTAAGGCCACCTTAAATCAGTCCATTGAGCTTCCAGTTTTCTTCCCCAATCACTGTAATGCAGCTGAATATTGTTTTCATCAGCTGGATGTTCATAGACAGCTCCGTTTTTATTTGCAACGGACCAAAGAATTTCGGAGATCAGACCAGTTATTCATTTCTTTTTCTGACTCTAGATTGGGCTTACCAGTTTCTAAGGTGACACTGTCAAATTGGATTTCTAGTTGCATAGCCTTCATCTACAATTCAGAGGGCAGACCATTAACCCACAGGATCAAGGCTCATTCTACCAGGTCTCTGTCTACCTCTGCAGCCTTTCAAGCCAGGGTACCACTTGATCATATTTGTGCAGCAGCTACGTGGGCTACCCCTAACACTTTTATTACACATTATAAATTGGATTTGGCATCCAGGGGTAGAGCATCCTTTGGCTCCTCGGTGCTCAGGAGTATTTTCCAATGACCCATCCAAGAATAAGGCACTAGGGACGCTGTCCCATATGTAAAAATGAAGGTGAGATTGGACTACCTAACATAAAGAAGTTATATACTCACCATAACGTTCTATGTTGGTAGTCCATCTCACCCTTCATTTTTACCAACCTGCTCTCCTGCCCCCATCCTGGAAGATCTGGAGGTAATATCTGGTTGTCTTGGTTAGTGACCCTTTAGTATTAGTTTGTTTGTTAGGGTTTTTTTTTTTCTGTTTCTAGCGAGCAGCAAACAAGATTTGGGGATTGTACTGGTGCACCATGGGATACCTGCTTAGTCACGAGCCAACCAGAAGTCTTCCAGCTTGAAAATCGGCTGAGTCGGAGCCAAGGATCGGCTCCAAACCCATATGTAAAAATGAAGGGTGAGATGGACTACCAACATGGAACATTATGGTGAGTACATAACTTCTTTTTTACTATCTTCCTATCTATATCTAAAAGATACTATGCCCTTAAGAACTTACTTACAGAACAAGGCAAATGCAGATGATGGCTGTTTCTAGGTCCAAGACAAGATGCAAAATGCCCAGTCTTTCTCTGACAGAGTTCTTAAATTAATAATCAACATTACTGCTGGGTTAGCTCAGATGACATCACTCTTTGACACCTGACTTCAGTTCCAGGCTAAACAGATGCTTAGAATTTAACACCTCTGTGTCAAAAATACATATCTTTCAGAAGTGTGCAGCTGCTAGGAAGTCATAGAGCAATAAAAACACTTTCACATTTGAAACCTAGTAATTATTTTTGTTTCAAAACAATAGGAAAACCTCTAGCTCTAGACATTGTGTCTGCTTGCTGCACTGAAACTGAGATAACACAATTGTAAAACACTTTACTTTTCAACTTATTTTCTTGAAGATTTGCAAGTTAACTCTGTATGTTCCAGCTTCTACCATTAAAACATACATTTGCACAGGTATATAGTTTATATACATTTCTGTTCTTTTCCAATAGGATACACTGTGGCTACATTCTTGAAGCTCAGTACGTAACATACAGTTCAACACACACTTCTGCACCAGTAGTTTAATATGCACATAACCTATAGTTCTCCTACATTTGTAAGACAAACATATGAATCATATTAATATTCACAAATGACATATGATTATTTACAAAATTCCAGATAGCTAGGCTGGCAGTGTCACAACCAACTTTTGATTTTATCATGTAAGACTACCTTTAAAGTGCCCCATAGGATAATATCTGAAACCTCTCCATTATTATATGGCATCTAGGTAAAACTTTATTTCATCTAGGAACCATTCTTTAAATCATTGTACTGCTACTAGATAAGCAGGTAGCCTTTGGCAGAAGTTTAAGGGGTCATTATTAAGTGTTACATTGAAGGTGATAGCATTGTGGTCAGATATAGGGCATGATGTCAGCATTACAATATCAGTTTTGACCAGTAAAGAACTGGTTACAAAGACTTTGTCTATGTTGGTCTGTATGCCAAATCTGTAAAAATAGTGAGAATACTTCAGGAAGAAAAATATTTTTATACCGTCAGTGTCAATTAGGTTTCTGTCTTTTATGTAGTTGTTTAAGTGCTTGGCAACAGGGGACATCTTGAAGGGCTTAGAGCTTCTGGTATCAGTGGAGGACAAGATACAATTAAAATCACATGCTAATAGTAACTGACCTTTAGAATTTAATGTTTTGGTGTCCAAATGTTTTTTCACAGTATTAGTCCCAATACCCCGTATCCAGTATTTGTTTGCAAAAGTGTACATCTTTTTATCTAGTTTTAGTATGACTAAAGCAAACATACCATCATTGTTTGTGTACCTTGGGGATGCCAAAGATGGTGGGCATAATAGGTAGATAGATTTTAAGGAAATTAAATGTTTCCAAATTAATTTGCCCTTGTAACAAGAGTTCACCCCCAAACTGATCAACTTTCTTATGCTAGAAGTCTAAACCTCAAAATACACTCTCTTGAGGCACTCCTAAAAATGGATAACATCGATACCTGTGCAGTAACTGAGACCTGGTTCAAGGCTCCAGAGAGGACCCCTGCAATACCAGGCTACAACTCTTACCACACTTTTCGGCCACCAAACCAAGACTGAAACACTAAAGGTGGAGGAGTGTCCATATTCACCAAGGATATTCACACCTCCAGGCTAGTTGCCCAACACAATGCATCTGAAATTCTCCAGGTGCAACCAACACTAGGTAAGACTGCAATCCAAATTGTAGCTTGCTACAGCTCCCCCACCATGCCCTAAGATTCTCATTACACCTTTCTAAACATACTGGAAAATATTAAGATACAACTAAACACCCTAATACTGGGTGATTTCAACTACCCTGCCATAGGTTCATAGGTTGGTACTAGGCTATACAAGCCTAGCCCTAACAATTCCCTGGCTATTTCTTCCCACACTATTTACTTCCCTGGACCCCTGTCTAGCAAGGCGACTAACATGATCCCTGGGGTGAATTTCCTTTCTTAACTGGGAAAACTACTCAGGTACCAACACCTTTTCCCAACGGTTCTTGGAATTCATAAATTCCAACGCCCTGGATCAACTAATCCATTGTCCCACTAGGGGCTTCAATATTCTAGACCTGGTCATTACCAACATGGGAGATAGATGCTCCACACCAGTGGTCACCCCCTCATTGGTCAGGCCTGACCATAAGCTAATCACCCTTGACATCCACATTCCACCCCCACCCCCAGTAAGGAAACCTCTGTAAAAAACTTCTCCAAAGCCAACTTGATGCTACTCAAGCCACAAGTGACAAACTTCATGACACCCATGCAGATGGGAGATGAAAGTTCAACTGCTGAATCCTACACTAACGCACTGTATGAGCACATCCATTCGTGCATGAATTGTGCCATCCCAAATAGAACCAAGATGCTCTCCTCCAAAAAAAAGGAAGCCAATCTGTTGGTCCTCTGCCATAAACAAACTATACAACAGAAGAAAGAAACTGTTGCAGAAAAGAGGAAAATCTCAGGATGCAAAAAAACTCCCTTACCAGCCTCAGTAAGAAGTTGAAATCCCTCATAAAATCCTCTAAAGCTAGTTACGAAAATAAAATTGCCAAAGATTCCAAAGACAACCACAAGACATTCTATAGTTATTTCAAGAATCTAAATGGCAATGCTCAGATCTGCTCTGAGCTACAACAGAATGGCATTAAATATACTGATCCCAAGGATATTGCCAATATCCTGGCAGATCGATTTAGTGCCAACTTCACCCCCCCTCACCCCCTAAAGGGCCCATCTCAATACCAAAAGATTGCCAAATTCTGGTAATCATGGCCACACAGGTAGAAACCGCACTCTCAAAGGCTAAGAATACAGCATCCATGGGACCAGATGACATCCCGGGCTGTGTACTGCATGAACTACAAAATGAACTGGCACCTCACCTAAGTGTCATGTTTAATCATAGCCTCACCTCAGGCATTGTGCCCACTTAGTGGTGCACAGCTACAGTTATCCCCCTCCACAAAGGGGGATCCACCTTGGATCCTGGGAACTACCATCCCATCAGTCTGATGAGCCTGATCTGCAAGGGCATGGAATGCATTATCATGGAACTTATAAACAAAGACATTGGCAACCTTCAAACGCTGGACCCCACCCAGTTTGGGTTCATGAAGGGCCGATCTTGTTTCCTGAACCTGATTGACTTCTTCGAATCAGTCTCCAGAGCTGTGGATGAGGGTAAGGCAGTCCACACATCCTATCTGGACCTCGCCAAAGCCTTCGACACCATCCCCCACTCTGGAATCATAGATAAACTTACTAAGCTGGGCATAAATCCCTAAGTCACTGGATGGGTTGCCAACTGGCTTACTGACAGAACCCAGATTGTAAAAGTAGCCGACTCCAAATCCAGCTCCAGACAAGTGACAAGTGGAGTACCTCAGGGTTCAGTCCTGAGACCGCTCTTGTTTGGCATCTACTTCTCTGAAATACAGGCCAACACTAAGGGACTCTGGCTAACAAAGTTAGCAGATGACTGCAAACTGGGAGCCATTATTGAATCCCCAAATGATGTGGATATTCTACAAAAGGGCCTTACAGAAACAGATGCTTGGTACCAGAGCCATGGGCTCAAGCTTAATGCCAAGAAATGTATAGTTTATCCCTTTTGGGAAAAACCATGTACCCATGAATTATCACATAGGTGGCAGTACAGTAAGCACCGAAAGTGTGATGAGAGACTTAGGGACACAGCTGGACAGTGGTCTCACCTTCGATAACCACATCATCACAACAGTCAGGAAATCCTTCTATGTGGCACACCTCATCACTAAGGGCTTTTCATCCAGAAAAAAGGAGGTAATTGTCCCACTTTACTCATCCCTCATAAGGCCGCAGAAATACCTCACTAATAGAATCATAGGCCTACAGCAGATGCCCTGTGGTGACCTTCTAAAAAAACTCCAGCTATACTCTGTGGCATATTGTCTACTCAGAGGCGATCTCTGCTTAACATACATGTCAAATCCTGAGCTGTTGGACATGCCCCACTTAAAGAAATCCCAGTCCCTCAGAGCCACATGCTCCAGGGATCTAAAACCTTGTCATCACAATGAACAAAACATGCTGGAGAGATAGGTTCCTGACCCAGAGACTCCCCCATACTCTGGAATAGACTGCCCATACATGTCAAGCAGAGTGCCTCCTTGGCCCTCTTCAAAAGAACCCTTGACGATTGGACGGGAGATAGGAAATTCACCCCAGGGATCATGTCAGTCACCCTCCTAGACAGGGGTCCAGGGAAGTAAATATTGTGGGAAGAAATATCCAGGGAATTGTTAGGGCTAGGCTTGTATAGTCCCTAGGGCTGATAGCCTCGTACCAACCTATGAACCTGTATGCTATAAATACCTCATTCCTAGAGACAGCAGTGTAAATCTCATTGTCATGTAAGATGTTTAGCATTTCACCAATATAATGGGGATGATCAAATAACCCCCCCATCAGGTTTCATAATTCTTAGTGAATGGTTCACCCTAAGTTCTGTAATAATCTCCTTTCCCTTTCAGTGAAGTTGTTTCCTCTATTTTTCATTCTTTTAGTGACAAAGTATTTATAGAAATTGTTTTCGCAAGCACTACTGGAAGCTTGCACTTTAGGGTTCAGGAGAGGCATACTAATACTTTTCTTTTTAAATATATCAATGTTAAGTTGTCAATCTCGCCTTCATTCTTGCTTGATGGGTTCGGAGCCGATCCCTCGGCTCCGACTCGGCACTTGCTAAGCTCGAGAGTCACTTTTACCAGCTCGAGAAAGCCCCATATCCCATGATGCAAGGCGGTAAGTACCCAGATCTCGTTTGCCGCTTCGCTTATGAGGTCCTCCTTTTACCAGCTCCTGGTAAGTGATTCACTTCTTTGATATTTTAGCCCCTTTTTGCTAAAAACCCTTTAATTTTTAGTTTTAAGTTAATTATAAAGATGTTCTGACAGAAAATTCCCTGTCTCTACTAATTTTTTTTAGTCAAACTTTACCCATCCCATCCCCCCCCCCCCCCTGTTAGGGTGTGTGTGTGTGTTTTTCTAGTAATACCTTTTTGGTATTTTATTTAATTTAATTCTTTGACTGGTGTGTGTGTGTGTTGTGAAACACCATGTCAAAGGAGAGGGTCTCAGGCTTTAAGAAGTGTGACTCGTGCTGTCAGAAGATGTCTCTGACAGACGGTCACACTTCTTGCCTATATTGCCTGGGGCCTCTTCACCTGCAGGACTCCTGTGCTATATGTCATTCCTTCAGCCAGAGAGTACTGCAGGAAAGAAGAAACAAACTGATACTCAGGGGCCTTCTTAAGCCGGAGGGCTCTCCGGCTAAGTCGGCTCCATCTAAATCTGCCAAATCTTCCAAGGCCCAGGCTTCTGTATCTAAGCCTGCGGCCTCGGCTCCGACTCGTTCTGAGTCGAGATCGGCTCCGGCTGGAGCCGATTCTGGCTTAACTAAGCCTTCGGCACCGATGGCTATCGGTGCCGATTCTGCATCGACCACTTCGGTGTCGGCTCCGATCGGTTCCGACCACCATGTGGCACAGGCATCGGTGTCGGCTCCGATCGGCTCCGACACCGTTACTTTTGTGGCTGTATCGGCTCCGGCTGGAGCCGATGCATCGAAGCTTCCTGTCGGCTCCGATAAGTTGTCGGCTCCGACAGGGTCTATAGTTTCATCGGTTCCGATGGCTCATTCCAGGAAGAGGTCGAGGTCTCCTTCCTTGGAGCCGATACTTTCGGCTCCGGCTTCACCTCTCCTTTCGAACGGAGCCATCGGAGCCGATCTTCAAGGTCATCCAGACTTTCAGACCATGACTTTGAGTGGTCAGCAGATTACTTAAGTCACAGGCACTGGCCCAAATGTTACATAGTCCGTCTCAACAGTCGACTGTTGGTCCACACCCCGTTACAGTTCCTCCTTCAACTCTACCCCAGAGCTTGGAGTTGGAGTCTTCGAATGGTTACTGCTACGGCTGGAGGACAGATACCCCTTCTGTTCCTTCAGCCTCTACTCTTATCTCCTCTTGAGACCTTCCTTAGAGGGATTCGGTGGTCGGGCTTCCATGGTCTCCTCCGAGGGGGTGAGTGGCATCGGACCCTTGTCCGAACCCGCTCTTCCCCGTGGAGCCTCGGCCTTGGTGAGCTCGGCTCCGACATCTGCCTCGGAGACTTCCCTTTCGGTGGTCCCTGGAGTTCCTAGTTCTTTGGAACGGGTTCTCTCGGACCTGCCTGGGAGGGGAGCATTCGAGGTGATGAAGAGTGTGCTGACCACTGGTATCAGTCAGCAGTCTGTTCCCGTAGCTCCTCCCTCTATAGTGCCTGTTGACATCTCTGCCACTTCTCTTGCTACAGGACCCAGAGATCCTCCGCCTCAGGTTTCCCCATTGGGAATTTGCCCCTCTTCCGAGGATTCTCCTGATGTTTCGGGAGATCCTCCTAGGAAGAGGACTTGTAAGAGGAAACATGTAGACTCCCCCGAGTCTGTCACTTCAGATACTGACTTTGATGAGTCAGAGGGATCCCCTAGATCCCCTCTGAGGATGTCTCCTTCTCAGACATCCTAGAACTCCTTAAACAGAGGGAAACTGGCCCACCAACAATCCCTCTGAGGATGAGTCAGTATACCTAGAGGCGTTTGGATCTCGGCCCTCCACCTCCTGGGTGTCTCCGCCTTTCGACCCCCTTATGCAGGTTATTGCCCGAGAGGCGTGGGCAGCTCCTGACTCTGTAGAGCCAGTCCGTAGGAGGCGTTCAAAATTTATCACTGCCCGTGTGACAAGCAATTCCTCACTAAGGGTGTCCCAGCTGATGCCATGGTGGTGGCTGCTGCCACCAAGAAGGAACTTGCAGATCCTTCCGTACCCGTCCATCCTCCTAATAAGGACTCTAGGACCATGGATAGGTACGGTAAGCGGATGTTTTCCTCAGCGACCTTTGCTATGCGTTCGCTGAATTACCTATGTCACTTCACCAGATTCCAGAGGGATATCCTTAAGGAGCTGGGTGAAGTAGTACAGGATCCTACAGCTGCAGGAGCTCAAGAAAAAATTGCTTCGCAGCTAGGAACCCTTAATTCCATTGCGAACTCCTCCATGCGGTTAATATCATATGCTGCTGATGGAGCGAGTAGAGCCGCAGGTACAGGTGTGGCTCTTAGGCGCCAAGCCTGGATGCGGCTATGTGACTTTGCAGATCCCTTCAAGGCGTCCTTCACAAATTCTCCCTTTGATGGGTCAGCTTTGTTTGGCCCTCAGGTGAAGGAAACTTTGACCAGGTGCGAGCAGGACGGCAAGACTCTTTCTGCTGTAGGAGTCCGTTTTTCCACCCCTTCTAGACCTTACCCCAAAGGACAGAAAGGTGGAAAAATGTGGTTCCATAAATCCCAAGGAGTCACGCCGGATTCACGTGGTCAGTTTACCCCTAGAGGCAGAGGGGGTAACAACAACAGACGCCGCTCTAGAGGCAGAGGGGGTCCAAAAAACCAGGGAAACAGAGAGCCTCTCTCTGATAAGCCCTTTCAGCATCCCTGAGATGTTGCCCGGCTGTCCCTCCTTGGAGGCAGTCGGGGGAAGATTATCACTGTACCCAGAAGCCTGGCAATCCCTCACTCAAGACAGATGGGTACAGTTGATCATATCCAAGGGTTACATAATTCCTTTCGAGGAAAGTCCTTTCCCTTCAAATTCCCTTCCAGATGTACCACCCGGTCTAAGGGAAATTGCAGAGTTAGAAGTCTCAAAACTACTGCAAAAAAGAGCCATTCAGCCAGTTACAACAGACCATTCAGAGCGCGGAATCTACACAAGGTCCTTTTTGGACCCCAAAAAGACGGGAGACTGGAGACCAATATTGGATCTCAGCAGACTCAACAAGTCTGTGAGGAAGACAAGATTTCGAATGGTCACTCTTCAATCAATTCTGCCCTTCTTACAGAAGGACAACTGGATGTGCTCAATAGATCTTCAGGATGCGTACTATCACATCAAAATTCACAGACGCTCCAGGAGATTTCTCCGCTTTCGGCTGGGGTCCAGTCATTTCCAGTTCAGAGCCCTGCCCTTTGGTCTCACTACAGCCCCCAGAGTGTTCACCAAATGCATGGCAGTGGTCACGGCTCACCTGAGATGTCAAGGATTCCAGGTGTTTCCGTATCTCGACGACTGGCTCCTGTCAGCCACCACCAGGCATCAGCTTATACAAGCCAGGGACTACACAATAAATCTTTGTTCTCATTTGGGCATCTCGATCAACTTCGAAAAGTCATCCTTATCGCCCTGCCAGTCTATTACCTTCATAGGCGCAAACTTAAACACTGTTCGGATGTCAGCTACCCTTACAGATCAAAGAGTTTCAGACATTCAGAGTCATGTCAGGATCA
This sequence comes from Protopterus annectens, assembly GCF_019279795.1. NCBI lineage: Eukaryota > Metazoa > Chordata > Ceratodontiformes > Protopteridae > Protopterus > Protopterus annectens. The sequence goes on from NC_056728.1 coordinate 315,022,858, forward strand.
TTCTGGCCAACAAGAAAGTACAGGCCAGAATGGTTCTAAAGGTATTAGGCCTCATGGCTGCGGCCATTACTCTTCTTCCCTGGCTCGATTCTACATGCCTTCTTCAGTGGATGCTGTTCACACAGTGGTCGTACCAACAACTTCCTATCGTCACCAGATTCTGGTGACACAGACTTGCAAAGATCATCTTGCTTGGTGGATCACATCTCCTCAGGTTCACCAAGGCAGGTACTTTGTACCCCCATCCCCAATAGCCACTGTCACCACGGATGCCTCCCTGATCGGGTGGGGGGGTCATTATCAGGGCAGGATGGTTCATGGGACGTGGCAGCCGTTCGAGTACCATCTGCACATAAATGTCCTGGAGATGAGAGCAGTGCTTTTAACGTTGCAAGCCCTCAACGACTTTCTTCCCGTAGGGACAATTGCAGTCCACACAGACAACATGTCTGTAGTTTGGTATATCAACAAACAGGGCGGAACCAAGTCCTACCCCTTGTGTCGAGCAGCGCTCAGACTATGGCAATGGGCGATCTCCTCTCATCGGTTTCTGGTAGCAACGCATATCCCTGGGAAAACCAACATTGTAGCGGACAGATTGAGCAGAGCTATTCTCATGCCTCACGAGTGGTCTCTCAAGCAATCTATAGCGGAAGAGATTTTTCTGGAATGGGGTCGTCCATGTTGCGATCTTTTTGCTACTCCCCAAAACAGCAAATGTCCAGACTTCTTCTGCCTCTTCCCTCTACCAGGCCATCCCCCCAGAGGCGCTCTGACCCAGGATTGGCCCCAGGGACTTCTTTATGCCTTCCCTCCATTTCCACTGATCCCTCAGGTTATCCAGAAAGCTACCGTTTTGAGAGCCAAATTGATTTTCATTGCCCCTTACTGGCCTCGACAAGTTTGGTTCCCGTTCCTCCATCATCACCTTTTGGTGCAGCCGTGGCATCTGGACCCAGTGCCAGATCTTCTGATTCACCAATCGGGTCAGCTGCACCGGTCTATCCCTTCTCTCAACCTCACAGCATGGTTGCTCCACTTCCTTCCTTAGCCAGGCTTCCTTTGATCTCTAACCCAGTTAGAGACATCATAGTAGCTTCGTTAAAATCCTCTACCAGGAGGATTTATGCAAGCAAATGGAAACGTTTCTCTTATTGGGCTAAGGCCAAGAATATTGATCCTTTCACTGCCCCTGTTCAGGCAGTCCTGGACTTCTTAGCAGAGATTTTTCATGCAGGCTCCTCTTCTTCCACAGTCAGAGTTCAATTGGCTGCTATTTCCAATTTTCATGTCGGGATAGCAGATCATAATATTATGTCCCATAGGCTCTGCAGGGCCTTCTTGAAAGGAATTTTCCTACTAAAGCCTCCAATCAGGAATCCTCCTCCTCAGTGGGATCTAAATTTAGTGCTGACATCCTTGATTCTTCCCCCCTTTGAGCCAGCTGTTTCTTGTTCCCTGAAATTTCTTTCTTGGAAAACTTTATTCCTAGTGGCTATTACATCGGCCAGGAGGGTGTCTGAACTTCATGCTCTATCGGTTCGACCCCCCTATTTGGTTTTTCACAAAGACAGAGTATCTTTGAGAACTAATTCAACCTTTTTGCCTAAGGTCGCTTCAAAGAACAATTTGAATCAATCCATTGATCTCCCTGTATTTTTCCCAAACTATTCAGACAGAGCTGAACAAAAGCTACATTATCTTGATGTCCACCGTCAACTTAGATATTATTTGGACAGAACAAAAATTTAGAAAATCTGATCAACTTTTTGTTTCCTATGCGGATAATAAAAAGGCCTTCCTGTTTCTAAAGTGACCTTGTCCAGATGGCTTTCTTGGTCATCTCTGAAATTTATCTGCTCAGGGAAAACAGCTGTGCTCAAAACCTAAAGCACATTCAACTAGGAGCTTAGCTACTTCTACAGCCTTTCAAGCTAGACTTCCTTTAGACACTATTTGTGCAGCGCCACTTGGGCCACTCCTCACACTTTTGTTTCCCATTACAAATTGGACTTGGCCTCCAGGGACAGAGCCAGCTTTGGCTCTACAGTCCTCAAGAGTTTGTTCCATTGAGCCACCCAGGATAGAGGTGCTAGGGACGCGGTCCCATCAAGCAAGAATGAAGGCGAGATTGACAACTTAACATTAAGAAGTTATGTACCTACCATAACGTTCCATGTTAGTTGTCTTCTCTCGCCTTCTTTCTTGCGACCCTCCCTCCTTCCCCCTGGCCTGGACAGACCTTGTTATAAGAAATTATTATGCTGAAGATCATTCAGACCTGGTCCTTCTTCCATCTGTAAGTTTTCTTTCTTCCTTTGGGAAGTATTTTATGCTTGGTGCTATTGCCCTTTGTCATCAAACGAGATCTGGGTACTTACCGCCTTGCATCATGGGATATGGGGCTGCGTCGAGCTGGTAAAAGTGACTCTCGAGCTTAGCAAGTGCCGAGTCGGAGCCGAGGGATCGGCTCTGAACCCATCAAGCAAGAAAGAAGGCGAGAGAAGACAACTAACATGGAACGTTATGGTAGGTACATAACTTCTTATTTTCATGAGTGTATAGAGTCTCATAAAATTGAATAGCATCATTTAGTTTTCTAATATGTAGTTTAAATTCAATCAACGAACCTGCAAATTGTACTTTAACCTTGTACAAACAACAAAGAAATAATCCTCCGTGATGTTTAACGCACTATAATTGAATCTCTTAAAATTGTTCCATCTAACAATCACTCGATTTTCTTCAAAAATTATGGGGTGTGTAACAGTCTCTAATATCTGTGTCTGTGTCTGTCTTTTCCCCATCGTTGTCTCTGAGGGCCACTGGCAGAGTTCCCTTGATGTACTTGGGACTGAATCTCTGTTTCCCTCAAAAAACTGTACTGTGGTTGTGAGCAACTTACAGATGTTAAGTTGTCCATCTCGCCTTCGTTCTTGCTGGTTGGGATCGGAGCCGATCCTCTGCTCCAACTCGGCTATCTTCTATAGCTCGAGAGCTGTTTACTGGCTCGAGGCTACCCCTTATCCCATGATGCCTAGCAATAGATACCCAGATCTCGTTTGCCGCTTCAGCTGCGAGGTGTCGTATTTCTGGCTCAGGCTCATATAAAGTTTTCTTATAGAACCTTTTTACTAGAAATAGTCCTTTTTCTATGGGTTATTGTTAACTTTTATTCTTATTTTTGTTGTGTTAGCTAAGTGTGTATTTGTAGCTCCCTTCCCTTCCTTGTAGAACTCATTTAATTTAGAGAGTTCTCCCCCTACCCCCTCCTTATCCTTTTCTTGTCAGGTTAGCCGTTTAGGTTAGAGGCTTTACTTCTACATTCTTTATAGGCTAGCCATTTTAGTTAGAGGCTTTCCTATCAAAAAAAAAAAAAAAAACTTTAGCTTTAGTCTGTAGTATACTGTGTTTTTCTGTAGACTGTATTTTGTTTGTTAGCTATTGTTGTATTTCTTGTTACAGGATGTCTAAAGAATCCAAAGTGTCTGGGTTCAAGAAGTGTGACTCATACTGTCAGAAAATGTCTCTGACAGATGGGCACACTTCTTGCGTCTATTGTTTAGGTGCTGTGCACCTGCAGGACTCTTGTTCTATCTGCCATGTATTTGGTCCAAGAGTTCTGCAGGAGCGTAAGAATAAGCTTATTCTTAGGGGTCTTTTAAAGCCAGAGGATTCACCGGCCAAGACTCAGCCTGTGAAATCCCCTAAATCTAGAAAGCCATCGGCTCCAGGTTCGGAGCCGTCTTTGGTTCAGACTCAACCTGCTACTTCAGTTCTGGCTGGAACCGATAAGACGATCTCCCCGTCGGCTCCATCAGAAACTTCGGAGCCTTCGCGGAGCCATAAGAGGCTGAGGTCCCCTTCTTTGGAATCGATGCATTCGGCTCCTCGGTCTCCCCTGCTTCAGAGCGAGTGCAGTCACAGATCTTCTCACTCCTCTCGATCCTCTAGGCTGTCGGATCACGACGTGGAGAGAGTGGTCAGTAGGTTGCTAAAGTCACAGGCACTTGCCAAAATGTTGTCCAGCCCTCCTCAATAGGTGTCAGCTCCGTCCACTTCTATCGATGTTCCTCCTCTGACTCCATTGAGCTCGGAGCCGGAGTTCGTTGGGGTTCAAGTAGTGGAATCGTCGGTTCCGATAACGCTATCTCCTTCGGTTCCGTCGTTGGCTATGATTCCCTCGATGGTGCCGTCCGTCGAGGGATCTGGGTGCCGGGGCTCCCTCGTGGGCTCCGGGGGGGGGGGGCGAGTGGCATCGGACCCTTGTCCGACCCCATTCTCCCTCTCGGAGCTTCGGCGCAGGTGAGCTCAGCTCCTACATCAGCCTCGGAGCTATCTCCCACGGTGCGGAGAAGGATTCCGATTTCCTCGGAACCAGAGCCTTCTCTGCATCATGGCAGGGATGCCTTCGATGTCATGAGGAGTGTGCTGGCCACTGAGTCAGCTCCACTACCAGCCCCACCGGCTCCATCCCCTGTAGTGCCTGTGCCAACCTCTGTTCCTCCTCTAGACCCCAAGCGTGGGGAACCGGCGCTCCAGGGCCCCCCATTGGGTATTTCCTCTTCTTCTGAGGCCTCCCCTGATCATTCAGAAGAGCCCCCTCGTAAGAAGAAGTGCAAGAGGAAACACATTGACTCCCCTGAGTCTGTCACTTCTGATACAGACCTAGATGATTCAGAAGGGTCCCCGAGATCCCCCTCTGAAGATGTTTCCTTTTCAGACATCCTAGAAATACTTAAGCAAAGGGGGAACTGGAATCCCCTAGCCCCTACCGAGGATGAGTCTGTATTCCTGGATGTGTTTGGTTCCCGACCTTCCACCTCCTGGGTTTCTCCACCTTTCGATCCACTTATGTCAGTGGTGGCTCGAAAGGCTTGGTCAGCTCCGGATACTGTGGAACCAACTCCAAGGAGACCTGGCAAGTTCATCACAGCACCCCATGATAAGCAGTTCCTTACCAAAGGTGTTCCTGTTGATGCCATGGTGGTAGCAGCAGCCACCAAAAAAGAGTTAGCGGAAACCTCTTCATCTGTCCATCCTCCTAACAAGGAGTCTAGGACCATGGACAGATACGGGAAGCAAATGTTTGCTTCAGCAACCTTTTCTATGAGGTCACTGAACTACTTATGCTATTTTACTCTGCTTCAGAGGGATCTCCTTAAAGAGCTCGGAGATACCCTCCAAGATCCATCAGCCGAGGGGGCTCAAGCTGCAGTGGCTTCCCAGCTGGCGACGCTTAATTCTGTAGTCAACTCCTCCATGAGGCTCATTTCATATGCGGCCGATGGTGCGAGTAGAGCCGCAGGTATAGGTGTGGCCCTTAGGAGGCATGCATGGATGCGGCTGTGTAATTTTGCGGAACCCTTTAGAGCGTCATTCACCAACATCCCCTTTGATGGTTCCTTTCTTTTTGGACCACAGGTGAAAGACACTTTGACTAGTTGTGAGCAAGAAGGCAAGACTCTCACTGCCATGGGAGTCTGTTTTTCCACTCCTACCAGACCATACCCCAAGGGTCAGAAGAGTGGTAAAATGTGGTTCTGAAAATCCCAGGGAGCCTCGCCTGACACACATAGCAATTTTTCCTCCAGGGGCAGAGGGGGAAACAACAACAGACGCCACCCTCTTGGCAAAGCGGGTCCACAGAACCAGGGCAACAGAGAATCTTTCTCTGATAAGCCCTTTCAGCATCCCTGAAGGGTTGCCCTACTGCCCACCTCTGGAGGCAGTCAGGGCAAGACTTTCACTGTACCCAAAAGCCTGGCAAAATTTAATGCAAGACAAATGGGTATGGTCCATTATATCTGGAGGTTACAAAATTCCCTTCTCTCATCCCCCCTTGCCATCAAGGCAATCCCTTCTAGATGTTCCACCCAATCTGGGGGACCAAGCAGTCATAGAAGTTTCAAAACTGCTAGAAAAAAAGAGTCATCCAGGAAGTCCCGGCAGACCAACACGGATCCGGAACTTACTCAAGATTCTTTTTGGTACCAAAAAAGACAGGGGACTGGAGACCGATTCTGGATCTCAGCAGACTAAGCAGGTCTGTTCAAAGAACAAAGTTTCAGATGGTCATGCTACAGTCCATTCTACCCTTTCTGGGTCAGGACAATTGGATGTGCTCCATAGATCTTCAGGATGCGTACTACCATATCAAAATGGACAGGCGCTCCAGGAAATTTCTTTGCTTCCAGCTGGGAGCCATTCATTACCAGTTCAGAGCTCTGCCCTTTGGTCTCACCACAGCCACCAGGGTGTTCACCAAATTTATGGCAATGGTCATGGCTCACCTGAGACGTCTGGGATTCCAGGTGTTTCCATATCTAGACAACTGGCTCCTCACTGCTACTACCAGGCATCAACTTATGCAAGCCAGGGACTACACAGTCACAATCTGCTCTCAGCTAGGAATTACAATAAACTTTGAAAAATCTGCCTTGTTGCCCTGTCAATCTATCACCTATATAGGAGCAGACTTAGACACAAGGAACATGTCCACAAGGCTACCGCCAGAAAGGGTGTCTACAATTCGCCAGCAAGTACAAATTCTAATGCAGAGCAAAAGAATCCAAGTCAGGTTCGTCTTTCAAATTCTGGGTTCCATGGCAGTGGCAATTCTTCTAATCCCTCTGGCCCGATTTCACATGAGAATCATTCAGTGGCTTCTGTTCACACAGTGGTCTTTCCAACAGCTGCCCATGTCTCACATGATCATGATTACAGAAGCATGCAAAAGGCACCTTTCCTGGTGGATGATCTCCCGACTAGTGACTCACGGCAGACCCTTCATTCAGCCCCCTCCGGTTGCCACAGTGACCACAGACGCCTCCCTGATAGGGTGGGGGGGCATTATCAGGGCAGGACAGTCCAAGGCACTTGGCAGCCTCACGAGTACCATCTGCATATAAACGTCCTAGAAATGAGAGCCGTGCTCCTAGCATTGCAAGCTCTTCAGGACTCTCTCCCTTCTGGGACCATTGCAATTCAAACGGACAACATGTCAGTAGTGTGGTACATCAACAAGCAGGGCGGAACCAGGTCCTACCCCCTATGTCGAGAAGCACTCAGACTCTGGCAGTGGGCGATTTCCTCCCAACGATTTCTGATTGTGACGCACATCCCTGGGAGGTCCAGCGTCATAGCGGACAGGCTCAGCAGAGCTATTCTCATGCCTCACGAGTGGTCAATGAATCAAGTAGTTGCGGATCTTATCTTCCGCAAATGGGGACAACCTTGCTGCAATCTTTTTGCCACCCCCTTCAACAGCAAATGCAGCAACTACTTCTCCCTTCTTCCACTTCCAGGTCACTCACCCAGAGACGCTCTAGTCCATGATTGGCCTCAGGGACTTCTTTATGCCTTTCCCCCATTTCCCCTGATTCCAAAACCTCATACAGAAAGCAATATCATTGAGCTGCAAAATGATCCTCATTGCCCCATACTGGCCTTGACAGATATGGTTTCCATTCCTGCACCATTACCTTCTCGATCAGCCCTGGACTCTGGATCCTATTCCAGACCTACTGATTCATCAATCAGGCGGGATGCATCAATCCCTCCAAACACTCCAGCTTACAGCTTGGTTGCTCCACTTCCAACCTTAGCCAGGCTTCCCAGCATTTCCCCGGCCGTACGTGAGATTATTGTCTCCTCTCACAAGTCCACAACTAGAAAAACTTATGCTAGCAAATGGAAATGTTTTTCTTGTTGGGCAGAGGCTAGGAACGTAAATCCCTTTTTAGCCCCAGTCCATGAAACTTTGGAATTCCTAGCACAACTTTTTCATTCTGGGTCCGCTTCTGCTACAATCAGTGTTCAATTGGCGGCCATTTTTAACTTTCACGTTGAGTTGTCTAATTCAAACATTATGTCTCATAAGCTCTGTAAAGCCTTTTTAAGAGGGACTACTCTCCTTAGACCTCCAGTGAGAGATCCACCTCCTCCTTGGGACCTTAATTTGGTACTAACCTCCTTAATTCTGCCCCCTTTTGAACCAGCAGCGTCCTGCTCCATTAAGTTTCCATCTTGGAAAACACTCTTTCTGGTAGCTATTACTTCAGCCAGACGCGTCTCTGAACTTCAGGCACTGTGTGTTCATCCTCCATACTTGTTTCTTCATAAGGACAGGGTCGCGCTGAGGACTAATCCTTTGTTTCTTCCAAAAGTCTGCTCAGAAAATAATTTAAACCAATCTATAGACCTTCCTGTGTTTTTCCCTAACCACACCAACAAGGCAGAGTACAAATTATACCAATTGGACGTTCATAGACAATTGTGTTTTTACTTGCACAGGACTAAGGAAATAAGGAAGTCGGACCAACTATTCCTTTCCAATGCTTTAGGCAAACAAGGTCTCCCAGTTTCCAAGGTGACCTTATCCGGGTGGTTGTGTCACATTATTACTTTCATTTATCAGTTGAGAAACAAAGAATTGCCTATCAAACCAAAAGGTCATTCTACTAGGGCCTTGGCCACCTCTGTAGCCTTCCAATCTAGGTTGCCCATGGATTCTATCTGTGCAGCTGCTACATGGGCAAATTCTCATACCTTTGTTTCTCATTACAAGCTAGATATGGTCTTCAGGAGCAGAGCTGACTTTGGTTCCACTGTTCTGAAGAGTCTATTCCAATGAGCCACCCAGGACTGTAGGTGCTAGGGACGCTGTCCCAACCAGCAAGAATGATGGCGAGATGGACAACTTAACATAAAGAAGTTATGTACCTACCATAATGTTCCATATTAGTTGTCTTCATCTTGCCTTCTTTCTTGCGTCCCACCCTCCTTCCCCCTGTCCTATTGGACCAAGAGGAGTTCTGGTTTCACTGGCTGAGTGTTCTCTGGTTGTTAGGAGTTCTGGTTTCACTGGCTGAGTGTTCTCTGGTTGTTTCCTCTACTGACTTGGAGAGTGTGACAGGTATGCTCAACCTGTTTGTTTGGGCAGGTTGATTTTCTGGCTATGTCTGGGGTTAGCTATTTCAAATGAGATCTGGGTAGCTATCGCTAGGCATCATGGGTTAAGGGGTAGCCTCGAGCCAGTAAACAGCTCTCGAGCTATAGAAGATGGCCGAGTCGGAGCTGAGGATCGGCTTCGATCCCAACCAGCAAGAAAGAAGGTGAGATGAAGACAACTAACATGGAACGTTATGGTAGGTACATAACTTCTTTTTCTTGTGGATCGTCGCAAAGCGGGAAACTCCAAAGAAACTTCTGTCAAGGGAGGGCAGAATTGAGTACAAAGAATTACTATGGCAACTTAAACTAAATGCCATGCATCCTCCTAGACTAAGTTTGTATGTGTCCTTGATTCCAGTTCTTAAACAAAGAGCTGCTAAGCTTTGATTCCTATTTTTATATTAATTCACTTTTATATCAAAAAGTGTTAAAAACTTTTAAGTTTTTTATACAAACATACATTACTTTTTATTGACATTTTATTACACTTCATTTTTACTTTAAAAACATTACTTTTTTGAGGAATTTTCACAAATGTTTTGATTTTAAAAGGATGTGCCTTTAAGGAGTTAATTGTTTTATCATGTGATATTGTAACAGTTTTTTTTTAAAACTGCTTGATGTGGTCTTTTAGGCCTAAAGAAGTCCCAGTGAGTTTTGTATTGTAGACAAAAAGCTATATTTGCAACAATGTATGCTTAAACGGATTTTTATATGTACCCTGGTGTAATAAATACTTCATTTACACACAACTTGTTCTGCGGTCGTTTCTCCTTTTCCTGTTGGTGTGCTTTGTTTGTTTAAGTTATACTTAACTTGGAAAGCTGTTTTACTGCTGATTTCTCTGACCTCTGCAAGAAGATTGTCTGAGAGGCAAGCTCTTTTCATGAGCCAACCCTACCTCATTTACCGCAGATTCAGGGTTTCTTTGAGAACGAATCCTTCTTTTATGTCTAAAGTGGCATGCAGGTTTACTTTTAACCAAGTTATCTGTCTCCTTGTTTTTTCCCCTAAACCTAAAACTGAAGGAGAAAGGATTTTCCATACCTTGGATGGCCGTAGACAACTTGCGTACTATCTTGTCAAAACAAAAACTTTCAGATCTTTGGATCAGTTGTTCTTTTCTTATGATAGTAAGAAGAAAGGGCGGTGGTGATGCTGCGGTAGCATTGTCACCTCACAGTTAGACGTTACCATTCAATTCTCAGTTAGAGCGTCTTCTGTGTGGTGACATGCGTGAACGGGCGTTCCTTCGTTGAAGGTTGTGCGTTAGGCCCGGCAAGCCAGCACGTAAAACTCTACTGCCAATCATTAACAGACCGGAGTTCCACTGTGGCGACCCCTAACCGGGAAAAGCCGAAAGACACAAACAAGACACAAACAGTAAGAAGAAAGGGCAACCTGTGTCAAAATATACTTTTTCCAAATGGTTGCCACAGGCTCTTACCTTTTGTTATTCTCACCACAACAAAAATCATTCCAGGCATAGTCAATACTCACTCTATCAGTGCCTTGGCTTCATCTATAGCTTTTTGGAAAGTATTGTTTTCTAGATGTATTCGAGAAGCAGCATCTTGGTCCTCTGCACATACTTTTACAAAGCACTATATTAAGACTGATTCCTTCTGTAGGTTTTAGGTCAGCTTTGCTAGGACAATTCTCCAACGTCTCCTGGACTCTTCCCCTTCCACCTCCCAAACTAGGGTAATCAACACATATAGCTATGGCTAATGCAGCAGTGATCAATATGATGAACATAGTACAGCTGTGTACTTACCATAACAGTAGATACCAGGGTGTGTGTGTGTGTATCTCTCTCTCTCTTTCTCTCTCTCTCTATATATATATATATATATATATATATATATATATATATATATATTCTTGGCACTCAAACCTGTGTTTTTAGGAAGGTAAGCTTGAGCCGCCTAATGTTTTGAGCATCTGGAAGGTGCCCTGAAACTTTGGAAGCAGGCTGGCTGTTATAACCCTGGCAGGATATGTCCCATATAGCTAATGCTACTGCAAGTAGTCCTTTGAACATCTACTGTTTGATAAGTTTACTTACACAACTTCACTTAGTTATCCATACTCATTTTCTTGAAACAAGGTTTGCACAGAAGAAGGTTTTCTACTTGGATATATTCACCTTTTACATCTCATAACAATGGCATCGGTGACCAGAAGCTCCTTTTAAAATTCATATTTTAAAGGCAGTTGAGTTTATTTAAGGAAATATATGCTTGTCCAAAATGTATACATTTTATCTAGAGGGGTGTAAATTTCGATTGCATTACATGCATTTTGTCTAGATGTAATTAACGATATTGCATTTCATCTTTCTTCAGTTTGGGAGGATTATGCAGAAAATCATAACTATAAACTGGTGTTAAATTTAGAGAAAATCCATGTTAACTGTGACTTTAAACTGAACTTTACTGACTGTGATCATTTTTTCCTTCTTTTGCCCCCCTTCTCCACCTGACTAACGTGAGTACAAAATTCCTTTCCATAACATTGCAAGTATTCAGAAAAATCTGGTCTGATTGTAGTGAATTGTTGGGGTTTTGTCTCAACAGTCATATAATTAAATACTTTGCTTCATTTGCAATATTTTATTTTTTATTTTTTTCAGTGCTTGAGTTTTCAAGATGCAAGCATCAAATAGGATGTTTCCAATGCATTTCTGTACATTGTTGTGGATCTGGTATTACATATTGATTCTGTAGCACTACTAGGAAAATTAAAAGCTCATGTGTGGATTGATGGAGATAGCTAGAGAGGTCTGAATGATGAAGAATGACTTGCCTCATCTGACATCTCAATAGTGAATTATTATGGAACTTTTGTACTAGTTATATATTGTCCTAAATAACCACAAGGATGTTGTTCATAAGTATGCTTGGTATGACAGCACACTATGCAGAATGTTAGTGGTCGGTTTTGTAGTTATGATAGACTCTGGACACTTAAGAAGGATGCCAAGTTGTGAAGTTATCAACTTTTGGTGTTGAGTTGGGTCAAATAGACAGGCTGACAGCTGGACACATCTGGGAAGTGAGTCATGTACTGAAGATTTCCTAGTAATATGAAACAAAAGCTACTGTGTGGTATGAGTTCAAGTTCTACCTCTCCATGAGCTCTTACTGTGTACAAGGGAAGATCAGTGACATGGAATGTGAATGTGCCCTGTCCAAAACCTCAGTAGTAGCTGCAGTGGAAAGGAGTTGTGGCAAAAAGAGATCTATGTTTGCAGTGGTGGTAACTTTAGACTGCACTGATGGACATCAGCAGTCTGTGAAGCTTTCAGGTCAAGAAATAGATCTTCCATTTTGTTCTAGTGTTTTGTTTTTTCTGAATTTAACTGATAGGCAACAACAGACCAAGATGGCATCAGCTGCAGCACTAACTAAAGCAGTGGCTCAAGTGTGGGAGGAGTATGGCAAGGCTATTGAGAGAACTTTTGTATGGCTTCAAACCGATTCTGGCAAACCATCCAGTGGCTTGATGGTGACAGGATATTGTTCAAGTTGATGCTTTGAAGGATAAAAAACACTGGCTTGACTGGGGACATTGTTGGGAGGTAGAAGAAATGCTTTGAAGAATTTGTGAGTGTGGAAGAATGTCCTTTTTTAAGGAAGTAGTCAGAAACAGCTGGAGGAGTTGAGTTTACTTCTGAAGGCAAGGTTGCTGAAGCAATTAGTTACAAATGTGAGAAGTACTAGGATTTTTGAACACTTCAGTGATATTGAGAATTGTCATACATATAGTGCTTTATACAAACATACTCTGAAGTATCCTACTGCTTCATTTAGATTTACTACTATTGATCGAATTTGCTTTAAGGGGTTGAATAAGCTGGGTTGGCATGAATTACTTAATAAAAAGGAATGAAGTTGGATTATTAGGTTGGACGCTTTTTTTTCTCTGAGACACCATGACATATTATTATTGGTCTTTTTGAAATGGGGGTGGAGGTTGCATATATATTTGTATTGTACTGTGGATTGATTAATTTTCTTTGTTTTTCAGCACTGAGGCAAACCTTTGGCCGAAACTGGTTTGCCTTGGTTATTTTACATGTGTTACGTGTTTTAATTTTACTCAAAATAAAGAGTTATGTATTGCAAATGTGGAGTGCTAGCCATTTTTTGCCTTTGACATTTGGACTTTTGGCCCTGTGCTCTTGCCATACTTGTGAGAACAATTTGTGCTTTGTAGCACTGTTGATACAATTTTCCTGTCAAAAAGAAACAAAAGATTAAGTATGTGTCTACTCCTCCTCTAATTTCCATAGATATGAGTATTTTATTGTATCTGGACAGGGTTTAATTCAGGTTATTAATTCTTCTTATACAATAGTTTCTGGTAGAAGAAAGAGGGATACCTCCTTTCCTGAAGAGATTCAAGATTCTGAATCCAGACAGGATGTTGAAGGGACAGATACAGGGTTTTCTCCTCAGATTTTTGATTCAAGAGTGAGGCGAAGAGCTTAGTTTCTGACTCTCCCTGTGGGTGTTTCTCTTTCTCTGAGTTTTTCTGAGTCTGTTTCCAGAATGGGGCCTAATTCATTTGGTCAATGAATGACATTGTTGAAACCCACATGGTCAAGACCACACGATCACCAATACAGTTTGTTGTCCATTTTGACTGAGATCACCATACAGTGGTGATTTGGGGATGCCCTCTTTTCCCCCTGTAGTGTGATCTCTGAGTTGGTATACATACATATATATCATCATCTTCTTTCGGCTGTTCCCGTTAGGGGTCGCCACAGCGGATCATCTGTTTCCATTTCTTCCTGTCCTCTGCATCTTTCTCTGTCACACCAACCACCTGCATGTCCTCTCTTACCACATTCATAAACCTTATCATAGGCCTTCCTCTTTTCCTGTTACCTGGTAGCCTCATCCTTAGCATCTTTTTCCCAATATACTCAGCATCCCTCCTCAGCACATGTCCAAACCAACATAATCTTGCCTCTCTGGCTTTGTCTCCAAACCTTCCAACCTGGGCTAACCCTCTAATATACTTATTCCTAATCGTGTCCAACCTCGTCACACCCAGTGCAAATCTTAACATCTTTAACTCTGCCACATCCAGCTCAAACTCCTGTCTTTTTGTCAATGCCACTGTCTCCAACCCATATAACATAGCTGGTCTCACTACCCTATTGTAGACCTTTCCTTTCACTCTTACAGGTACTCGTCTGTCACAAATCACTCCTGACACTCTTCTCCACCCACTCCATCCTGCCTGTACTCTCTTCTTCACCTCTCTTCCACACTCACCGTTACTCTGAACTATTGACCCCAAGTATTTAAACTTATCCGCCTTTGCCACCTATACTCCTTGCATCCTCACCATTCCTCTATCCTCCCTCTCATTCACACACATATATTCTGTCTTAGTCCTGCTGACCTTCCTTCCCCTTCTCTCTAGACCATATCTCCATCTCTCCAGGGTCTCCTCCACCTGTTCCCTACTCTCACTACAGATCACAATGTCACCTGCAAACATCACAGTCCACGGGGACTCCTGTCTGACCTCGTCTGTCAACCTGTCCATCACCATTGCAAATAAGAAAAGGCTCAGAGCTGATCCTTGATGTAACCCCACCTCCACCTTAAACGCATCCATCACTCCCACCACAGACCTCACTGCTGTCACACTACCCTCGTACATATCCTGTACCACTCTCACATACTTCGCTGACACTCCTGACTTCCTCATACAATACCACATCTCCTCTCTAGGCACCCTGTCATATGCTTTCTCTAAGTCTACAAAAACACAATGCAACTCCTTCTGACATTCTCTGTACTTCCCCATCAACACTCTCTGAGCAAACATCGCATCTGTAGTGCTCTTTCCCTGCATGAAACCATACTGCTGATCACTAATCATCACGTCCCTTCTTAACCTAGCTTCCACTACTCTTTCCCATAACTTCATGCTGTGACTGATCTATTTAATCCCTCTGTAGTTACTACAGCTCTGCACATCACCCTTATTCTTAAAAATCGGTACCAAAACACTTTTTCTCCATTCCTCAGGCATCCTCTCACTTTCTAAGATTTCATTAAACCATCTGGTTAAAAACTCCACTGCCATTTCACCTAAACACCTCCATACTTCCACGGGTATGTCAACTGGGCCAACAGCCTTTCTATTCTTCATTCTCTTCATAGCTATCCTTACTTCCTCCTTGCTAATCCATTATACTTCATGATTCACTATCCCTACATCATCCAACCTTCTCTCCCTCTCATTCTCTTCATTCATCAACCCCTCAAAGTACTCTTTCCATCTCCTCAACACACTCTCCTCGCTTGTGAGTATGCTTCCCTCATTATCCTTTATCACCTTTACCTGCTGCGCATCTTTCCTAGCTCGGTCCCTCTGTCTAGCCAATCGGTACAGGTCCTTTTCTCCCTCCTTAGTGTCCAACCTTTCATACAACTCTTCATATGCCTTATCCTTAGCCTTCGCCACCTCTCTCTTTGCCATGCACCTCATCTCGTTATACTCCTGTCTACTTTCTTCATTTCTCTGACAATCCCACTTCTTCTTTACCAACCTCTTTGCCTGTATACTCTCCTGTACTTCCTCATTCCACCACCATGTCTCTTTGTCATCCTTCCTCTGTCCAGATGTGATACCAAGCACCTTTCTAGCCGTCTCCCTTACTAGCTCTGCTGTAGTTACCCAGCTATTTGGTAACTCTTCACTGCCACCCAGTGCCTGTCTTAACTCATCCCTGAACTCCACCTCACAATTACCCTTTTTCAATTTCCACCATTTGATCCTTAGTGCTGCCCTCACACTCCTCCTCCTCTTCTTGATCACGAACATCATCCTACAAACCACCATCCTATGCTGCCTAACTACACTTTCTCCGGTCACCACTTTACAGTCTCCAGTCTCCTTCAGACTGGCCCTCATACATAAGATATAATCCACCTGTGTGCATCTTCCTCCACTCTTGTATGTCACCCTATGCTCCTCCTCTTGTTAAAATATGTATTCACCACAGCCATGTCCATCCTTTTCGCAAAATCCACTACCATCTGACCTTCTGCATTCCTTTGTTTAACACCATACCTACCCATCACTTCCTCATCCCCTCTGTTCCCTTCACCAACATGCCCATTGAATTAGCAGGGGAGTGTGGAGGACACAGCCTCCCACGTGGGACATGCAGGGGTCTCACCCCTTGCAAAAACATTATTTTCGTGCTGTTTGCAGATGCTGTTTTGATTTTTTCCATTGATTGATGAACTGCATTGTCTCATCCATGTGGATTTCGACAATGTCATTCATCAAATAACTGAAAGAGATCCTTCCAGAATGTGCCAGTGTTTTCAGTAGGATATCACTGAGGTTCCTCAGTCCCTCAGAATATACTTTGTGCAAGATAGAGATAAGGTAGAAATCACCCATACTTCCAAAAGATTTAGTTGGCGGGATGGAGGGTGGAAAGCTGAGGATATATGAAAATCGACAACTCAGATGGATGGGTAATTACATAACTTCTTTATCTGAAGTTGTCAAATTTCATGTTATCCTCAATGGATGGGACAGAAACCCCAGCTACCTTATTTCCTGGGTGTACTAAGGAAGGATATTCCTATGCACCATTGAGCCAAATGATATTCTACCCCTGGAGGCAAGATCCAACTTGTAATGAGTAATAAAGGTATGGAGGTTAGCCCATGTTGCCGCTGCGCATATGTCATGCATGGATGGTCTAGCTTGAAAGACAGCTGATGTAGCTACAGCCCTCATGGAATGAGTCTTTGGGGTTTTTGGAAGAGTAACACTAGATTTAAAATATATGAAGGAAATGTAGCTAGCCAGCCAATTTGCTAAGGTGACTTTGGATACAGCTTGCCCCAATTTGGTATGTGAAAAGGAGAGAAAAAGCTGGTTTGATTTTCTGAAATTGTTTGTCCTGTGTAGGTAGAAATGTAACTGTCTATGCACATGCAACGAATGTAAGCAATACTATAATTTCTTAGAATAGTTGGGGAAGAAAATGGGCAAATTGATACATTCATTGATGTTGATCTCAGAGACCAAATTTGGAAGGAATGAAGGTCTGGTTCTGAGTGAAACTGTCCTTATGAAAGACTAAATATGAAAGTGTAGATGATAGGTCTTGAATCTCTGAAATTCTCCTGGCAGAAGTAAGAGCAAGTAACAGAATAGTCTTCCAGTAAAGGAACTTAATATCACAAGTGTTGGCAGGTTCAAAGAGTTGTTGAGTGATTGCTTGTAAAGCCAACTTGAGGTCTCATGGTGGAGTAGGGTCTTTGAAGGGAGGTTTTAACAGAAGTGTGCCTCTTAAGAAGGACTTGTAGAGTTTGTGAGAAGCCACAGATGAGTCTTTGAAACCAATATGGAAGTTGAAGATGGCTGCTAGTTGAACTTTAATGGTGAAGGCAGAGGCTCCATTCTCAAAAAGAAATGCCAAGAATTTGAGGATTTCATGAACTGGGGCTGAAAATGGGTCAGCGTCATCCTGTAGAGGCCAATATACATTTTTTTCCATTTGCTAGAATACAGCTTTTGAGTGGAAGGCTTATGAGACAATAGTATAATGCGCCTAACAGAGGAAGAGCACATCAATTGTTTGGCTACTACTGAAAGTAGAGATACCAAGCTGTCAGCTAGAGATTATGAATGTCGGGATGTACCATGCCTGTTGGGTGGGACATGAGATCTGGAATTGGATTCAGTATCCAAGGTTGTTTGATTAGGTGAGGCCAAAGGAAGGGGAACCAAATCTTTTGAGGCCAAAAAGGGGCTATGAGGATGACTTTGCTCTTCAACCTGATGGCTCTCTGGAGAAATTTGGGAATCAAAGGTATTGGTGGAAAGGCACAAAGGAGACCAAGGGGCTAATGTGAAGAAGAACAACCCTCGGGTCTTCCCACATTGGGGGGATCAGGGCAAAATAGCTGCCACATTTGTTGTTCAGGGGAGAGGTAAATAAATCACAGCAAGGCTGGGCCCATGGCTGAAAAATTCTCTCTGATACTTTCTGATTCAAGGACCACTTGTGAGGTAGAAGAATGGACCTTCTTAATCTGCCTGCTATCACACTGGACTTCCCCAGAATGTGCATTGCTACAAGAAAGTGGATAAGATATGGTTCCTTCTTATTTGTTAATACACCAGACTACTGACATGTTGTCTGTCTGAATTCCAGTCATTCCAGAGGGGAGAGCATCCTGAAAGACTTACAGCACTTAGAGTACTGCCGTCATCTCTAGAACATTGATGTGTAACAAAGCCTCTAATGGGGCCAAGTGCCTCGGACTGTCTTTCCACTGCAATGCCCCCCCACCCCAGCAGGAAGGCATCCATGGTCACGATGGCCTTGGTCTGGGGGGAGGACATCCTTGTAGAATTTGTTCTGAATGAGTCCACCACATTAAATCTTTCTTGCAAATGTTGGTGATGGAAATTGGTGAGGACATGGAATGGCTAAGTATTGACCATTGTGTCGTAAGTAACCACTGAAGAATTTGCATATGGTACCTGGCCACGGTACAAGAGTTATTGATGCTGCCTTGGAGCCCAAAGTTCAGAGGATTAGTTTGGCTGGCACTTTGTGCTGATTATGCTAGTAACTTGTGTCTGAATTGTTCATTCTTTTTGTGGAGGAAGAGAGGTTATGGTGTTTTTGTGTTTAAAATGGCACCTATGAAATCTATGACTTGAGTTGGCTCTAGATAACATTTTTGTAGTTGATAGTTATTCCCAAGAAGGAGCACATTTTAAAAATCTTTTGTCTGGCTTCTTCAAGTTGATGCCTGGTCATGGCAGTAAAGAGCCAGTCATCTAGGTATGGAAACATTTGGAATCCATGCATTCTCAAGTGAGCTGCTAATACTCCCATGCATTTGGTGAACACTCTGGGGGCTGTGGTGAGACCAAAGGGCAGTACTCTGAATTG
Organism: Protopterus annectens; assembly: GCF_019279795.1. NCBI lineage: Eukaryota > Metazoa > Chordata > Ceratodontiformes > Protopteridae > Protopterus > Protopterus annectens. The sequence goes on from NC_056728.1 coordinate 315,041,777, forward strand.
GTAGTGACTGGTGTAGATCAGAGTGTGTGATATACCTTTAAGAAGCTTTCCAGTGAGTCAGCACATGCATATAAGTACTGAGCACATGTAAGCCGGAGTGCCATTTTGAGTGAGCAACCAGAGTGAGAACATGCAAGTATGTAGTCAGTCAGTTTAAGTTTAATGTTTCTGCCATCCATCCTGATGTATTTGTATACCATAAACTAACTAAATGAACATCCAAGCCTCAACATCTTCTTAATGCACATAAGAAGAGTGACATGTTGTCAGAATGGGATCCAGAGTTACAGACATGAGGCAACTAGTTAAAGTTGGAGGAATATACAGGAGTAGATCATCCCTACTGTTCAAATGACTCGCAAAGCAGGTCAGAAACAAATTCCAGGTATTAAAACTCTCTTAAATGATTTATTTTGCTATAAATATAAAATGAAGCACTCAGAATGCTCAAAACAATTTTTTTATTAAATGAAATATCCAAAACTGTGACATATTGATATAAATATTCAAAATAGATACAAAACTGTTTGAAACAATATCTGAATCACATAAAATGTGCAAAAGGGAAAACGACTATATTTTTCGCTATGTGCTACTTTTTTGTATTAACTAAAGCTATTAAAAATATTCGAAGTGTGCAAAGTGTTGCATGTGTGTGCAGTATTACAGTGCAGTTGTTTCACAAAGCAAAGTTGTTTCAAAGCATATTTTGCAAATTACAGTTATTTCAAAGCATATTTCACAGAGTATATTATTTCAAAGAACTTATTGTACATTTGAATATTATTACAAGTACCTGGTGTGTGTAAATGTTTGTACATAATTACAAAGGCCATATTGCATTGTGTTTTACTATTATCTGTGGGTATGGCAGAAGGGTTTCACAAACCAGCACCACTTGTGTTTGATAACAATATTGCAGAAAATCAGAGAGTGTTTGAGCAGGAACGTGATATTTTCATACAGGCTTCTTTTTCTGACAAAGACATATATACAAAGGCATTTATTCTGCCAAATTTGGCTGGTTCAGAGCCCATTGAAAGAGAGCATTCATTTGTGTATGCACCTGCTGTGTTTGTAGAGGAGGGGGAAACCACCATATAATGCTACTGCTGAAACAAGGGAAGACCAGCGTGCTTAAAACATAAATTTAGAGAAATATGTAACCCCCAAACAAATATTACAATGGAAAGACACTTATTTTATACAAGGGATCAAAAGCCTGGTGAACCTTTTGCAGCATATATAACTGACTTGAGAAACAAGGTTAAACTGGCAGATTTGGTGATTTGAAAGATGAGTTGATAAAGGACAGGCTTGTGTGTGGTATTAATAATGACACAGTGAGAAAGATTTTCCTTCGAGACATAGATTTTGCTTTGAGACAATGATTTGTCTTTAAATAAGGCCACTAAGATTTGTCAGATTTATGAGCTTACAGAAAAGCACACAGCTATGCTTACAAATGAGAATAGCTGTGGCAAGCACAGTGTCAAAGTTCATGTTGATAGTATGCAGCACTTGGTTAAAAGAAACAGGCCCAAGCACATGGCAGCTACTGTAGGTCCTGTAACAATCCCTGGGAAACCTCAAGTCTTTCCAACAAATTCCAGAGCATGCTCAGTGAAGCATAGCCAACTGTCATAATTGTGGTGGTAATCACGAACCCAAAAGAAAAAAGTGCTTAGCTTTTGGTCAGCAGTGTCATTCTTGCAATAAGTGGAGTCATTTCAAAAGATTCTGTAAATCAAATAAGGCACATTCTTTTATTAAAATAAGGCATTCCAAGAGGCAAGTTGATCATTTAGAAAGCTGCAACCCTACTTTTTATGTTGATGGTGTGTCTGTGCTTGGTAAACAGTTAATGCAGTAGATTTGTGGGCAAAGAATGAAATCTTTTGCACTGTTTGAATTAATGGGCGTTCGGTAGAGCTCAAAGTAGATACTGGCTCAAAGTGCAATGCTATGTCAGCAGAAACATTTGCTAGTGTAAAAGCTGCAGAACAACTTGATTTGACAAAGTGTGCAAAGCTTGTTGCTTATGGTGATGAAGAGATTCAAACGGAAGGCCCAGTGCTACTTTCATGTTACTCTGCTGGGAACAGCTATGACTTGTAATTTTTTGTAGTTAAGAAACATGTGTAGTCATTATTAGGCCTCAGAGACAGTTTGAACATGGGACTGCTTTCATGTAATAAAGAAGTCCACCATGTAAGCCTATATGACAACAGCTCAGATTTCACCCAAAGTGTTTTTTCTGAGTATGTTGATATTTTTGCAGACAAGCTAGGCAAACTTCCAGTTGTCTACTTTATGAAGTTATACCCAGAGGTTAGCCCAGTTATCAGACCAGCATGGAACGTTCCAGTAGATATGCAGAACAGAGTCAAAGATGAGCTAGACAGAATGGTGCAGCTGCAGTAATTTGTCCAGTAGAAGAACCTACTGAATGGGTATCCTCCATGGTGGTGGCTCATAAGAAAAGCTCAGATGATATCAGAATATGTATTGATCCAAAAGATCTGAACAAAGTATTAAAAAGGCCTCCTCATCCAATGCTTATAGTTAAAGAGGTTGCTGCCCTCATGCCAAATGCCACTGTTTTTCTGTCTTAGATGCAGAGACTTCATTTTGACAAATTTTGCTTGACCAAAAATCTTCATTCTTAACCACGTTCGGTATGCCATTTGGAAGATACAGATTTCTGAGAATGTCATTTGGAATAAATTTTGCCAGTGAAGTATTTCAGAGTGTGATGGAGCAATTTTTTTTCTGGTTATCCCTATGCTATTATAGTAGATGATATTTTAGTAGGAGGCAATGGTGAAGTCGAACATGACAGAAACCTCAAGAAAGTTTTGGAAAGAGCACATCAAATTAATCTTAAGCTGAATCCTCTGAAGTGCAAATTCAGGCTAGGAGAATTTATTTATGTTGGTCACTTGTTTACCAGTTTGGGCTTGCAACCACATCCTTCCAAGCAGACAGCAATTCTGGAGATGCCAGCTCCAGATAATGTTCAAGCTCTACAAAGTTTTCTTGGAATGGTCAACTATCTAGGGAAGTTCATTTCAGATTTAAGCCAACTTTCAGCACCATTACAAGAGCTGACACACAAAGATGTAATTTGGTCATGGTCAGAACAGCACCAAACAGTATTTAATGTCCTTGAACAGAACATTGCTAACCCACCAGCTCTCAGCTACTATGATGTTTACAAACCAGTTACTCTTTCCTGTGATGCTTCTAAGTTTGGTATAGGTGCAGTCATTCTTCAAGAGGGTAGACCAGTAGCCTATGCGTCGAGAACTCTTACCCAGACTGAGATGCAGTATGCCCAGATTGCAAAAGAGCTTTTGGCAATTATGTCTGCATGTTCGAAGTTTCATGATTATATCCATATTGAAACTGACCACCAACCTCTAGTTACTATTTTGAGAAAGCATATGCATGCAACTCCAGCTAGACTGCAACACACAATGCTTAAATTGCAAAAGTACAATTTCAATCTTGTTTACACAAAAGGCAAACTTCTTTATCTTGGTGATACTTTATTCAGAACACCCAGAAAAAACACAGAACAGCATAACAATGAGCAACTTGATTTTGAGGTCATGGAAGCGAGAAATTCTTTTTCCACATGTCTTGTTGAGCTCAGAACTTCTACAGCTTCAGATCCAATTCTCCAGAAGCTCAACCACTTTATTAGTTGAGGATGGCATTCAAAGCAATCTTGTTTACCACTTGAAGTGCAACCATATTTTCCCTACAGAGATGAGATTTTGTCATACAATGGTATTATTATGAAAGGTCCTAAAGTGATTGTTCCAAAGTCCTTGCAACAAGACACATTAAGATCTTGCATCGTGGTCACCCAGGAACTGATTCTACCAAAAGAAGGATGAGAGGTCTAGTATTTTGGCCGTCTATGTCAAGAGATATCGAGAAAGTACTTTCATCTTGTTCAGTATGTAATAATACAAAGCCGCATCAAAAAAAGAACCACTTCAGTAAAGACAGATTCCTGAACTACCTTGGTCGACAGTTGCCACAGATGTCTTTGAGTGGAATGGTCAGCATTACTTGGTATTAGTAGACTCTTATTCAGATTGGTTCGAGATTGACTACTTCCCAACCTAACTTCTAATAGTGAATTTTTAAGTGGAAGTGACATTTGTCTGTCCAAGGTATTCCACACAGAGTTATTTCTGACAATGGTGCACAATTTACTAGTCAGCAGTTCACGAGATTTGCAGAACAGTGGGACTTTGTTCATATTATGAGTAGTCCTTAATACCCTCAATCAAACGGCTTGGCTGAATGTGCAGTTCAAAGTGCAAAACAGCTGTTAGAGAAATCCAGATGTGACAATCACAATATCAATGTTTTTCTCAACTTGTTAAATCTCAGAAACATCCCTCATGATAAACATCTTGGTTCATCTAACCAGAGACTTATGACGAGACAAACCAGAACCACACTACCAATCAGCAGTAGTTTGTTGGTTCCAAGGCCTAAGAACAACAAAGCAGTAAAAGTCCAACTGTTGAAAAAGTGTTTGTCCCAGAAGTCTTACTATGATAAAAGCAGCAAACCACTCCATTCTTTACAAAAAGGGGAGATAGTGAGGATGCAGACATCAAAAGGTTTTGATCGCATCAGATTTGTGAAAAGTTTGTGTCAAGAGCCGAGATCATACATTGTGGAATCACAAGGAGTGGAATTCAGATGAAATCAGAAGCATTTGTTACCAATGTCCAAACCAATGTTGCAGCATCTTGCCTGAGACAAAGACTATAGTTCTCAGAGTGACTTGTCCAATGTTCCTGTTTCAGAGAACATTCCATCAGCAGTCCCCGTTCCTGAGAAAATCCCTGAAACTCCTAAAACAGAACATTCCCCAGTCACTGACCCTGTTGCTAAACCCAGTCCTAACTATAAAGTCATGAGATCAGGTCGCATCTCGAAACCTACTGCCAGATACACGGCAACCTGGACATGATTGTTGTTTTTCTTTATTAGTGTCTATATAATTGCGTGTCTATTGAAATGCCATTGTTTATATGAGATAGCTCAGTAAAGAGGAAGGATGTAGATCAGCGTGTGTGATATACCTTTAAAAAAGCTTTCCAGTGAGTCAACACATGCATATAAGTACTGAGCACCTGCAAGCAAGAGTGCCATTTTGAATGAGCAGCCAGAGTGAGAGCATGCAAGTATGTAGTCAGTCAGTTAGATAGTTTAAGTTTAATGTTCCTGCCATCCATCCTGATGTATCTGTATACAATAAACTACTTAAACAAACACCCAAGCCTCAATGTCTTCTTAATGCACATAAGAAAAGTGACAGCTGGCTCCCAGTTGGAAGTGTAGGAATCTCCTGGATCACCTGTGCATTGTTATGTGATGGTAGACATCCTGGAGATCTACGGAGCACATCCAGTTGTCCTTTTCCAGGAATGGAAGAATGGACTGAACCGTGACCATCCAGAATTTGGTTTGACGAACTGATTTATTCAGTTTGCTGAGATCTAGAATAGGTCTCCAGTCCCCTGTCTGTTTTGGCACTGAAAAGAACCTTGAGTAAATTCTGGATCCTATCAAGTCTTGGATGACCTGCTTTTCCAGCAGTTTTTGTATTTCTAGTGCTGCTTGATCCCTTTGGGTGGAACATCAAGGATTTTTTTATAAGAGGATGGGGTTACTGAGAAGGGAATAATATAACCTCTGGATATAATGCTCTACACCCATTTCTCTGAAGTCATTTGTAGGCATGCCCTCTGGTGCAGGGAAAAGTGACTCTTGACTGCCTCCAGAAGAGGGCACTTGGGTCTCCCTTCAGGAGCAATGGAAAGGTTTACCAAAAAACAAATCTTGGAAACCTTGGTTCCGTAGACTTCCTCTGCCACGAGGATGGCGCCTAACATTGGAGCTCCCACCCTCAACCCCTAAGGGAGCTGTTACTACATGTGTCAGAAAAGGACCCTTGGGACTTTTTGAACTGAATTTTTCCATCTGTGTGCTGGTTCATCAAAAGGGCCTCTGAGGGGTGGAAAAATGCACACGCACTGCAGAAAGAGTCTTTCCATCCTTTTCACACCTAGTGAGCATGTCTTTAACTTTGGGCCCAAACAATGATGTTCCATGAAAGGGAGCTTTGATGAACATAAACTTGAAGGGTTTTGCAAAATCACACAAACGCATCCAGGTGTGTTTCCTTAAGGTTACAACTGAACCGATAGCTCTTGTAGTCCCTTCAACTGCTTGAGAGATAAGCTTCATGGATGAGTTGGAAGTGGAAGTCAGGGTGGCCAACTGAGAAGTTACAAAGTCCTGAACCTTGTTAGAAATGGCTTCTGAGTGGGTATCCAAAAGTACTTTAATCAGATCTCTCTACATCCTAGTAAAATGTGCCAGGTAATTCAAAGACCGTAAAGAAAAGGTCGATGAAGCATAGACCGTCTTCCCTATCTTATCCATCATCCTAGTCTCCCTGTTAGGAGGATGAATAGAGGAACTTTCATCTGCCAGTTCCTTCTTGGTGGCTGCTACCATGGCCATGACATCTACTGGTAAGCCTTTGATCCAGAAGGGTTTGTCAGAGGGTGCAGTTATGATCTTGTCTGGTCTCCAGGGTATTGGCTCAATAGAATGGAGGGCCTTCCATGCTAACTGAGAGATAACTCAATGAGCTCATCAGTGAATGGAGTCACCCAGGAGGTAGATGGTTGGGTGTCAAAGGCCTGCAGGTATACAGATTCCTCTGATGTAGGATTGTTGGACTGCTATCCACCTCTCTGTTTCAAAATTTCCAGGATGTCTCTGAAGGAGACATCACCAGGAGGTGATCATGGGGATCCTTTGCCCTCCTTGAAATCTGTGTCCTCAGTGTATGATTCTTCAGAGGAATCAATGTGTTTCCTCACCTCCTCTTCTGATGAACCTCCTCCATGGGATGCTCTGGGGAGGTGTCAGAAGAGGATGCTCCCAAATATTGCAGTCTCTAAAGTCCTGACAACCTCTGTCCAGCTGAAGTTGATGAGACTCTGGTGCAAGGAGTGACTTGGGAGGTTGTTCGGGGGGGTGGTGGAACTGACTGTTATCTTGGAACAGACAAGGCCCTTTCCATTGCCTTGAAAGCCGATTCGCCCATGGCAGAAATGGAGTCCAGGCCCAAAAAAGGCAGAACTCAACACCATAGTCTCCCCCCGACCAAGGCAGATCCCTCCCAAGGTGGAAGCCAGAGCCGAGATGATCTATGCCGAGGCTCTGAGGAGAAGAGATGACTCTGAAAAAACTTGGGTCGACTCAAACTCCTCGGAACTGACAGGTAAGGACAGGTACAGCTCCAGGAGGTCTCTGGTTCTGAGTGAGGCTGAGAAATCAGGGACACAATCGGCATTAATGAAGAAGACAACTTCAGAACTGAGGCAGTCAGCGCTGGGCAACTCAGAACCAAGGATTCTGAACTCACCACAGAAGTCAGAGGAAGAAAGGTGCTTGGAAGGGTGGAAGTAGAAGGACCCTGACCCATCAGGGTAGGAGGCCTAGAAGATCCCATAACTTCTTGTGCTCAAAGTATCTTCCTCACCACTCTTTCCAGCTGTTCTTCAGTGAAGTTTCTGGAAGAATGGATGGATTTCATTGGAGAAGAAGAATGGTCCAAGAAAAGTGAAAGAAGCCTATCTGGGAAGGGGTCCATAGATAGGGAATACTTTCACCTAGGCACTGTAATGAACTCCTTAGTTGGCTTTGATGAAGACAATGTCAAAGGTATTCTCCTTTCTGAAGGTGGTACTGAGGAAACTGTCAGTACCATCAGCTGAGTTGAAGGTTCCGACCAACAGGTAGACTTTTTAATAGTCTTTGATGACAAAGGTATCGGCACTGAAGAACTCTGTTTCTTTGCCTCTGAAGATTTGGAAGAGGAGATTGTGGAAGCTGGACATGATTTGGAAGATCTAGATTTGTGTTCAGAAGGATCCTTGGACGATGACCCAGAAATAGCCTCACCGAAGGAGGAGGGTAGCAGTCCCTTCAAAATCAGCTTGTTTTTACACTCCACTACAGCCCAATGGCTAAAAGAATGACAAATAGAGCAGTCTTCTTGTAAATTGTGAGGCCCTAACCCGAAAACACATAGCAAGTGCTGGTCCAAATAGGGAATCTTGTGAGAGCACTTTGCATATCTTTTAAACCTCGCAGGGGTTTTCTCCTTTTCCTTGCTTTTCTCTGCCATACTAAAGTGGGAAAGGCTGAAAATGCCACAGATCACACACACTCAGAGATTCACACACACACACACACACACACACACACACACACTAGGGAAAGAAGGAAATTCAAACAGATAGAGACTGTTTTTTAGAAGTGAAAAACAAAATACCAGTGATGGCAATAGGTAAGCTACCGAAGAGCAGAGGGAAATGTACTAACATTGGTACCCAAGAAGTAAGCAAAGTATGAAAAAAGAGTAGAGGTAAACAGCAAAAAAGGATATGATAGATATAGAAAAGGAAGATTTGATGAAAAACGGGAAAAAACAACCATGTCTGGAGCTTATAGCAACAAATGAGATCTTGGGTAATGAACCAGTTGCATTATGGGTACAGGCTGAAACACGAGAGTTTTTGGTTGCCACGAGCTTTAGCAGATGGCCTAGTCAGTTCCGAGGGATTGGAACCAAACCAATGCATTGAGGACAACATGAAAATTAACCACTTCATATCATGTAAAATCGGAGACACTTGAAAGAGATGATTGTAAGCTACCCAATACTCCTATTCCTCCAGTCTCAATTACAGCACTCTGAAATCAGACCAACAGGTACATACTTAAAGACATACAAGTGCAGCTGTAGCAGCAAATGCACAACAATTATATCACTCAACAAACGGGGCACAAACTGAGAAAATGCTGCCAAACACAGGACAATTTATATGTCTCTCCAAAGCAATGATGAAATTCCTATGGACCAAACTAAACACATTTCTACTCTTTAAGCTCTCTGTTACACCATGCATAACATTAACACTTCCACCCACCACAAACACAACCACCCACCCTTGCACACCAACATCCATACCCGCACAATGTATTTGAGAACCATAGGGCTTTTTCCACCTCTTTGAAAGACACTGCTTCAGTGGCTGTGTTTGCCCAAAGCTAGTGATGGATTTCAGTTCAGGACATCCAACCTAGCTGTTCACAACCAGCCCACTGCACTGGCACTGATGACCCCCTCCACTAGCATTTCAGCAAGCAGGTGTCAGCTTTGTTCTGGAATGATCTACAGTACATGGCCATTACACCACACACATAAAATGCATATACACACACACACACACACACACACACACACACACACACACACACACACACACACACACACACACACACACACAAACACACCCACCTACATGCAGTGTACTGTATAATCAGGATGCAATGAGCAATTCTTTAAAAATCAATGATTTGTGTAATGTAAGCAAAGCTGCTTACTCAGCATGTCACTTCTCGTGAATCAGCAGTTCCAAAGTTGTTGTACATTACAGCTACACAAACACATACACATACCACTGACACAGAATATCTTGGATAACCATGAGATAGTGGCCAGTCTTCTACAAAATCCATGACTCATGTGGCCAGAGTAACTGCTGCTAGGTAAGTATGTTCCTCCTCATGGTTGCAAACCCAATATGCTGACACTTGTTCATCTCCTGTGTAGCAGTCTGTAAATCAATAGTTTCAAACTGATTGCTCATTTTGGTGTGACTACCACATACATACACACAGTCAGAAGCACTTAGCATTGTCCAGTACACTCAGCCCACTGTGTACACAAGAAAACAGAAACACACACACAGTCAGCAGTTGCAAAGTGGTTTCTGTTACACTGTGACTGGCCAAAGTGTATGCATGTGAGTGCATACACACACACACACACACACACACACACACACACACACACACACACACACACACACAGTCAGCAGTTGCAAAATCGTTTCTGTTACACTGTGACCAGCCAAAGTGTGTGCATGTGCCCGCATACACACACACAAACAGAAACACACACACACACACACACACACACACACACACACTCATACAGACATACCTCGTACCACAGCAGTGCATAGTTTTATCCAGTTCTCAACAAAACAGTGCATTTATGGTTACAGGAGAGCTAAGCTATTGATGGATGTAAGCTTAGTATACCCCCAGCTATTGCAGCAAACTCACTACACACAGCAGTGTTTCCTGAGCAGGGAATAAAGCAAATATCAGTCCATTTTTGCTACACAATTCACCCTTAAACCTTAAACAATGAAGCAACACCTGGTAAATAAATGGTTCTGAAACCTGCACCCCTAGTTAAACTGCTGCTTCTATAGCTCTATCGATGTGTCATAACTCTCTGCTGCACAAAACATAATGTGCTATTATCACAACTATAACCTCCTTTATTATCTCATTTTCTTTATCTTCATTGTGTCTCCTTCCCTCCTTCCTTTCTTTGGGTTACTTTGTTTGTCTTAAAAAAATGCTATTAATTTAACTCTTCTCAATTTAGTAGGGTTGGAGATAGGCTCAGGAGTTTGGGGAGAAGAGTTGAGTGCTGCATGCTTAATTGTGCCTGTTTAATCTGACTGTATTTACAGTTTGTTTATTTTAAATACAATCAGTTTATAATTAGACAAGTCTAAAGAAATAGAGTCATCAAGAAGGGTAGTTTCAGGAGATATAATTATTTTACCAACGGAGAAAGAGGTTGGCGAAGTAGAAGTGGGATTGTCAGAGAGATGAAGAAAGTAGACAGGAGTATAAGGAGATGAGTTGCATGGTAAAGAGAGAGGTGACAAAGGCTAAGAATAAGGTGTATAGAGAGTTGTATGAAAGGTTGGACACTTAGGAGGGAGAAAAGGACCTGTGCCGATTGGCTTGACAGAGGGACCGAGCTAGGAAAGATGTGCAGCAGGTAAGGGTGATAAAGGATAATGAGGTAAACATACTCACTAGCGAGGAGAATGTGTTGAACATATGGAAAGAGTACTTTGAGGGGCTGATAAATGAAGAGAATGAGAGAGAGAGAGAAGGCTGGATGATGTGGGGATAGTGATTCAGGAAGTGCAATGGATTAGCAAGGAGGAAGTAAGGATAGCTATGAAGAGGATGAATAATGGAAAGGCTGTTGGTCCAGATGACATACCTGTGGAAGCTTGGAGGTGTTTAGGAGAAATGGCAGTGGAATTTTTAACCAGATTGTTTAGTGAAATCTTGGAAAGTGAGAGGATGCCTGAGGAGTGGAGAAAAAGTGTTTTGATACCGATTTTTAAGAATAAGGGTGATGTGCAGAGCTGTAGTAACTACAGAGAGATAAAACTGATCAGTCACAGCATGAAATTATGGGAAAGAGTAGTGTAAGCTAGGTTAAGAAGGGAGGTGATGATTAGTGATCAGCAGTATGGTTTTGTGCCAGGAAAGAGCACTACAGATGCGATGTTTGCTCTGAGAGTGTTGATGGAGAAGTACAGAGAAGGTCAGAAGGAGTTGCATTGTGTCTTTGTGGACTTAGAGAAAGCATATGACAGGGTACCTAGAGAGGAGTTGTGGTATTGTATGAGGAAGTCGGGAGTGGCAGAGAAGTATGTAAGAGTGGTACAGGATATGTACAAGGGTAGTGTGACAGAGGTGAGATCTGCAGTGGGAGTGATAAATGCGTTTAAGGTGGAGGTGGGATTACATCAAGGATCACCTCTGAGCCCTTTCTTATTTGCACTGGTGATAGGTTGACAGATGAGATCAGACAGGAGTCCCTGTGGACTATGATGTTTGCAGTTGACATTGTGATATGTAGTGAGAGTAGGGAACAGGTTGTGGAGACCCTGGAGAGGTGGAGATATGCTCTAAAGAGGACAGGAATGAAGGTCAGCTGGACTAAGACAGAATATATGTGTGTGAAGGAAAGGGAGAATAGAGGGATGGTGAGGATGCAGGGAGTAGAGTTGGCTAAGGTGAATGAGTTTAAATACTTGAGAGCAACAGTTCAGAGTAATGGCGAGTGTGGAAAAGAGGTGAAGAAGAGAGTACAGGCAGGGTGGAGTGGGTGGAGAAGAGTGTCAGGAGTGATTTGTGACAGACGAGTACCAGTAAGAGTGAAAGGGAAGGTCTACAAAAGGGTAGTGAGACCAGCTATGTTATATGGGTTGGAGACAGTGGCATTGACAAAAAGGCAGGAGTCAGAGCTGGATGTGGCAGAGTTAAAGATGTTAAGATTTGCACTCGGTGTGAGGAGGGTAGACAGGATTAGGAATAAGTATATTAGAGGGTCAGCCCAGTTTGGACAGTTTGGAGACAAAGCCAGAGAGGCGAGATTGCCTTGGTTGTGACATGTGCTGAGGAGGGATGCTGGGTATATTGGGAAAAAGGATGCTAAGGATGAAGCTGCCAGGCAAGAGGAAAAGAGGAAGGCCTAAGATAAGGTTTATGGATGTGGTTAGAGAGAACATGCAGGTGGTTGATGTGACAGTGCAAAATGCAGAGGACAGGAAGAAATGGAAACAGGTGATCCGCTGTGGTGACCCCTAACTGGGAAAAGCCGAAAGAAGAAGAAGAAGAAGAAGGCGACCAAATCTGCCTCCTAAAATATTCCAGTTATAATACAAGCTTCTGTTTGTCTTTATTGACCATTATATTCTGTAGTATCCTAACTTAATTAAATTACACGGAGCACAGAGTCACGGAAGATTAATGGATTGCACAGGTAAAGAATGCCACATCCCTTCTCTGGCCAGTGATCAAGAAGCCTCAATCCTCACCACTGACACTGATGGGGAATGTTTGTTGTGAGAAAAATAGACACACAAACAGTATTTTCAAATGCAGCCCTCTGCACCAAGTACAGTTTCTCTTAGGATCACACAGAGAATACACACTCCAATCCTAGGACTGGGATTCCTCTCCAGGCTCCAAATAAGACTACCCACTGACCACTATTGAGCTGAGTCCTTAGCCAGGTGTTCAAAGACAAGCCCTCCACCACCCTCTCTGTGAAGTCAGTGCTCCAAGTGACACACCCACACGCACAATCACCTGGGAAAGACTGACACAGCTTACCTGCTCTGTCACCTCCACACAGACTATAAGGTAGATTTGCTGCCAGCAGAACACCCAAAGCCAGCTACTTTAAGGCTGTTACCAGGGTAACAAGTTACACTTATTAAAATTAATACTTGTACAAATGGTAGTGTTTAACCAAGACTTTCAGGAATGTGAAGCCATGGTGCCACTAAATAAATGCAAGTACTCTCAAAGGTCAAACATTTTCTAAAAGACCAGCCACAATGAAAGGTTTAGATATATTTAATAATAAATAATAAAAAACATGAAAATACTGAATATTTGTTTACAATAAACACCAGAGTTTTAATCACAGGAAATATAAAAAAAACAACACAGATGGAAAGGCTCAGAGAGATAAGAAAAATTTAGCTAATCTCACTATATCTTTTAACTGACTGAAGAATTATTGTTTCCTAGTTACTTACTAGAACAAATCCAAAAACAAACGAAACAGCGTCCAAACTGGCCGTAATCTTTTATTATAAAACATAAGCACTTTCAGGTTAAAAAACCCTTCATCAGACTAACTTCACATGGTCATGATAGTCTTTAAATACTAAAACATTTTTAAAAGCAACCATTTACTTTCTATACTTGACCCGCCTTTTCTTTAAGGCTGGTTTTAAAGGTACAGAACTATTTAACCAGGTGGGTTGTCAGCAGCCAACTGTATGATCCATCTTAACTCTGCATACTCTGTATCATTGACAATGTCCCTCCCCCCTTTTTTTTCATCTGTGCAACATGCAGAACCATAAAAACAAAAGTGTGATCTGGAAAGCTGGAAATATGCTGGTACAATGCATTATGTTTATCCTTCTGTCTAATAGATGACAAATGGTGCAATATTCTTCTTTTTAACTTATAATTAGTTTTTTCAACATAAAAACTCGGACATGACTTGCAGGATGCGAAGTAAACCACATTCTGTGTATGGCAATCTGCATAAAATTCAAATGTGTATTTTTTGTTTGTAACAGGATGTATAAAGTAATTTAAACCATTCACATTTGAACATGCTTTACAATGCCTACAGGGAAAAGTCCCTGTTCTCATACATGCAGAGGAAACACTGTCAGCCTTCTTTTTATTTTTTAAACCAGGTTCTATGCATAACATGTCTTTTATGTTACTGTTTCACTTGAAGGTAAATCTAGGTTTCTCATCTAAAATATCTTTCAAGTGATTGTCACTTCTTAGTATCGTCCAGTTTTGCTTAATATCACATATCCTATACACATTGTTGCTATAACGTAGCATTACCTTAGTTCTTTTGTCATACTTATTAGGTGTCTTCAACTTATCTTCCTGCTGTTCTTTATTATCAGAAAACCATGGTCTAGCCCTGGCTTCCCTGTTAGATATTATACTGTTCTTAGTTTTTTCTAAATTTTCCTTTGAATACCTCTTTTCCTCATGATGTTCATTTAATACCTCAATTTCTTTGTGAAACTCATTATTGTTTGTGCACACCCGATAAACTCTGTGTATTCTTGCCCTTGCATAATATTATGAAAAGTATGCCTAGGATGCATACTATGTGCATTCAAATAATGATTTCTCCAGCATTGTTTCCTATGCAAGGTGGTGTTTAGCTTACCAGTTACATTTTTATTTAATGTGCCATCTAAAAAGGCAATAGTCTCATTGCTATGCTCTACCGAAAACCTAAGAAAATCTGTAGTCTTCTCCAGGTAATCAACAAAATTTGACAGTTCATCACTGCCCTGTGCCCACAATAAAAAATATCATCAACAAATCTGACATAAAAAATTGTTGAAGTCTTCCATATATGTTCACATTTAAAAAGGGTCTATATTAGATCACTGAACGCTTAAAAAAGCGAATGGTGATTGATCAACCTTATGTTAGCGAAAGCTTAAAATATCGAAGCAACAGAAACCCAAATTTTTTCCTAGGGAAAGAATTTGGTTGTCCATTTCTGTTGCTTCGGTATTTTCAGTGCTGTGGTGGAAAGTTATGGGTCGGGTTCAGGTAAGTGTGCAATTGTGTGGATGTGAGTGTTAGGGCGGGTTAGGTGAGTTAGGGTTAGGGCGCAGGTTAGGTATGTGTGCGATTGTGTGGACATGAGGGTTAAGGCAGGTTAGGTGAGTTAGGGTTAGGGAGCAGGTGAGGTGAGTGTGCGATAGTGATGGACCTTAGGGTTAGGATTTGGGTTAAGGTAAGTGGATAGTGGTGTGTGTATAGTTTAGTGTAGGGTTATGTGTCAGATTTTAGGTGTATGCATGTCGATTGCTGTTTGTTTGGTGTGCTTGTGTTGTGTGTATGTGTTTTGGAACAGCAATGTTTTTCCCTAGGAAAAAAATCGCTGTTCTGACAGTTCGAGATTGTAGGCTTTTGCTTACATGCGGTCGATTAATCACCGTTTGCTTTTTTAAGCATTCATTGATCTAATATAGACCCTTTAAAAATAGAAGATAAAAATAAAAAAATAAAAATATTTTTAAAAAATATTTTTAAATGTGAACATATATGGAAGATGCAGCAATTTTTTTATGCCAGATTTGTTGATTATATTTTTTTTGTTGTGGCCACTGGGCAGTGATGAACTGTCAAATGTTATTGATTACCTGGAGAAGACTACAGATTTTCTTAGGTTTTCGGTAGAGTATAGCAATGAGACCATTGCCTTTTTAGATGGCACATTAAATAAAAATGTAACTGGTAAGCTAAACACCACCTTGGATAGGAAACAATGCTGGAGAAATCATTATTTGAATGCATGTAGTATGCATCCTAGGCATACTTTTCATAATATTATGCAAGGGCAAGGATACAGTTTCTCGGGAGTACACAGACAATAATGAGCTTCACAAAGGTGTTAAATGAACATCTTGAGGAAAAGGGGTATTCAAATGAAAATTTAGAAAAAACTAAGAACAGTTTAATATCTAACAGGAAAGCCAAGGCTAGACCATGGTTTTCTGATAATAAAGAACAGCAGGGAGATAAGTTGAAGCCACCTAATAAGTATGACAAAAACCTAAGGTAATGCTACGTTAGGGCCTATGTTATAAACCCGAAAACCCTTTTGAGCGAATACGACAACAGCGACACATATAGCCCGAACCGCAAATACTCCAAACCCCCTAAACCGGGAAATTTAAAATCTCGAATCATCATAATCAGCCAACCCCACCACCTACTACATACTACCTACCCTAACATAAATAAACCACATACATACACTAATCAAACCCTACTTCTAACCCTACACTAAACCTTACATACATTACTATCTATGCACTTACCTTAACCTGCACCCTAACCCTAAGGTCCATAACTATCGCACACTTACCTTACCGAGATATACCCAAACAAAACAAATAATTCACACACATACACTTAACAAAACCCTACACTAAACCTTACATGCATTACCTATCTGTGCACTTACCTTAACCCGGACCCTAACCCTGAGGTCCGTAACTATTGAACACTTACCTTACGGAGCTATAAAGCAGACGGGCCAACCATGACAAATCGACATTTCGAATTTTGCGGTTTTGGACATTCACCATTTCCGTAGTTCATGCAATATGTGTCGCTCTTTTCCAATTTGCTCAAACGGATCTTCGAGCTTCTATATAGACCCCTACGTTATAGCAAGAATGTGTATGGGATATGTGATATTATTAAGCAAAACTGTAAGATACTAAGAAGTGACAATCACTTGAAAGATATTTTTAGATGAGAAACCTAGATTTATATTCAAGAGAAATAGTAACATAAAAGACATTTTATGCATAGAACCTGGTTTAAAAAATAAGAAGAAGGCTAACAGTGTTTCCTCTACACATATGAGAACAGGGACTTTTCCCTGTAGGCATTGTAAAGCATGTTCAAACGTGAATGGTTTAAATTACTTTATACATCCTGGTACAAACAAAAAAATACACATTTGAATTTTATGCAGATTGCCATACAGAGAGTGTGGTTTACTTGGCATGCTGCAAGTCATGTCCAAGTTTTTATGTTGGAAAAAATAATTGTAAGTTAAAAAGAATATTGCACCATTTGTCATCTATTAGACAGAAGGATAAACATAACGTACCAGCATGTTTCTAGCTTTCGAGATCACACTTTTGTTTTTATGGTTCTGCATGTTGCACAGATGAAAAAAGGGGTGGGGGACATTGTCAATGATACAGAGTATGCAGAATTAAGATTGATCATACAGTTGGCTGCTGACAACCCAAATGGGTTAAATAGTTCTGTACCTTTAAAACCAGCCTTAAAGAAAAGGCGGGTCAAATATAGAAAGTAATTGGTTGCTTTTAAAAATGTTTTAATATTTAAAGACTGTCATGACTATGTGGGATTGGTCTGATGAAGGGTTTTTTAACCTGAAAGCGCTTACATTTTATAATAAAAGATTACGGCCAGTTTGGACTCTGTTTCGTTTGTTTTTGGATTTGTTCTTAACAAGAGGTTCAAGAGGAGTCCTGTTTTGCTACATTTTAGTTACTTACTAAAACAAGGCATGATGAAAGTGGATGAGTGTATTGTCAGGTCCAAAAACAGAGTACACCCCTCACATCTCTCAGTAGTATTCAAATGCAATTTCAGTGCTGGCTACAGAATGACATTACATCTGGTCACCTGACTGTGATTCCCACACTATGCTCTTACTAGAAACTGAGCCAGGATCTGGCACTGATGTCTCACAATACACACATAGAACTTTAGCTAAAGTTTATTACAGCATCTGGAAACTGTAAAACAATTCCAACACTTCCACCCTTCCTGAAGAAACTAACAAGCCATTTTCTGGCACCCCATGGTAGCAATTAGTTCACCACTAAGGACAACAGAGCAGGATCCCAGCCCAGGCTTTTCATAAAAATTGCATCACTGGCTATATTCATACCTGTGAGATAAAATCTTTATGGTCTAAACAAAGTCATTTAATTTCAGGCTGTTTTTCTTAAGGTTAGCTGGGCTGATCTTAACCCCTTCCCTTCCATTATCCTCTGTTAAAATATAAACATGTCATCAGTTACAACAATACAGTCTGACATACATGTATATTTCTTTTCTATCCAGCAGGACCCACTGTTGATGTATTTTTAACACAAGCAACTTTACAAATACTTTTTAACACAAGCATCTGGACAAATCAGTCTGATAATCAAATATCATATCATTCTTTACAAAACTCCAGCTAGTTATGCTGGCATATGTTGTACATGCACTGCCCTACTCTCGCTGGTACAACTGGCACTACCTCACATCATCACAAAGAAGATGAAGTTATTCTTACATTTAATATACAAATCAAAAGCTTTCATATCTTTTATACAGAAAACGCATAGGAGACATTACTAATGGGACCTAACTAACAGAAATGGTTAAAGTGTGTTGTAGTCGCAGGTAAAAACCATAAAAGTGTAAGGGTAACTATATTGTTAAAATCTACATTCAGTGATCAAATACTATTTAGTAGATCTGATCAGGTGCAAGATTGTGCTATATGATCTAAAAAAAGAATAGGCTGGATAAAACTGTCCTCCTGTTAAACATTCATGCACCATGTTCTAAACAATATGAATTCATATCACAAACACACAACTTAAATGCCAGCTTTCAGAATTATTATTACATGTTAGGGGGAGACTGGAATTTTGTTTTACATGCAACAAAAGATAGGTCTAGTAAAATAAATATGTATAATCAAAATGTATCTTTAACCTTATCAGATCTAGTAATGGATTTCAGTTTGTCTGACCCCTATTTAAATATTCCCACGGAAAAGGCAATGCTAACATTCACATATTACTCCCAGTATCTCAGTCATAGTATATTTATCTAGCTAACTATTTATATATATATATATATCTATATATATATATATATATATATATATATATATATATATATATATATATATCTATATCTATAGGTTTACCAGCATAACGTTAAATTTCATAATGTCTAATAGCCATTTGGTTAAAAAATAACATCTCAACCCAAAACATTGAATTATCAAAATGTCTGCAATTATTTCATTGAAAAAGCAATGAGATCAACCCTACTATTTTGCAGGTGGGCTACGCCACCCTGCACCCCCCACACCCCCCTACTTAAATATATCAACTCCGAAATCACACTACATTGCAGAAATGGGCAAATTCGATACTTTCCACATTGTGTGTTTAGACTAACTTTATTTCAACATTTTCATCATTCAATATAGTGTGCTCAACCAATTCAGTTTCAACCATTTAACATTCAACATTATGTCGGTAAACCATATATATATATCTATATATATATATATATATATATATATATATATATATATATATATATATATATATATATATATCTATATATCTGTATATATATATATATATATATATATGTGTGTGTGTGTGTGTGTGTGTGTGTGTGTGTGTGTGTATAGTATGGATTTTTTTCTCATTTCAAATAACTTTTTTGATAAAAAATAGAATTTAAAATTGGTCCATGATATTTCTCGGATCATTCCAGGATAAAGTTAATCATTGACTACTCCTTTTTTCAACACAAAGAACCAATGACTTATAACTGAACACTAAATTACAAGTCTGTTTAAAAACGAGATGTTATAAAAGAAGTCAGGACTATGTTAATCTAAACAAGACTAAATAAAATAAACAGAGATATTCATTGGGCAGCCTTAAAGTCTCAACTGAGAGGACTTTGTATAAATAAAGCATCCTTCTACAAGAAGTTAATAAACAAAAACATGCCAGTTTAAAACTTAAGCTTGTTAACCTTCAAAGAAACCAACTAATTCACAGTAATTATGAAATAAATAAACAAATTAAAGAACTTCAAAAGGAATTACATTTTCAATTTACCCAACTATATTGGTTTGAACCCACATGCAGTAATTATAAAATAAATAGACAAATTAAAGAACTTCAAAAAGAATTACATTTTCAATTAACCCAGCTATATTGGTTTGAAACCACATGCATGGCAAAGTACTCAGAATGGACACAAGCCTGGAATAAAACTTTAGCCAGGTTATTAAGAATCAGAAACCATGTTATGATAAAAGAATTAGATAATAATAAACATATTAACAACATAGAGAATATTACTACAGCTTTCTTGGAAATATATTCACATCTCTATGGAGAACATTCTACAAACAATAATAAGGATATAATTCAGAATTAAAATCAATTAAAATTATCAAGAATTACTCCACAACAAGTTAGACTATTAGAATCCACTATTATCATCTAAAAGGGTCTAAACTCTATAAGTAGTTAAAAAAAGATAAAAGTTTCTGGCACATATGGGTTTTGTAGTGATATTTAGAAATGCTTTACCTATGAGATATACAAAATCCTTCTAGAATTTTATGATAATATCAGATCTGAAGTAGTTAACTTCATTTGTTCATCAACCTGTGGGTATCGGATCCATATCGGATCCGAGCCGGCAGCTTCAAACAGCTAAGATCCAAGCTCCAAACTCCTCCCCTTTACCCATAATCCCCTGCCATCCCTCTCTGACCTCAGATCTCGTTTGCTGCGGTTGAATCAGCAGCTTAGAATGAGTTCCAGGCGTGGGAGTTAGTTGTTTAGTGAGAAAAAATCCTTTTTATCTACTCTTTTTTTTTTCTTGTAGCTAAATTGCTGTTGTGTGTGTTGCTTCCTAGTTAGAATTTTTAGTTATAAAATTTGTTATCTTGTTATTTTTAGTGTAGTTTAATTTCCTCCCCGTGTGTGTGAAGGTGTGTGTGTTGGGCCTTGTGTATTTTTAGTCAGACTATGTCTGAGGCTCCAAAAACCTTCTTCTCTAAATGCACCGAGTGTGGCCATAAGGTATCCCCAGCAGATGGCCACACTCGGTGTGTTATCTGCCTTGGGGTTGACCACCTCTCCTCAGGCTGCACTATTTCTGCAGCCTTCAACCCCAGGGCCCTAAAGGACAGGAGGTCAAAGTTGATTCGGGCGGGACTTTTGCCCCCGGACTCGACTTTGTCCTCCTCTCCCTCCATGGCACCTGCCGCGGCCGCGGCAGTGCCTCCTTCCATCCCTGCTCCCCTGGCCGGGACTCATCCTCCCACCTTAGGCCAGGAGGAGAGGGAAGCAAGGCGGGAGAGGAAAAAAGAGAGACATCACAAGCGGCGGGCCGAGTCTTCCTCCTCTGCTCCGCCGGCTAAACAAGCAGCCTCTCCCAGGGCTTCTGGGCCTTCTCCTTCCCGGCTCCATTCCCCTCGTTTCTCCCCGGAGACAGAGGAGGAGACCTGGTCGCCTTTGAGGTCATCGAGGCGGCACTCCCGGCCCGCCTCGGTGGCCTCTTCTAGGTCCACCCGAAGCTTGTCCGATGCAGATATGGACCGGATGATGCGTAGGTTCCTCCAGGCCCAGCTGCAGATGGGAGTGCTCCTGCCTCCCCCCCCCTCCTGGGGGGGAGCTCGACCCCCTTTTTCACCCCAATTGCTCCTTCTCCAACCCACTTCCATGGTTCGGAGCCTTTGGATCCGGGTTGCATATCAGCCAGGGGATGTTTGGCACAGATAGTACCTCATACTTTGGCTCCGACCGCACCCTCGAGTTTGTCGGGTCCCTTTTCGGATCTGAGCTCTCTGAGCCGAGAGCTGAGCTTCGGATCCTGAGGTGTCAGTGTGCCTTTGGCTCTGTCTCAGTCAGAGCATACTGGCCCTTCGGATCCGATTGCTTCGGCGCCAGCTGTTATCCACACATCGGATCCGAGGGGACTGCTCTCAGATCCAAGAGAGAGCAGTTCTCCTTCGGCGTTCGATGTTGTGGAGAGGGTATTGTTGAGGGATTAGAGGCCCCAGGCTCCTTCTACGGTTCCACCCTGCACACTCTCTCAGACGGGCCTACCTTCCATCACCCGGCCCCAGGGACAGCCTGCGCCTACGTCCCAGATGGTTCCCTTGGAGGAACAAGATGTGGTATGTGAGGCCTCTTCGGACAACCCCCCCCGAGGAGGTTCCTCACAAACGTAAGTGCAAGAGGAGGCACTTGGACTCACCTGAATCCTTGATGGAAGACACAGACTTAGAAGAAGGGGAGGTTCCCCAAGGTCACCCCCTGAGGATGTCTCCTTCAGAGACATCATGGAAATGCTTTGAATTAGAGGGGGGTCGTCAGCCCAACAACCTTCCTCGGATGAGTCTGTGTTTCTGGGGGCGTTTGACGCAGGCCCATCTTCCTCTTGGGTGTCCCCTCCCGCCGATCCCCTGGTAGATCTGATTACTACCAGGGCATGGAAGGAACCGGACACTGTGGAGCCCATTCCTAAGAGACCAGATAGAATCCTCAGTCTCTCCACTGATAGAACGGTTTGGAGCAAGGGTGCTCCAGTAGATGCCATGTTGGTGGTGGCCGCCACCAAGAAGGAACTAGCCCAGGAGAGTTCTTCGGTCCGCCCTCCCGACAAGGAGTCTTGGACGATGGACCGCCTGGGGAAGCGGATGTTTGCTTCAGCTACCTTCTCCGTAAGGTCGCTGAATTATATGGCACACGTAATACGACTCCAGCGGGATCTCATCAAGGAATATTCCGGGTCGCCCCCAGAGTACATGTCGGCCGAGGATAAGAAGGTATTCTCAGCTCGAATGGCCACTCTTAAGTCCATTTCGAACACCTCTATGCGGCTCCTGTCCCATGCTACAGAAGGAGCCGCTAGAGCTAGCGGAGCGGGCATTGTCTTACGACGACATGCTTGGCTCCGCCTTTGTGATTTTGCAGAACCCTTCAAGGCATCCTTCACAAATGCCCCATTTGACGGTTCTTCGCTATTTGGCAAGACTGTCCACGACACGCTGGTCCAGAGCGAGAAAGATGGGAAGACGTTGTCTGCCGGAGCCCGCTTCTCGGCTCCCCAGAAGTCCTTCTCCAGGAACCAAAGGGGACAAAAGAAGATATGGTTCCAGAAGTCTCAACAGTCCCGTTTCGCTCTGGACCCCTCGTCCTTCAGAGGCAGAGGAGGACAGGGTGGACACCAGCCCAGAGGCAGAGGGGGACCGAAGAATTTCGGGTCGAGAGAACCCTTTTCTGATCGGCCCGTGCAGCAGCCCTGAAGAGTTACCCGACTGTTCCACTCTGGAGGCAGTCAGGGGGTGCTTCTCGAGGCACCTAGCAGTTTGGGAGTCCATTACAACAGATCGCTGGGTGCTTCAAATCATATCCAGAGGTTACAAAATTTCCTTTCTGTATCCCCCTCCCAGACCCCGGAGCCTCCCCGATGTCCCACCCAATCAAAGGGAGGCAGCAGCCACAGAAATAAACCAACTGCTAGAAAAAAGAGCGATCCAGCGCATCCCCCGAGACCAATCCGGATCGGGCTTTTACTCCAGGTTCTTTCTGGTGCCAAAAAAGACGGGGGACTTAAGGCCAATCCTCGACCTGTCTTTTCTAAACCTGTCAGTGGCCAAAGAGAAGTTCCGGATGGTCACCATTCAATCCATTCTCCCACTCTTACAGGAGAACGACTGGATGTGCTCGATAGACCTCAAAGATGCATACTACCACATTTTGATGGACAGATGATCCAGAAGGTTTCTCCGCTTCCGGCTAGGAGCCAGCCACTACCAGTTCAGGGCCCTTCCCTTTGGTCTCGCCACAGCCCCCAGGGTGTTCACCAAAGCTTTGGCAGCTGTAGCGGCCCACCTGAGACTCCAGGGGATACAGGTCTTCCCGTACCTGGACGACTGGCTCCTGACCGCCCCCACCAGGCATCTACTATGTTCAGCCAGAAATTACTTCCTTCACTTGGCCTCCCGGCTGGGAATCACAATCAACCTCAAGAAATCTTCCCTTCAACCAACCCAGATCTTAGACTTCATAGGAACCAGGTTAGACACAAACCTATTGAAAGTCTTCTTAACTCCGGACCAGCTTCGAACTCTGAAGCTCCACGTACTGGCCCTTCTACAATCCACGGCTCCTCCAGCGGAATTGGTTCTGAGGGCTATAGGTTCCATGGCGGCAACTATCAGTCTGCTACCTTTAGCGCGCTTCAACATGAGGATACTACAATGGACCTTGCAGGTTCAATGGTCCATCCTGCAACATCCGCTGAGTTCACCCATTTCCCTCAGCAGGGTTTGCAAGAAATCCCTGCTCTGGTGGATCCAGTCCCCGGACCTCCAGAAAGGGTGCCCCTTTTCTATGTCACCACCTCTAGCCACGGTGACCACGGATGCTTCTCACCTAGGGTGGGGGGGCATTGCATGGGCAGAACTGTCCAAGGCACGTAGACCCATTCAGTGACCTTGTTGCATATCAGTGTCCTAGAGATGAGAGCGGTGCTTTTGGTGTTGCAAGCACTCCAGGCCCTTCTTCCCTTAGGGACAGTTGCAATTCAGACAGACAACATGTTCGTGGTCTGGTATATCAACAAACAGGGGGGAACCAGATCCTACCCACTTTGTCGAGAGGCCATGAGAGTTTGGGAATGGGCGATCTCCACCAACTGCTTTCTCATAGCGATGCACATTCCGGGTCGGTCGAACATTTTGGCAGACAGGCTGAGTCGAACCATCCTCTCACCGTACGAGTGGTCTCTGAACCCCAGAATAGTGAAGCAAATCTTCCTCAAGTGGGGTCAACCTTGCTGCGATCTCTTCACGTCTCCTTCGAATGCAAAGTGCAGCGACTACTTCGCTGTAATTCCCCCACCAGGGGAATCCCCCAGAGACGCTCTGGTGCATGTTTAGCCATCTGGTCTACGTTATGCTTATCCCCCTCTTCCCCTAATGCTAAAATTCGTGCAGAAAGCCCATTGGTTGGGGAACAGAGTGATCCTCATAGCCCCTTTCTGGCCTTGTCAAACGTGGTTCCCATGCCTATGGTCTCATCTAGTGAATCCTCCATGGATTCTAGATCCCACCCCAGATCTGATCTCTCACCCACTAGGATTATCAACCACGAATCTGGACAACCTCAAGCTCACAGCTTGGTTGATCCAGTTCCAGTAATAGCTAGGACTCCCAGTATCTCGTCCTCTGTTAAGGCTATTTTAGTAGCCGCTCATAAACCTTCTACGAGAAAGGTTTATAACAGCAAATGAAAACTCTTTACAATCTGGGCGGAGCATAGAAAATTGGATCCCTTTACAGCTCCGATACCAGCAGTGTTAGAATTTTTCTCAACTTTATTCGACCAAGGTGCTAGCTCTTCTACGGTCAAAGTCCAATTAGCCGCGATTTCCCATTATCCTGTGAGAAGTGATCTCGGTCCCTTAGCCTCTTCCAAATTATGTAAGACTTTCTTAAAAGGCACTTTCCTCTTGAGGCCTCTGGTTAAAGACGCAGTCCCTCCATGGGATTTAACCCTTGTTCTCCAGTCTCTGACGGCCCCTCCATTTGAACCTGCAGCTTCGGTGGATCTAAAATATTTATCTTGGTAGACGGCCTTTCTCATTGCTATCACTTTGGCTAGAAGGGTTTCGGAGCTTCAAGCCTTTTGTGCCAAACCTCCATACTTGGTCTTCCATAAAGATAGAGTTTCCCTCAGGACCAGTCCCTCCTTTCTACCCAAAGTTGCTTCTGAGCCCAGTATCAATCAATCTATTAATTTACCAGTTTTTTTTCCAAATGATCAAAACAGGGGTGAATACAAACTACATTCTCTGGACGTACACAGGCAATTGAGATTCTACTTGCACAGGACCGCTGAACATAGGAAATCTGATCAACACTTTGTATCCTTTGCTAAATCCTCTTTGGGCAAACCAGTATCAAAAGTTACATTGTCCAGATGGATTTCCCAATGTATACTTCTTGCATATAAGAGTTTGGGCTGGCCTGAACCTGAAGGAGTCCATGCTCATTCTACCCGATCGATTTCTACTTCTGCTGCCTTTTGCTCCAGAGTGTCCTTGGATGACATTTGTTCAGCAGCCACTTTGGCTTCATCCCATACTTTCATTAACCATTACAAGTTGGATATAATTTCCAGAGGGAGAGCATCCTTCGGCTCTACAGTGCTCCGGAATATCCTTCCATGAGGACCTCCCAAGTTTGGGTAGCTGGGGACTCTGTCCCACAGGTTGATGAACAAATGAAGTTAACTACTTCAGATAAAGAAGTTATGTACTCACCATAACGTTCCATCTGAGTAGGTAAACTTTATTTGTCAGCAACCAACCCCCCCCCTCCATCCCCCTAACCTATAGTGCATCCTAGAAGGATTCCTTGTCCTTTTTCTCCGGATAACACCAGGTTAGGATGTGCAGGTGATCCTTTGTTTTGTAATATTCTGTGTTACTATAGCAAACTCGATCTGAGGTCAGAGAGGGATGGCAGGGGATTATGGGTAAGGGGGAGGAGCTTGCAGCTCGGATCTTAGCTGTTTGAAGCTGCCGGCTCGGATCCGATATTGATCTGATACCCACAGGTTGCTGACAAATGAAGTTTACCTACTCAGATGGAACGTTATGGTGAGTACATAACTTCTTTTTCTTTGATTTCATCTCTATGATGTGGTCTTCGATCATCTCGGCTTTCAATATTTTCAGGTAGACCCATATATATATATATATATATATATATATATATATATATATATATATATATATAGACGAAGCGAGAGAAAGATTATGAAGGAAGTGTAAGAAGGAGAAATGTTTAATGAATATTCCATTTTGAAGTTTGTTTCTTTTCAAAATGGATTCCTGATAGTTTTACTCTGCGTTTGATAATTTATTTCCTAGCAAAAAATAAGGTGTTCCAATATACAGCTGAGCTGAAAAAATAATTTTTTTACAAGGTAAGTGCTTTCACGATCCTAACAATTGCTTCTTCAGACCATTAAAAAGGTAAAGTACGAATGACTTAAATTTATAAAATTTCAGCTTGTCAAATTCAAGAGCAAAGCTTCCAACCAACCAGTCATCTTACAGTTCTCATACCCCATAAGATACTATGTATCACATAAAATAACCAGAAAGAAAAAAGGAATTGCAAACCCCAAACAATGACAAATAATCACAAAAGGAGTGTTGCTGGAACCACACTGCACGAACCACTGTAAAAAATACTGTTTAATCCACGGAAACACAAACATTAACACTGACAATTCCTTATATGTTTTCGTCCTCCAAGCCTTCATCAGATAACATTTTATACTTAAAGAAGCTCATTAAATACACCACAGTTTTGAAAAACAACCAATAAGGACATTAAACAATTAACATATGTGAAGGAAATAAAGAAATAGAAGCACCTTATTCAAACAGTTCCTCAACCATAGTTACTACAGTAAATGTATATAATAAAATCAAAAATACAAAATACAGCCTTCCTAGCAATAAATACAAAAATAATAAAACACATAAATTACATAATATTAAAATGTTACTAAAAATATGGGAGCCACTTGTGCCCCCACTTATGCCAACATCGTCTTAGCCTGGTGGGAAAAACAATCTGTCCTTAATTCTAGATTTTATGATTGCTGGATTTTATATAAACGATTTCTTGATGACATTTGTTTTTTTTGGAAGGAATCTGAGGAGAAGTTGCAAGAATTCTTAGAGTACTTAGGTACAACTACTTCTTTTTTGCAATTTACAAGTTTGGTTACATTTAATAAAGTAGATTTTTTGGATGTGAGTATTATTAAAACCATTGGGGGTATTAAAGCTGAAGTCTTCCGAAAGGAGACTTTTTCTAACTCATATCTACATTTTGAGAGTGCCCATCCGTATGTACAGAAGAGAAGTATTTTTAAGGGGCAACTGATAAGAGCAAGTAGACTCACTTCTCTAGATGAAGACTTTGAGCAAGAATGTGTCTTTTTAAAAAAAAAACTCTTCTTGGAGAGAGGATATCCAGCCAAGTTGCTGGAGGATACTATCATTTATGTTAAAACCCGGTGAAGGTCAAGATATATGCCTATTTTAGGTAAAGGTGATCAGTGTATATCCTCTAATGGTGAGAAAAATGATAGTGAATTTAGTAATTTAGTAGGGTATTTACAATGGAATACAACAGTGATTCAAAAGTGGCAGTGGATGTGGTTAGGAGAGTGGAATAGATAGAATATTTCCTTCACATATGTTAATTGATTTAATGTCCTTATTGGTTGTTTTTCAAAACTGTGGTGTATTTAATGAGCTTCTTTAAGTGTAAAATGTTATCTGATGAAGTCTTGGAGGCCAAAAACGTTTAAGGAATTGTCAGCGTTAATGTTTGTGTTTCCGTGGGTTAAACAGCATTTTTTACCATGGTTCGTGCAGTGTAGTTCCAGCAACAATGCTTTTGTGATTATGTATCACATAACCTTACATCATCTCAAACCACCATTATCATTTAAAGATACAAATACGCAAAAAGTGCCCATCAATTATGGCAATGAGATTAGGTGGGGACGTTTTAAAAATTTTTTGTGCTGTTTGTATTTTGCCTTTTTAATGGTCTGATGAGGTGATTCTTAGGATTGTGAAAGCACTTACCTTGTAATAAAAGATTTTTTGGACTCAGCTGTGTATTGGAACAAATTATCTTATTATTTTCTGCTTGGTTGCTGACTGTTGGTAAAGGTATTCCATTCATCCTTGGTCGAACTATCTGTTGGATTAATACACTTGATAATTTATTTCCTGCCAGCATAAAGGTGCCAGCATGCCCAGTGTAGAAAATTATATTATGGAAATCAAAACTTGTGCCATAGAAGAAACATTACAGATGGAGAGCCAGGAGATTCTTAGCTGCCAAAAATAATGTAAAGATGTTATTTGCTAATTGTCAGTGGCTGTAAAATAGTAGTAACAATATAGTTGATCTTTATCATATTGATCACTGCTGTAGTAGCCCTTGCTAAATGAGTTATATTCTGCCAAGGATATAACAACTAGCCTGCTTCCAAAGCTTCAGAGCACCTTCCATGTGCCCAAACAGTCAGGCAGCTAGACCTGAGCTGACTAAAAGACAAATTTTGGCACAAAGCCCTTCAGAGCTTTACTGCCACTGAAAAGTACTCTATGAGGCTTTCGAGGATTGATGGTTGACTTGTGCTGTTTCTTTTCTGGGCAGATAAGTTCCCTTTGGGGAAAAATCTTCCATTTTCTTAATTTTGTTGTTGTTGTATTACTTTCATCTTCAGGAAAGTTATTTTAAAGCTAGGAGTATTTTATTTTAACAAAGTGTCTCAAGACAATAATGTACTTTTAAACGGAGCACTTGTTTTTTTCTCTCAGTTTAAAAGTGGCGTAAAGTAACTGAAAACATTTTTTCTCTGGGGAAATTGTTTATTTTACTGTTGTGTAACTGGCATAGTGTTTTAAAGTGTTTTGTACTGCATTTTTCTATCAAGAAAGTAACTTTTGTGGACTGGTAACGTTTACCGGCAATTACTGCTGGTCTTCGCTGGGAAATAGGCATAATTTTTGGATTTACCATGGAACAGACTATAGGTCCCACAGTCAGTCTTTCTTCCAGCTACAAAAAGAAAAACAATAATCAGACAGACCACCATAGCAGGCTAGCAATTTGCTTCAACTGCAGGTGGTTGACTTTGCTGTGGCCATTTGTTGTACCTCACAGCACTAATCTTTTACCCGAGATCCCTCTGGTGCAGCACTTAAGGCTACTATGGACCAGGGATTAGCCATGTCTTCTGTGGCTGTAGGGGTCTCCTCTGTGGGCAAGAAAGACCCACTGTTGTCAGTCCTGGGAGAGAGAATGGGGAAGGCTTCCCTGTTGTGTCAAAATGCTGTGCCCATCCCTGGGAAATTGCTCTTGCCATTAGTAACAAGGCTGGTCCCATTTTTCCTTTCAAGAAGAAGCAGAAAAACAAGCTTATATATACTCTTCTTCAGTTTTCTTTGGATATGAGTAGTTTACCGGGTCTGACTTAGGGTTTAACTCAGACTATTGCTCCTTCTTGTAAAGTAGCTTCTGATAAAAGAAAGAAGGATTCCTCTTTTCCTGAAGAGATTCAAGATTATGAATCTGAACAGAAAGATGCATGAGTGCATGCAGTTTTTATTCCTCAGATTTATGATATATACTCTTGAGGAGAGCTCAGTTTCTGATTCTTCCTGTTGCGGCTTCTGTTTCTTTGAGACCATTGCACAAATGAGACAGTGTTTTCAGTGGAAGAACACCAATGTTTCTCAGTCCCTCAGAAAATAGAGTTGTTACAGAAGAAGTTTCTAGAACCTACACCCATTCCTTCTGGTTTGTCTGCTTTAGAGAATGTTGTGTGCTACTGCCTGCAATTTATCTGATAGTCAACCAGCTGCCCCTAAAAATGCAGATAAGATATATAAAGTTTCTTCATCTTTTAAAATTGTATATACTTCCCAAACCTAACCTCACAGCTATAACTTTAGATGATCCCACTGCTGCTAAGCATTTAGTTAATTCAGGTCCTACCATTTCTGATCATGATGGGAAAATTATTGATATGGGAAAAATCTGTATACTTCTGCACCTTTTTTTTCAGAATTTTGATTTATTTTTGTATGTTTGTTTGTTCTGACAAATTGTGAAAGCATGAGTGAACATATGAGAAATGTTTTATCTGCAATTTCTTCTTGTGAGGAAAAGTCTGCTTTAAAAAACTTAGCTTCTTCTATTGCATAGGTCAGTACTCATTGTTTACAGTGTGTGCATGACTCTGTTGATACTTCCTCCAGTGCTATGGCCACTGGTACTATTTTGAGGAGGTGTGTATGGTTGTATTCTCAGAACCCTTCCACATGATGTTAAAAATGATATTTTAAATTCTCCATTGTATAGGGATTTAGTGTTTGGCCCCTCTACTGCAGAGGTGATTAAAAAGTGTGATGAAAGAGGCAATGTGATCTAGAGGACTCTAAGATTTTTCTGCCCTCCTTTTCCAAATTTTCCAAGGGATTTTCTATTTCTTCATCCATTTTAGGCAAAAAAGAATAAAGTGTCTCAAAAAATACAGGTAAACAGATGTTGAGGAAGAAATTGAAAGGGGTTTCCCAAAAGAAGCCTTGAACCTCCTAAAACTAAGGACAATCTAATGGGATTGGGAATTGGTATAATGGTTAAGGTATTTGCCTCACAAATTCAAAGTACAGGGTTTGATTCTCAGCTTTGAAAGGGAAATTGGCAGGGCTTAAAATGGCCCACACGGGAAGTTTGCCTAGTACTTGTCTATGAACAAGTCTGAATGACTGTTCAGAGACCTTGTGAACCCATCCCACTCTGGCCCCTTTTTACTTCCAGAAAGTCTGAATCTCCATTTTTCTTTTTGGCAAAATATAGTTTCAAACAAATGGATTCTGAAAATCATCCATCAGGGTTACAGATGGCTCTGGGAGAAAATACCTCCATTCCAGGGGATCATTCCTCATCCTCTAGATCAGACTCTTTTGTTTCCACTTGTTCTTCATCACATGCTGTCCCAAGGAGTGATAGAACCGGTTCCTCCTTCCCAGGTGGGGAAGGATTTTTATTCAAGCATGTTCCTTGTGCTAAAGAAATAACAGCCAGTTTATTTTTTTTCTTTCCTAAACCTGTTTGTGATAATGTCCAAATTCAAAATGATATCACTTCACAACCTGTAACTTCTTGTTCTTCTTTCAAGTTTCCTGACAACACTAGACTAACAAGATGTTTATCATCACATCCCTCTTCATCAAGACTTCAAACAATTCTTAAGGTTTTGTGTGTCTGGCTCACATTATTCTTCTTCTCCCTTACCCTTTGGACTTTCCACTGCACTAAGAGTGTTTACAGTGCTTCTAGCACCAGTTGTAGCTCATTGCTGGCTACAAGATATCCACATTATTCCATATTTAGATGGCTTACTTATTTTTGCAGAGTCTTTTTCAAAGTGTCAAGAATCTCTCTCTCAGTTGACAGATCTCATACATAAGCTGGGACTCCAAGAGAATATTCAGAAGTCTTTCTTGACTCCTTCTCACAGGATTGTGTTTTCTGGGATTTCAACTAGATACCTCAGTTTAAAGACCTTTTCTTCCAGATAAAAATACAAATAAATCTAGATAAAGATCTAATTTTTTTTTAAGTTTTCTCTTTAGAATTTGGTCATTGTAAGGGAGTACCTCAGGATTTGTGATGGCATGGCATCTATGGTTCTCATGATAGCCTTGTCAAGACTCCACATGAAAAAAATACAATGGGATCAGAAATCTCTTTAGTCCCAGAATTAACATCCTTTATCTTTTCAAATCCTAGTGTTGGGGTTTGTCAAAAGAGAAATATTTTGGTGGCAACAACAGGTACCTTTAAATCTAGGTCTGCCCTTCTTCCTCCCTGCTTCAAATCAGTTAGCCACCACAGAAGCTTCAGACTTTGCTTGGGGAGCAGTTCCAGGAGGGATAAAAGTGTAGGGAGAGTGGGAAACTAAGGATAGTTGCAAGTAGATAAATAATCAAGGAGATACTTGCCATGATGAAGGCACTCAACTCTGTAAACCATCTTTGGTCCTCGGGACATCTCAAGTGGTTACAGACAATACCACAGTCATGTGGTAGATCAACAAGTTAGGGGGATCCAGGAGGTGCCCCCTTTACAGACTGTGTTAGCTTGGGATAAAGCTTCACAGCACAATCTCTCTGAATAGGCATCCTATGTTCTGTCAGAGCAAAATTGTGTGGCAGATAAGCTGAGCAGGACCAAGACAGATCCTTGCAAATGGAAACTACATTAGGGAGTCTTCCTAGATTTGGTCCATCTGTGGGAAATTCCTCAAGTAAACCTCTTTGCCTCCTCTCCAAGCAATTTACTGACAAGATTCTATTCCAGGGCTCCATGCAAGAAGGCCTGGAAGACAGATGCATTTTCTATTCCTTGAACAGGAATGCTCCTACATGTGTTTTCACCCTTTTCACTAATATCTGGAGTACTTCTGAAGATTCAGAAGGAAACCCCCATGATCATTGTTGTAACTGTAGTCTCGCTCAGGCAGCTGTGGTTCTTCCTTATTTTGGAATTGGCCATTATCACAAGCTTCCTCATAGGCTGGATCTAATCACACAAGAATGTACGTGTTTAATTCACCCCCAACATCAATTAATTCAATTGACTTCCCTCATGATGGGGACTTCATTCCTGTTAGGCACCTATTTACTGAGGATGTGCAGCAGGAACTAACAGAGGCAAGAAAGCCTGCTACTAGAAAATCATATATTAGCAAATGGAAAATGTTTTCTAGTTCACTCCAACAACAAAACTAGCACCTATTTAGTTAGTTGTTCTCTGGTTCTACAGTATTTGTGTGAGTTACTGTTCTATGGTCTTTCTTATTCCTCTTTCAAAGTTAATTTAACAGCCCTTTCAGCATATCTGCCAATGGATCTTCCTCTTTCAATGCAGTCTCATTTCAAAATGTTCTTGAAAGTGGGTTTGCATAAGGGCCTCCAAGAAAACAGGTGCCCCCTCTTTGAGATCTTACTCCTTTTGAATCAAGTAATCTGGCTGACTTGAGGTCCTTAACATGGAAAACAGTTTTACTAATTGTTCAGACTTCTGCAAGAAGGGTATCTGAGTTTCAAGCTCTTATGACTAGTCAACCCTATCTCATTTTCAATAGGGACAAGGTTTCTTTGAGAACTAATCCTTCTTTTATGTCTAAAGTGGTATTTGAGTTTACTTTAAGCCAAACTATCTATCTCCCTGTTTTCATTCCTGAACCTAAAAATGAGGGAGAAAGGATGCTCCGTGCCTTAGATGTCCATAAACAAATCAGTTATTATCGTGACAGAACTTAATTTTTCAGATCTTTGGATCAGTTTTTCATTTCTTGTGAAGGTAAGAAGGGACAACCTGTGTCAATACAGAGTACTTCCAAATGGTTGTCTAAGGCTATAATCTTTTGTTATACTCACCACATCAAACCTCTTCCAGGCAGGGTGTAGACCCACTCTACCAGGGCTTTGGCTTCATCTATGGCTCTTGGGGAAGGGTTTAATTTTAGAAGTATTCTAGAAGCTGCTACTTGGTGCTTTGTACATACTTTTACAAAGTACTATAAGTTTTGTTCCTTCTCTAGGCCCAGATCAGGCTTTGCTAGGACCATTCTCCAGGGACTCCTGGACTCTTCTCTGTTCACCTCCCAAATGTAGTTAGCTAAGGTAATCTACCCATGTAGCTAAGGCTACTGCAGCAGTGATCAATATGATATACATAGTACAGCTGTGTAAGTAAAACTTGCCATAACAGTAGATGTTCAAATGATCGTTGCTACAGTAGCCGGTACCTACCACCCTTCATCCCTTGTTTTTATTGTGTATATTTTATGCCAGGGTGTGGACATTTATTATTGTTGTTCTAGCATTGTCCTTTCAAGGCTCAGCCTCCTTCTTTCTGCTGGCAGGAAAACTCCTAAGGGTTTCTTGCCCAAACTTGTCTTTTAGTCAACTCAGCTTGAGCTACATGACAGTTTCGGTGCATGGAAGGTGTCTTCAAGCTTTGCAAGCTGTCTGGCTGTTATATCCTTGGCATATATAACTCATATAACTAAGGCTACTGCAGAAGTGATGATTTAAACATCTGTTGTCATGATAAGTTTTACTTTGACAACTGTATTGTACTTTCTTTACTGGTAATGTTTTCAAAATGTTTTTACAGGGTTAGCAGTGGAAACAAACAGATGTTCATCAATCCCACTGCCTTAGTGGCATTTTGGGTTAAATGGCAAGATAACCCAGTACTGGCTAATTTTCAAAAGCTCAGATTCTTCTCCTTCCATCTTCCTGTAACAACTGATTGGCTGAGCATATCCTGATTGACTGAGCATATCCTGAGAGGGAAGCCCTTAGCTGTCACAGGAATTGAGTATTCAGTCTTTTTTTGGCAATCCAGAAAAGAAAGTCCTCTGACTCTAGGATCCAGTGCTGATTTTTTCCAGTTTACTGCTCCAGTAAGTTTCATTGGACACCCCATTCCACTCATTTTATTATTAGATGTATAAAGTCTATATTTATATTTTTATGTTTATTTAAAATACATACATTTATATAATTAAATACATAAATATGCATGTACATGTGCATGTATATATATATATATATATATATATGTACATGTGCATATATATATATATATATATATATATATATATATATATTATATATCTAATCTATATATACTGTATATATATATATATATATATATATATATATATATATTATATATCTAATCTATATATACTATATATATATATATATATATATATATATATATATATATATATATGGGTCTACTTCATTTGCCCTAACTTCCACTTGCCCGACACCCATGTGCCCGACCCCATTTGACTGAAATTTCATTTGAACGACACTTCATTTGACCAACACTTCTTTTGATCGACAAGGATTATTGGCAAGAAAATGGAATATGCCCCCTTCCCCACTGTAGTGCGACCCTGGAGTTAGAATATATAGTTAGGGGGGTGTGGGGGGCACAGCCCCCCACAATGGGGGGGTGTGGTGGCAAAGGCCCCCACTTACTTTTGTTTTACTAAGCAATATTAAAGCAAAACTAAACAACTAAACAATATAATGCCCCCCACACTCCCCATATTTGTCGGTCAAATGAAGTGTCGGTCAAATGAAATTTTGGTCATTTGGTCTCGGGCAAATTGGTGTCGGGCAATTGGAAGTTAGGGCAAATGAAGTAGACCCGAGAGAGGGTTACATAGATATATGTATTTATATATACATACTCAGACACACATATATTTATATGTATACATATATACATGTGTGTGTGTGTGTGTGTGTGTGTGTGTGTGTGTGTGTGTATAAATATATGGGTTCCTATCTAATGGCCGAAGTGATGGAATGCCGAATTACATGTTACCGAGACCGGTGTGCCGAACGTACACATTGCCGATTATTTAAACGGCCGAATAACACTATACCGAAGCACACTACAGTGGGGAAAGGGAATTTGTGTTTCCCCACTGTAGTGTGGTCTCGGAGTTGGTATATATAAGTAGTTAAAAAGAAAAGTTTTGCAGGGGGGCTTTGCCCCCCACACACCCCCTACTTAAATATACCAACTCCAAGACCGCACTATAGTGGGGAATTGCATAAATTCCCTTTCCCCACTGTAGTGTGCTTCGGCATAGTGTTATTCGGCCATTTAAATAATCGGCAATGTGTACGTTCGGCACACCGGTCTCGGTAATCTGTAATTCTGCATTCCGTCACTTCGGCCATTAGATAGGAACCCAAATATACATATATATATATATATATATATATCCCCTGTCTCTCTCTAGTTTTGCTTTGCTTGCACTATGGAACAGGGTTTAGATACATCCTGTGAGGCTGTTACAGTACTTGGCGTAGGTATGGGAGAACCAAACTCTTTAGGTGCAGGAGTAATCTGAGGTAAGATTCCCCTTGCCATTCATAATACTCTGTCCCTAGATATTTTATCCAATAATGAAGTTCACTAAAAAAAGAAATAGTAGCTTCATTATAAAGCTGATATTCAGATTAGAGCTGTTTATAAGGCTGATGTATTTTCTTTGGCTAAGAGTGTTCTGCAGACAGCCATTTCTGGTGGTTGTGTTCCCCTACATGGCACTAGTGCTAGTTTGGCTAGAGACCTTTCTTTTGTTTGTGAGAATGATGAGGAAGTCTGATGTGAACAATGGTGATTTCCTGGATGACACTGAATCCAGTTATTCTGATTCTTTGGAAGGTGAACCTGAGCATGAGTCCAAACCAGTCTCCACTTTTCATCAGATTGCTATATTTAGTGATGTTTTTTTCTTTGGAAGAGTTGAGAACTACAGCAGAGATAGGCAGGGAATATGAACTTATAGAAGATGAGATGTTCGGTTGTGTGGCCACCTCCCTCTTACCAGACTTGGGCAATGTTTGTTTATAAAGCTGTCTGCAGTACACCAGTATCTGTTCCAGCAGTCCCTAAAAAGAATCAGAGAAAATATAGGGTTTTCTCAGATATTCAAAAAAATGGGTTCAGCACCAAAAGAGTGAAATACACGATTTATTCAAAGAAAATCAAACTGGTTTCGGCAGTTCAGCATTCATCAGTGATTTACTATTCCACAATACAAAACACTAATTTATACTGCCAGGAAAACAGTTATTAGTCACAAATAGAAATACTCCAAAATAAAAATCCAACTGTTCACTCAAGGGTTCACAGCGAAGTGAAAAATTTAAGTGTAGCTTCTGAAAGCTTCGCAAGTAAGGCAAGTGCAAAGAACCAGAAGACCAAACTGCAATTCAAAAAATGGGTTCAGCACCAAGTGTGTGAAATAAACGGTTTATTCAAAGTAAATCAAACCGGTTTCGACAGTTCAGCCTTCATCAGTGATTTACCATTCCACAATACAAAGCACTAATTTATACTGCCAGGAAAACAGTTATTAGTCACAAACAGAAATACTCCAAAATAAAAATCCAACCGTTCACTCAAGGGCTCCCAGTGAAGTGAAAAATTTAAGTGTAGCTTCTGAAAACTTCGCAAGTAAGGCAGTTCGATTCTTGGCTGGAGCACCTTCTGTGTGGAGTCTGCATGTCCTCCCCGCGGTCGAGTGACGTTAAAGACATGCAGGTAGGTGTGAGCATGAATGGGCATGCCTTCTTTGAAGGTTGGGCATCGGGCTGGCAACTCAGCACCGTAAAAATCTACTGCCAATCATGAGCGGACCGGAGTTCCGCTGTGGCGACCCCTAACCAGGAAAAGCCGAAAGTCTTTTAGTATGGATGATTTTGGTGCATCCTTACATTCAGAGCAAAAGTCTTATATGAATGAAATTGTTTCTAATTTGACTCTGGTTTTCAAACATGCTTTGAGAGGTGTGCTTGAATGTCAGATACAGTCTAGAGAAGTGCTGCCTCTTCTGTTGTATTAAGACTGTATGCTTGGTTAGTAATCAGAACTTGTCTGATTATTTAAAAGCCAACATTTTGAGTGCAGCTTTAAGTTTGGGCCCTCTGTTACACAGAATCTGAAACAGTAGGATGATAGTGGCAAATTAATGCATGGGGTATTTAGGATGTTTCATGGACTCAGGTTTTCCCCAAACAAGATGTCTTCCTTCAAAGGGCAGAACAAACAAAAATCCCAACCAAACAAAAGACAGAAAACAAAATGGCAGGAAGACAATTCTCTGAATCCAAGCAAGAAGAGTCTGTTACAAAAAAATAATTAACTGCCCTGCAAAAGAATGACTTTGTAGAGTCACAAAACACCCCTAGCCCCCCATACCCTTCCTTTTCCTTCTCCTTCTCCCAGGCTGTCAGCCCTGCAGCTTGGCCACATGTAGTCTCAGACCAGTTTTTTTTTTTTTGAGAATAATTCGGAGAGGATACACTTGGCAGTGGACAGAAAAATCCTCCCCCTTTCAGGCAAATTCCCCCACACCCACCAGACTAGACAGAGCTGATTCCCCCAGTGCTCCATCACATGGTAGTAGCAGGGCTCATCAAACCAGTGTCTGTGATACACAAGATAAAGGATTTTACTCCAGAATCTTTTTGGTATGAAAAGGAGCACTCCTGGAGACCTGTCCAAGATTTGTCCTTTCTAAACAGTTTTGTAAACATTCTGAAATTCAAAAGACCCACTTTACAGTCAGTCCTAGTGTTGCTTCCAGACCATTTTTTCATGGTGACACCACATCACAAGGACAGTTATCATCATCATATTCCTATTGCTCCCAGTTTTGGGAAATTTTTGAAATTTTCTGTGTTTCGTTTACATTATCAGTTTTCTGCATTATCCCTTGAGCTATCTACTACACCTCAGGTGTTTAGAAAGTGTCTGTTCCCAGTAGTTGCCTATTGCAGAACCCTAGGCATCCACTTTTTCCTTACTTAGATGACTTTGCTGATTTGTGCATATTCTGTATCTTGGTGCTTGGAGTCATTAGACAAGGTCACATCCCTCCTTTCCCACCTGGGCTTCAAACTGAATCTTCAAAAGTCCTTCCTCACACCCACTCAATGAGCTGTTTTCCTGGAATGTTTGATAGACACAGTAAAACAAAAATGTCCTTCATGCCAGAAGGCAAAGGTCTGACTTATCAGGGTATTTTCTTGGATTTCTCCATCTTGTAGGTGTGGCCTCAGCAAGAGTTTCTCAAAATTCTAGGCTTCATGGCATCAGTGATCTGCATGATACCACTAGCCAGACTACACATGAGGAAAATTCAATGGTATTGGAAGAAATGTTGGACCCAGCACATTTGTCACTTCAATCTCCATATACTGGTACCAGAATTTGTGAAACAGGAACTGCAGTGATGGAGGTATCAACTGTTTCTGAATCCAGAACTCCCCTTATCTCTCTCTTTGAGACCCCAGTCAAGTCTGTCCAGATGGACTTTTCAGATTGCATGGGGAGCAGTTTCCATGGGAGTTCAAGTGCAAGGTCTGTGGGGTCCTCAAGACACACCAATGCACATAAACATAAAAGAGATGTTGGCAATGATTCATGCCTTAAAAGTTCTTTACAACTTATGGACTCCGGGTCCTGTTTTAGTGGTGACAGATAACACTACTGTGATGTGGTATGTGAACAAGCAAGGGGGTACAAGGCCATATCTTCTTTGACAGTTGGGAATGATGGTCTGGGAGCTGGCTCTACAGCATTCTCTGACTCTCTGACTTGTACATTCCATCAGAGCAAAAAATAGTAGCAGATTGGGCAGACTCTCACAAGTAGAAGCTCTGTGTAGAGGTTTTCCAGAACATGATCGCTTAATGGGGATCCCCCCTCAAGTAGATCTATTCACCTCCTTTTAAAACAGAAAGGTAAAAAACTCTCTTTAAGGCATCCTTGCAGCCATGCTTGGAAGATAGATGCTGTATCATTCCAGTGGTCAGGAATGTATCTCTGTGCATTTCCACACTTTCCAGTAAATCCCAAAATACTTCTAAAAATTCAGAAAAGAATACCAAAGGTCATTGTGGTAACACATATTTGCCCCAGGCATTATTCGTTCTCCCTTTTAATGGAATTGCCCAAGGGCATTTGCCACAAACTGCCTCACACACTGTATCTACTTGTACAGCATCCAGGAAATGGTGCTCCTAACTTAGAGCAATTTTAGCTAACAGCTTGGATAATTCTATTTTGATATCTTTTATGCACTTATTCTACAGGAATGTGTGGCATGTATTTAAGGAGGCAAAAAAACTGCAAGTAGAAAATCGTTTGTTTACAACCGGAATAGTTTTTCTAGCTGCTGCCAAGCCAGTAGCAGAGGTCCACAAAGGGTTTGACCTCTCTGGTTTTGAAATATTTGTGTGAGCTACTTAGAAATGGTTTGTCATATGTTTCTGTCAAAGTGCATCTTGTGGCCATCACAGGTTGTCTGCCCATGGATCCCCATCTTTCATCTCTTTTTGTGATCAGTTTATGAAAGGAGTGTTGAATATAAGACACCTTTGAAAGCAAATTCCTCCTTCCCGGGATTTCATTTTTGTTCTTGGAAAATTGATTTTACCTCCTTTTGAACCTGCCTGTCAGGGTGATTTACTCTTCATTACTTGGAATACTGTTTTACCTATTACTCTGACATCTGCAAAGGGATTCTCTGAGCTGCAAGCTCTCATGGTGAGCCA
Organism: Protopterus annectens; assembly: GCF_019279795.1. Taxonomy (NCBI): domain Eukaryota; kingdom Metazoa; phylum Chordata; order Ceratodontiformes; family Protopteridae; genus Protopterus; species Protopterus annectens. The sequence goes on from NC_056728.1 coordinate 315,082,460, forward strand.
ACCCTATCTGACTTCTTACAAGGACAGAGTTGGGTTACACACTAATCCATCATTCATGCATATAGTTGTTTCTGAATTTACCTTGAATCAAGCCATCAATTTCCCAGTGTTCTATAATGATCCAAAAAGCAAGGAAGAAAATATTCTACTTACCTTGGATGTGCACTGGCAGATCTGGTATTACCTTGACAGAATATAGCCCTTTAGGAATGCTAAACAGTTGTTTGTTTCCTGTGGTGGGGCTAAGAAAGGCCAACCTGTCTCTAAGCAAACTATTGCACAATGATTGTCCTCTGCTATTGTTTTCTGTTGCTCCCACTATCATAAATGTTCTCCAGACAAGGTGAAGGCTCATTTGACTATTGCCTTATCCTCTTCGATGGCATATTGGAAAGAGGTGGATTCTAGAGGCAGCAGCCTGGTTATTTGTTCATAACTTCACTAAGCACTACAAACTGGATTCCTTTTCAAGGTCTTAGAGTAGGTGTTGCTTGGACCATTCTCCAGGGGCTCCTGGATCCATTACCTTCCCCCTCCCTATTAGGGTAAGCTTTGTGAATCTATCCAAAATGCCACCGAGGCTGTGGGAATGATGAACTTAGTACATTTACATAAGTCCTACTCAACTAGTCACCAGGGCCATGGATGAGGGTAAAGTGGTACACAGCACTTATCTAGACCTGGCCAAAGCTTTTGACACAATCCCCCACTCAGGGATCATAGATAAACGTACTGAGTTAGGCATAAACCCCTATATCATGAGATGGATAGTAAACTGGCTCATTGAGAAGACAAATGTTTTCCGGATAGGTGACTCCACCTTGGATAAGAAACCTGTTACTAGTGGTGTCCCACAGGGCTCAGTGTTGGGACCCCTCCTGTTTGGTATATACTTGTTTGAAGTGAAAGTCAGTGTTGGGGGTCTCTGGCTCACCAAGTAAATCAACGACTATAAGCTGGGAGAAATCATTGAATCCCCAAACAATGTTGATATCCTGCAAACAGGCCTGAAAATGACCAGTGCCAAAACTATGGTCTGAGACTAAATACTAAAAAATGCATAATTATGCCCTTCAGTAAATCAGATATCCTTCCTAATTATAATATTGGTAGCACACCCCTAAAAGTAGTGTGGTCAGGGACCTAGTAACACAGATAGATAGTAACCTAAACTTTGACCACCAGGTAGCTACGATAGTGAGGAAATCCTTCCTGTGTGGGTCAACTTATAAGTAAAGGCATGGCATCAAGTTCAAAGAAAGTCATAGTGCCATTGCACTCGGCCCTCATCAGATCCTTAATTGAGTATAATGCTGCCTTCTGCATGTACCTTACCAGGCACTTACACCAAATTGGAGCAATCCCAGAGGTTTCTCACTGAAAAAATACAAATTGTAAGACACATGTCTTATGCAGAGTGACTAAAGGCCCTATCCCTTTACTCTGTCTCATATTGTTATTGAGTGTCTGACCTACAAAGCATTCTCTGATCCAGCCCTTATGAAAATATTACATATTTGAAAAAAAAAAAAATTATACAAGGGTTACATGTTCCATGGACCTGAACCTTATTTGTGACTCTAACAGAACTTGTTGGAGAGACAGATTCGTATCCCAAAAGCTACCCTCATCTATGGAATAAACTTCACATCTGTGTAAAACAAAGCCTGCCCCTCACTCTCTTCAAAAAAGTATTTGAATAAATGGATGGAGAGCTGTAAAATGTTAAGTTGCCTATCTCGCCTTCATTCTTGCTGGATGGGTTCGGAGCCGAACCTCGGCTCCGACTCGGCCTTTTACTAAAGCTCAAGAGCTATTTACCGGCTCGAGGCCTCCCCTTATCCCATAATGCTAGGCATCAGATACCCAGATCTCGTTTGCTGCTTCAGCTACGAGGTTGCGTTTTTACCGGCTCCAGGTCATATAATTCTTTTATTACTTCTTATAGTCAGGATTGTTACAATTTTTAGATACTTTTTGCTATTAGTTTAATCTAATCTTGTAACCCCTTTAGATCCCACTTAAAAAACCTTTTTTTTTCCTGTCATTACAGAGTTTCCCCCCACCCCCCTCCCTTCCCTATTTAGGGTAGTGTTAGGCCTTTCTGTTTTTACTTATACATTGTATTATATATACATAGATAATTGTTGTTAGTGTAACTGTTAGTTATAGTGTTTTTTTGATATCCTTATTCTTATCTAGTGCGTGTGTGTATGTGTTTACTGTTTTAGGGCACTAGTTAAATTTTTTCCTTGGTATCTCTTTGTAATGTCTAAAAATGCCAAGGTTTCAGGTTTCAAGAAGTGTGACTCGTGCTGTCAGAAGATGTCTCTGACAGACGGTCACACTTCTTGTGTTTATTGTTTGGGCCCCCTACACCTGCAGGACTCTTGTTCAGTCTGTCATGCCTTCAGTCCGAGAGTCTTGCAGGCGCATAGGAATAAGCTAATTTTGAGGGGCTTGTTGAAGCCAGAAGGATCCCCGGCCAAGCCTTCGTCGGGGAAATCCTTACAGCCCACCAAACCGTCGGCTCCCTGTTTGGAGCCGACGCCGAGCGGAGCTTCTGCTTCCTCGTCGGTTCTGGCCGGAACCGACACTTCGAGGCCTCAGTTGGCTGCGACTCTACTATCGGAGCCTTCTCTGAGTCGAAATCGTTCGAGGTCTCCCTCCTTAGAGTCCGTTCGCTCGGCTCCCAGGTCCCCATTACTACAGTCGGAGCGGAGCCATAGATCCCATTCCTCTCGGTCCTCCAGGTTATCGGATCATGACTTAGAGAGGGTGGTCAGTAGGCTCCTAAAGTCGCAGGCACTGGCCAAAATGTTGACTAGCCCTTCTCAACAGACTGTGGCTATCCCTGTTGCTTCAACTGTTCCTCCTCCGACCCTACCAACGTGTTCAGAGCCGGAGCTCGTTGGGGCTCGAATCGTCAGAACATCGGAGCCAATACCACACCTTTCGGCTCCCTCGTCGGCTCCGATCTCTTCATTGGTTCCATCATTGGAGGGATCCGGGCACTGAGACTCCCTCGTCGGCTTCGAGGGGACGAGTGGCATCGGACCCTTGTCCGACCCCGTTCTCCCTCTCGGGGCCTCGGCCCCGACATCGGCCTGGGAGCCGTCCCTCTCGGTGTCGGAAGGGGTTCACGTCTCTTCGGAGCGGGGACCATCTTCTCTGCCTGATAGGGGTGCCTTTGAGGTCATGAGGAGCGTGCTGACTCCAGTGTCGGCTCCACGATCGACCCCTTCGGCTCCTCCCCCCATGGTGCCTGCGTCGGTCTCTGTCCACCCTCCTGACCCCAAGCGTGGAGAACAGGCGCTCCAGGTAGCCCCATTGGGGGTATCTTCCTCTTCCGAGGCCTCCCCTGATCATTCAGAGGAGCCCCCTCAGAAGAGAAAATGTAAGAGGAAACATGTTGACTCCCCCGAGTCAGTCACCTCGGACACCGACTTGGAGGATTCGGAAGGGTCCCCAAGGTCCCCCTCTGAGGATGTATCCTTTTCAGACATCCTTGAGATCCTAAGGCAGAGGGGGAACTGGACTGCCCTTAACCCTTCCGAGGATGACTCGGTGTATCTGGATGCATTTGGTTCTCGCCCTTCCACCTCCTGGGTGTCTCCGCCTTTCAACCCACTCATGGAAGTGGTGGCTCGGAAGGCGTGGACAGCCCCAGACACAGTGGAACCAACTCCCCGCAGGCCCACAAAATTCATCACAGCCCAGTCCGATAAACAGTTTCTTACAAAGGGTGTCCCTGTTGATGCCATGGGGGTTGCAGCAGCCACTAAGAAGGAGCTGGCTGACCCTTCTGTGCCTGTCCATCCACCTAATAAAGAATCTAGGACAATGGACAGGTACGGGAAGTGGATGTTTTCTTCAGCGACCTTTTCCATCCGGTCGCTGAACTATTTGTGCCATTTCAACCGCCTTCAAAGGGATCTCCTTAAGGAACTGGGTGATACCCTTCAGGATCCATCTGCTGTGGGGTCTCAGGAAAAGATTAACTCCCAGCTGGCAACCGTTAACTTTATAGTTAACTCCTCCATGCGGCTCATTTCTTATGCAGCCGATGGGGTGAGTAGGGCCGCAGGCACAGGCGTGGTTTTGAGAAGACATGCCTGGATGCGGTTATGTAACTTTGCTGACCCCTTTAAGGCATCCTTCACCAATACCCCCTTCGATGGTTCGGCTTTGTTTGGACCACAGGTGAAGGATACACTTACCAGGTGTGAGCAGGAAGGCAAGACTCTCTCTGCCGTGGGAGTCCGTTTTTCTACTCCCTCTAGACCATACCCTAAAGGTCAGAAGAGTGGAAAAATGTGGTTTCGCAAACCCCAGGGATTCGTGCCTGACACACGTGGCGAGTTTCCCTCCAGAGGCAGAGGAGGGAACAACAATAGACGCCGCCCGAGGGGCAGAGGGGGTCCGCAAAATCAGGGTAGCAGGGAATCCTTGTCTGACAAACCCTTTCAGCACCCCTGAGGGACTGCCAGACTGTCCACCTTCGGAGGCAGTCGGGGGAAAATTGTCACTGTACCCAGAATCCTGGCGACTCCTCACACAAGACAAATGGGTACAGTCGATCATATCCGAGGGTTACAAAATCCCCTTTGTCCACACCCCCGTACAAACAAGCAAGTCCCTTCCAGATGTTCCACCCGGTCTAAGGGAACAAGCAGTTCTAGAAATTTCAAAACTGCTAGAAAAAAGAGCCATCCAACCAGTCCCAGCAGACCACTAAGGATCCGGGATTTACTTCAAGTTCTTTTTTGTACCAAATCTGTCCAAAGAACAAAGTTCCGGATGGTCACGCTTCAGTCCATTCTACCCTTTTTGGGACAGGACAATTGGATGTGCTCTGTAGACCTTCAGGATGCGTACTACCATATCAAAATGGACAGACGCTCCAGAAGGTTTCTCTGCTTCCGGCTGGGAGCCAGTCACTATCAATTCAGAGCCCTGCCCTTTGGTCTCACCACAGCCCCCAGGGTGTTCACCAAATGCATGGCAGTGGTTATGGTTCACCTGAGACGGCGAGGATTCCAGGTGTTTCCATATTTAGACGACTGGCTCCTAACTGCTTCCACCAGGCATCAGCTAATCCGAGCCAGGGATTATACCATACAAACTTGCTCCGAGCTAGGTATCTCTATAAACTATGAAAAGTCTGCATTGTCACCTTGTCAATCTATAACATTTATAGGCGCCATTCTAAATACAAAAGAACTGTTGGCAAAACTTCCATTAGAAAGAGTATTAGACATACGCTGACATGTTCAAACATTACTACAGTGCAAAAGAATTCAGGCCAGATTTGTACTGAAAACCTTGGGTCTCATGGCAGCAGCAATCACATTAGTTCCCCTGGCATGATTTCACATGCGGATTCTTCAATGGATGCTTTTTACCCAATGGTCCTTCCAACAGCTTCCGATGTCTCACAACATAATAAACACCCAATCATGCAAAGACCATCTCTCTTGGTGGATGGTCTCCCCTCAACTTTTTCAGGGCAGACCGTTTGTCCTTCCTCCTCCGGTTGCCACGGTGACGACGGATCCCTCCCTGATCGGGTGTGTGGGGGGGGGGGCATTTTCAGGGCAGGACTGTCCAGGGCACTTGGCAACCCCTAGAGTACCACCTGCACATAAATGTCTTGGAAATGAGAGCGGTACTTTTAGCGTTGTGAGCTCTTTAGGACTCTCTACCTACCGGGACTGTTGCAGTTCAGACAGACAATATGTTGGTAGTCTGGTACATCAGCAAGCAGGGTGGAACCAGGTCCTATCCCTTATGTCGAGAAGCACTCAGACTCTGGCAGTGGGCGATCTCCTCTCAACGGTTTCTGATAGCAACGCACATCCCCGGGGAAATCCAGTGTCATAGCGGACAGGCTAAGCAGAGCAATTCTTATGCCTCACGAGTGGTCTCTCAATCAGTCAGTAGCAGAAAAAATTTTCCGCAGATGGGGTCAACCTTGCTGCGACCTTTTTGCAATCCCTCTCAACAGCAACTGCAGCAACTTCTTCACTCTCTTTCCCCTCCCAGGCCATTCCCCCAGAGACGCTGTAGTTCACGATTGGCCCCGGGGTCTTCTCTATGCATTCCCTCCCTTTCCCTTAATTCCAAAACTGATTCAGAAAGCGACCGCTTTGGGATCCAGGATGATCCTCATTGCTCCTTACTGGCCTCGACAAATTTGGTTCCCATTCCTGCATCGTCACCTGCTGGAGCAGCCCTGGAATCTGGACCCAGTGCCAGACCTCTTGATCCATCAGTCGGGCGAGCTGCACCAATCCCTTCGCTCTCTCAACCTTACAGTTTGGTTGCTCCACTTCCAACCTTAGCCAGGCTTCCACATATTTCTCAGTCAGTGCGTGAAATCATACTTTCTTCGCATAAGTCTTCTACCAGGAAGACTTATGCTAGTAAGTGGAAACATTTTTCCCTCTGGGCAGAGGCCAGGAATATAGACCCCTTTACAGCCCCTGTCCATAACGTGTTGGATTTTTTGGCGGAACTTTTTCGAGCAGGTTCCTCGTCTGCCACCATTAGGGTTCAATTGGCTGCTATTGCTAATTTTCATGATGGTCTATCAGAGTCCAGTATCATGTCCCACAAACTGTGTAAGGCCTTTCTTAAGGGGACTATTTTACTTAGACCCCGGTTAAAAATCCCCCTCCTCCGTGGGATTTGAACTTGATATTAGCTTCATTGATTCTCCCTCCTTTTGAACCTGTGGCTTCTTGTTCCTTAAAGTTACTCTCCTGGAAGACTCTCTTCTTAGTTGCCATCACCTCAGCCAGAAGAGTATTGGAACTTCAAGCCCTTTGTATTCGCCCTCCTTATCTTATTTTTCACAAAGATAGAGTTTCACTCAGGACTGATCCTTCCTTTTTACACAAAATATCCTCAGAGACAAATCTCAATCAGGCTATTGATCTTCCTTTCTTTTTTCCCAATTATTCAAACAGAGCTGAACAAAAGTTACACTTTTTGGATGTTCACAGGCAATTACGTTTTTATTTGGATAGGACCAAGCAGACAAGAAAATCAGATCAACTCTTCCTGTCCTATGCTGAGGGCAAACAGGGCCTACCAGTTTCTAAGGTAACCTTGTCCAGGTGGTTGGCCTCTATTATTACCTTGATCTACCAACTGAGACATAAGGAACTCCCTACAAAACCAAAGCTCATTCCACCAGAGCATTGGCTACATTGGTAGCTTTTCAGGCTAGACTTCCAATGGAATCTATTTGTGCTGCAGCCACATGGGCCACTCCTCATACCTTCATTTCACATTACAAGTTGGATGTGGCCTCCAGGAGTCGAGCTAATTTTGGTTCCACTGTGCTCAAGAGTCTGTTTCAATGAGCCACCCGGGGCTAAGGTGCTAGGGACGCTGTCCCATCCAGCAAGAATGAAGGCGAGATAGACAGCTTAACATTAAGAAGTTATGTACCTACCATAACGTTCCATGTTAGTTGTCTTCATCTCGCCTTCTTTCTTGCGTCCCACCCTCCATCCCCCTAGCCTGGTCAGGACCGAGAGGAATCTCTTTTTGAGGCCTTCTTCCTATGGTTGACTCCTTTTTAGGTTACATCCTCCTCTGCTTGTAGCACTGTAGGTAAACCTTGTGGTGGGAATTGGTGTTTGTTCCTTGGTGTTAGCTCTACCTAACGAGATCTGGGTATCTGACGCCTAGCATTATGGGATAAGGGGAGGCCTCGAGCCGGTAAATAGCTCTTGAGCTTTAGTAAAAGGCCGAGTCGGAGCAGAGGTTTGGCTCCGAACCCATCCACCAAGAAAGAAGGCGAGATGAAGACAACTAACATGGAACGTTATGGTAGGTACATAACTTCTTATTCACACCCTGGGTACTGCCCATGTCCCTTATGGACAGAGGCAGTCTGTAAAATGACTCAGGGCTCCAAAACCCAAAGACCCACTACCCTGATACTACCCCATCCTATATCAGGGAATTATGATATAATACTGTCGTATCTTGGGTATTATTGGCTAAGCTTGTAAAGGCTGCTGTGCCCTTATCGAGTAATCACCTATGAACCTATGAACCGTAACAGTAGGTGTTCACATTCCTCACTGCCTCTATGACAGACCCTCCTGCCATCCCCCAGACTGTGCATAGTTGAAGTGGGTTGAAACCTCTGTGATTTAGTTGTTTTTGGTTTTTATATGGTATTGTGATTGTGTGTGAATTTACTCCTGCTAGATAGTTCTAGCTTCAGGTAATTTCCTCTATCTCACTGTGGAAGCAAAAAAGCCTGAATACTCATTTCCTGTGAAATCTGAAGGCTTTTCTCTAAGGATATGCTCAGCCAATCAGCTGTCATAAGAACAGAACGAGAGGGGGAATCTGAGCTTTTGAAAGCTAGCCTGTACTGGGTTACCTTAGCAGGCAACCAAAACAACACTGAAACAGTGAGGAATTTGAACACTGAAAAGGGAGAGGACTTGTGACAGTTTACAGCTGTATGCATTTCATTCCTCTAATGATTTTGCTTAAATCCACATGGAACTGTCGAAAGAAAGCTGTATGTCATAACATAAGATTGCACTTATTAACACCATTAATGCTCTATGCATTATCATTGGTACAGTTGGCAATTACCTACACTGAAAAGTAGTACTACACAACTACTGAGGGAAGCACTAATAAGAAAATTAGATATGACAATGAGTATCTCTCCATGTAATAGCAGCAGCAAAAGTTCTAGCCTATCCCATTTCCATCCTAATAAATACAACCATTACTGAAGGAACCATACCATCTATCTGGAAAATCTCCCATATTATCCCACTACAGAAGGGCGGTAACTCAACTGAACACTCAAACTTTCGTCCAATAGACTTACTCTCTCCTTTAGCAAAAATCATGGGAAAATGCATCTACCATCAACTACTTGATCACCTACTCCAAAACAACTTACTAGCTAACTGTCAGCATGGTTTTAGGCCATTCCATAGCACTACCACCTCACTCCTATCCTTTTCTGACTGCATTAACAAATATCGTAATAACAATACTCTGTCCTCTGCACTCTTTATTGACCTCTCAAAAGCCTTCGATATGGTTAACCATCAGCTTCTTATAAATATTGAACAGAATCCATGGGTACCACCAAGGATCGAATACCAGCAGTTTTCTTTGAAAACACAGCTTTAATGAAATGAACAAAAACCACATACACTCCAGACATTAACGTCTCCTATCTACTACGTTTTCGTTTGCAAGTTACTTCATCAGATGCGGACAGACTTGTGAACCATTTCTTTTATACTCCCTCTACTTGGTGAAATGAGTTAATTACCCAATAAAATAAGAATGTTAATTAGCAATTAATACAGAATGCAATAAATATAAAGTAACTGTGTGCATATACAACCTTCTCTGAATGAGAAGTACATATACCACCATTAAAACCATGTTACCTAAATACTTCTGTCTAAAGATTCATGTTTCATGTTAAATCCTTCATAAATTAATATAAAATCATATAAAATCATGTACTTAAAAACTTTTAAGACTTATTTAAAAGGATTGCATGTAAAATATAGAAAATGGTCTTGTAGCTCCCTCTAGTGTCCATTCTATTAATAACACTCTGAACATAAAATTGCATCATGAATTGGCATCAACATCTGTATACAAATAAATATAATTAATCATACTAAAATTGTTTTAGGGTGGCCACGGTGGTGCAGCAGTTAGCGTTGCTGCCTCACAGCAAGGGGTTCTCCGGTTTGATCCTAGGGTGGGGTGTCTTCTGTGCGGAGTCTGCATGTCCTCCCTGTGGTCGCGTGGGTTTCCTCCGGGCGCTCTGGTTTCCTCCCACATCCCAAAGACATGCTGTAGGTGGATTGGACACTCTAAATTGGCCCTAGGTGTGTGTGCATGTGTGTGTCTTCTGTGGAGGGTTGGGCGCCAGGCTGGCAACATGACACCGTAAAACTCCACTGCCAATCATGAGCGGACAGGTGATCCGCTGTGGCGACCCCTAACCGGGAAAAGCCGAAAGAAGAAGAATCATACTAAAATTGTTTAAAACTATTTCCATCATAAAATTTCTAAAATGTTTTTGTATGAATACACATATAAATACATAATATAAAAGTTATTATAAAAGTTAAAAAGTCATGTACATATTACAAAAATCAAACCAAACATTTTCTTCTGTTTCAAACCATTGTTACAATTTTGCTGCCCTTAATTTAAGCACAGGGGCAATTGAAATATGGTCATTAAGTCCAGGAAATTTGTTTGCTTTGAGGGTGATCTGCCACCATAACTCTTTATATTCTATGGTTTCTTCCCATAGATCACCCCTTCCATCCATTTTTACCTGCTCAATGACATAAAACTTATAATAAGCTTCACTGCATTTTTGTTTATGCTTAAATAGGGTGTTAGGGTTTTTGTGAATCAGGATTTCATACATATGTTCATATATTCTTCTTCGAAGTTTACGCTCTGTCTTGTCAATATAAAATGCTTGGCAAACCTGACATATACCTAAGTAGACGAAGCCACTGGAATCACAGTTACTATATTACTTATTCATAATAGTTATGTTCCTACTTTCCAAAAATTTACTTTCCTTATTTATTATATGGCTACACTGGGAGCAGTGGTCACACTTAAAAGTTCCTTTCCTTTTCTTTTTTGCACTATTCTGTCTCATTTCTTTCTCTAATAAATTTTTCAAACTCAATGAATTTCTAAAAAACATTTTTAATTCTCTCTTAGGTATCTTTTCAAGATCTGTAAGTGCAACAAATCTATTCCACTCAGTGTTTAGTATACCCCTGACCAAGCTGGAGCTTCCCTTATACTCTTTTACTAAGGCATTTCCGTATGTATCCTGCTTAACTTGGTTCCCATTCTCTTGGTTGTCAAGGCTAATATCCAAAATATGCCTAAATTAGTCCTGCCTTCTTTCACATACCTCTTTTTCTACCTGGTCTATCAGGGGGAGATACTGAACAATGTATGTATCACCCGCCCCAATTTGGATAATGAAACTATCAAACAAGATGCTACAAATCCATACAGGTTTATAAAAGGAGACTTTAGTATATACAACTTCAGCCATGTTACATTAGAGAAAGAACACTTCAACCTCCTCTCTAAGGGGTTGAAATATATACCCTCTAGGAAAGGTGATTTGACAAAACTCCTACTGGACATAAAAATGTTTACTAGGAAAATTAATTTTGAACTCATTTTTAGTGAGAATAGGAGTCCAGAGCCAGGTGGGTTAAGGAGAAAAAGTATCTTTAACCCACCCTTACACCCCCAGATCAAAAACTTTGAAAGTATTGTGAAAAGCGAGGTTAGAAAAACTTCCACAAAGTAAGATACAAAGCTAACTTACAAGAAAATGAGAGAAACATTTTAAATGAATTAAGGCAGGACAATAGCTTAAGGGTAATGAAACCAGACAATGGCTGGTGGTATAGTTTTAATGGACTGCTTAACCAACGAAGGGAAAATGAATGACATCTTAAGAGACTCTTCAAGATATTCCATGGTGTCTAGAAATGAAATTAACATTGCCTACAGGAGAATTGACATGGCACTAGAAGATCTTTTATTAGAAGGGCTGATAGATGCAAAAACTTTAAAATTCCTGAAAGTATAGAAACCAAGAATCCCCACAATGTTTGGGATCCCTAAAATACACAAAAATGGGAGTGATCCACCACTTAGACCCATTGTGTCAGCAGAGGGATCGAAGACTTTACTGCTAGCTAAGTATGTGGATAGTAAATTAAAAACATTGTGGATGAAAAGGAAAAACATTTTGAGGGACTCTTTGGATCTCTAAAGATGCCTTACAAAGGAACTATTTTGGGAAAATATTTCCTTTCTTACAATAGATGTTATTGATCTGTTTTCATGCATTCCACATCAAGAAGGCCTCCTATTGTTAAAAGAAATTATATACGAAGATGGCTCACTTACACATGACAAATGCACTGTTGTTATGCAATTAATTGACCTAGTTTTGAAGTACAATTTTATCTATTTTAAAGGAGAATTGTCTCACCAGGCAAAAGGTGTGGCAATGGGGGCAGTGTGTGCCCCCACATGCGCAAACCTAGTATTAGCAAAGTGGGAAGCGGAAGTAGTACTAAATTCCATATATAGTGATAAATGGATTTTATATAAAAGATTTTTAGATGACATATGTATTTTATGGACTGGGCCTGTGGAAATTATTATTTATTTTATTGCATTTTTAAACAATACCACTGATTTTTTAGAATTTACATATGGTATTAGTCAAGAGAAACTGCAATACCTGGACATTGAGATATATAAAGAGAATAATGAATTCAATTCCAAGGTATTCAGAAAGAGTACATAGTCAAACTCATATTTACACTATAACAGTTCACACCCCACTCATTATAAGAAAAATATTGTCAAAGGGCAGTACATAAGGTCAAGCAGGATGACTTCGAATAATGAGGAGTTTTTCAAAGAAATGGGTTTACTAAGGCAGTTCTTTACAGCTAGGGAATATCCAACTTGGTTGATTGACCAGGTAGAAAAAGAGGTATGTGAAAGAAGGCAGGACTAATTTATGCCTATTTTGGGTATTAGCCTTGACAACCAAGAGAATGGGAACCAAGTTAAGCAGGATACATATGGAAATGCCTTAGTAATAGAATATAATGGAAGCTCCAGCTTGGTCAGGGGTATACTAAACACTGAGTGGAATAGATTTGTTGCACTTACAGATCTTGAAAAGATACCTAAGAGAGAATTAAAAATGGTTTTTAGAAATTCATTGAGTTTGAAAATTTTATTCGAGAAAGAAATGAGACAGAGTAGTGCAAAAAAGAAAAGGAAAGGAACTTTTAAGTGTGACCACTCCTCCCAATGTAGCAATTTAATAAATAAGGAAAGTATATTTTTGGAAAGTAGGAGCATAACTATTATGAGTAAGGAATATAGTAACCGTGATTCCAGTGGCTTGGTCTATTTAGGTATATGTCAGGTGTGCCAAGCATTTTATATTGGCAAGACAGAGAGTAAACTTCGAAGAAGAATATATGAACATATGTATGAAATCCTGATTCACAAAGACACTAACGCCCTATTTAAGCATAAACAAAAATGCAGTGAAGCTTATTACAAGATGTTAAGTTGTCAATCTCGCCTTCATTCTTGCTGGATGGGTTTGGAGCCGATCCTCGGCTCCGACTCGGCACTTGCTAAGCTCGAGAGCTAATTTTACCAGCTCGAGGCAACCCTATATCCCATGATGCAAGGCGGAGACTACCCAGATCTCGTTTGCCGCTTCGCTTACGAGGTGTCTCTTTTACCAGCTCTAGGTAAGTTTTCTTCATATTAAGACTTTTAGTCTCACCCCTATCAAATTTCATAACCTTAGTTGTTTTGTGAACCTTAACGTTTATTTTAACCCTATTCCCGTTAGTGTTCCCTTTTTTTCGGGTTATTTATCCCTTTCCCTAGGTTAGGCCTTAGGCCTTCCTCTTTCCTAATTTTTCCTGTCAGGGATTTTGTGTGTGTTTGAGTGTGTTGTATCCCTGTTTAGTTTTAGTTTATTGGATTGGGTGTTATTTGTGTGTGTGTGTGTGTGTGTGTGTCTGTGTTTTTTGTGTTTCCTCGACACAGCTATGTCGAAGGACACAAAGGTCTCAGGCTTCAAGAAGTGTGACTTGTGCTGTCAGAAGATGTCTCTGACAGACAGTCACACTTCTTGTGTTTACTGTCTGGGACCTCTGCACCTGCAGGACTCTTGTGCTATCTGTCATGCCTTCAGCCCAAGAGTCCTGCAGGAGCGCAGAAATAAATTAATATTGAGGGGCTTATTAAAGCCTGAGAGCTCCCCGACTAAGTTGGCTCCGGGGAAGCCCTCGAAACCTGTCAAGCCTTCGGCTGCAAGTCCCAAGCCGTCGGCTACTGGTTCGGCTTCTTCAGTGTCGAGATCGGCTCCGGCCGGAGCCGATCCTTCCATTTTAGAAGTCACAGTATCGGCTCCATCCGGCGCCGATACTGCCAAATCTGGACACTCAGTGTCGGCTCCGGCTGGAGCCGACCTATCCTCGGCTCCTTCGGCTCCACCTACCTCTAAAAAGAGATCTCAATCCCCCTCATTGGAATCGATATGTTCTGCTCCGAGATCACCCCTGCTCTCGGAGCGGAGCCATCGGAGCCGTTCTTCTCGGTCGTCCAGGCTGTCTGATCACGACCTCGAGAGAGTGGTGAGTAGACTATTAAAGTCTCAGGCATTGGCCCAAATGCTCCATAGCCCATCTCAACAGATGGTAGCTATTTCACATCTACCTAACATTCCTCCTTCGACTCTCTTACAGAGCTTGGAGCTGGAGCTCCTCAGAGCCGTGACCGTTGTGGCGTCAGAGCCAATACTTCCTCCTTCTGCTCCGTTGTCCTCCGCTCCGATTTCCTCCTTGAGGCCTTCATTGGAGGGATCCGGGCGTCTGGTCTCTCTCGTCGGCTCTGAGGGGGCGAGTGGCATCGGACCCTTGTCCGACCCCGTTCTCCCTCTCGAGGCTTCGGCGTTGGTGAGCTCAGCCCCGACATCTGCCTCGGAGCCTTCCCCTCTCGGTGAGGCCTGGAGTTCCTATCTCTTTGGAGCGGGAACCTTCTGGTCTCTCTGATGGGGGAGCCTTCGAGGTGATGAGGAGTGTACTAGCCCCTGGGCGTAGTCAACGGTCAATTCCATCAGCTCCTCCCACTACAGTGCCTGCTGGCGTCTCTTCCCACTCTCTTGCTCCCGGACCCAGAGATCCAACACCTCCGGTTTCCCCATTGGGAATATCTTCCTCTTCTGAGGCTTCTCCTGATCCATCAGGTGAACCTCCGTGTAAGAGGACATGTAAGAGGAAGCATCTAGACTCCCCCGAGTCTATTACATCTGATACTGACTTGGATGAGTCGGAGGGATCCCCAAGGTCCTCCTCTGAGGATGTCTCTTTCTCAGACATCCTTGAACTCCTTAAGCAGAGGGGGAACTGGCCCTCCCTTAATCCTTCCGAGGATGAGTCAGTATACCTGGAGGCGTTCGGATCTCGACCCTCCACCTCCTGGGTGTCTCCGCCTTTCGACCCTCTTATGGACGTGGTGGCTCGGAAGGCGTGGATGGCCCCGGATTCGGTGGAACCTATTCCTAGGAGGCCTTCTAAATTCATTACGGCCCCACCTGATAGGCAATATTTGACAAAAGGTGTCCCGGTTGATGCCATGGTGGTGGCTGCAGCCACCAAGAAGGAACTAGCTGATCCTTCAGTACCTGTCCATCCTCCTAACAAGGATTCTAGGACTATGGACAGGTACGGCAAGCGGATTTTTTTCTTCAGCGACCTTTGCCATGCGATCGCTGAACTACTTGTGTCACTTCACCCACCTTCAAAGAGATGTTCTTAAAGAGTTGGGAGAAGTTTTACAGGATCCATCAGCTGCTGGGTCTCAGGATAAGATTAGCTCACAGCTAGGAATCCTAAACTCCATTGTTAACTCCTCCATGCGGCTCATTTCTTATGCAGCCGATGGAGTAGGGCCGCAGGCACAGGAGTGGCTTTAAGGCGTCAGTCCTGGATGCGGCTTTGTAATTTTGCAGACCCCTTCAAGGCGTCCTTCACAAACTCCCCTTTTGATGGTTCGACCTTGTTCGGACCTCAAGTGAAAGACACTTTGACTAGATGCGAACAAGATGGTAAGACTCTTTCTGCCGTAGGAGTCCGTTTCTCCACCCCTTCAAGACCTTACCCAAAAGGTCAGAAGGGAGGGAAAATGTGGTTCCGCAAATCTCAAGGAGTCACGCCTGATGCACGAGGTCAGTTTACCCCCAGAGGCAGAGGGGGGTAACAACAACAGATGCCGCCCTAGGGGCAGAGGGGGTCCGCAAAATCAGGGTAGCAGAGAGCCTCTTTCTGACAAACCCTTCCAGCATCCCTGAGATGCTGCCCGATTGTCCACCTTCGGAGGCAGTCGGGGGAAGATTATCGCTGTACCCAATAGCCTGGCTTTCCCTTTCTCAAGACAAATGGGTACAGTCGATTATATCCGAGGGTTACAAAATTCCCTTTATTCAAACCCCAATTCAGCAAAAGGGAACCCTTCCAGACGTTCCACCTGGTCTAAGGGAACTAGCAGTATCAGAAATATCAAAACTGCTAGCAAAAAGAGCCATCCAGCCAGTCCCAGCAGACCAAATAGGATCCGGAATCTACTCAAGGTTCTTTTTAGTACCAAAAAAGACAGGGGACTGGAGACCAATATTAGATCTCAGCAAACTAAACAAGTTTGTAAAGAAAACAAGATTCCGGATGGTCACGCTTCAGTCCATTCTACCCTTTCTGGGCAAGGACAATTGGATGTGCTCGGTAGATCTTCAGGATGCGTACTATCACATAAAAATTCACAGGCGCTCCAGAAGATTTCTCTGCTTTCGGCTGGGGACCAGTCACTTCCAATTCAGGGCCCTGCCCTTTGGACTCACTACAGCCCCCAGAGTGTTCACCAAATGTATGGCAGCGGTTACGGCTCACCTGAGACGTCAAGGATTCCAGGTGTTTCCATATCTAGACGACTGGCTCCTCACTGCCACCACCAGGCATCAACTTATCCAAGCCAGAGATTACACCATTCACATTTGCAGAGGGCTAGGGATTTCTATAAAATTCAAAAAATCTGCCTTGTCGCCTTGTCAATCTATTACTTTTATAGATGCAAGATTGGACACCGTACAACTTTCAGCAAAGTTAACAGACTAAAGGATCTTGGACATTTAAAGTCACGTTCAGGTGATTCTTCTCAGCAACAAAATTCAGGCCAGATTTGCTCTGAAAGTATTGGGTCTTATGGCGGCCGCCATAACACTTCTTCCCTTTGCCCGCTTTTACATGCATCTTCTACAATGGATGCTATTCGCCCAATGGTCCTTTCAACAACTTCCCATGCATCACAAGATCACAATAACTCCAACTTGCAAAAGGCATCTGACCTGGTGGATATCGGCCCCTCAAGTCCATCAGGGCAGACCCTTTGTTCCTCCTGCCCTGGTCGCCACAGTTACATCGGACGCCTCCCTGATAGGGTGGGGGGGCATTATCAGGGCAGGATGGTCCATGGCACTTGGCAACCTTTCGAATACCATCTGCACATAAATATCCTAGAGATGAGAGCAGTTCTTTTAAAGTTGCAAGCCCTCAACGACTCTCTTCCCCTGGGAACTATTGCAGTCCAAACGGACAATATGTCTGTAGTGTGGTATATCAACAAACAGGGCGGAACCAAGTCCTATCCACTGTGTCGAGAGGCTCTCAGACTTTGGCAGTGGGCAATCTCTTCTCAGCGGTTTCTGATAGCAACGCATATCCCTGGGAAATCCAATATCATAGCGGACAGGTTGAGCAGAGCTATTCTCATGCCTCACGAGTGGTCTCTCAAACAATCAGTGACGGAAGATATTTTTCAGGAGTGGGGCCTTCCTTGCTGCGACCTTTTTGCTACACCTCAAAACAGCAAATGCCCAGACTTCTTCTCTCTCTTCCCCCTTCCAGGCCATCCCCCCAGAGATGCTCTAACCCAAGATTGGCCCCGGGGACTTCTTTATGCCTTTCCCCCCTTTCCTCTGATACCTCAAGTAATTCAGAAAGCAACCGCTTTGAGAGCCAAGTTAATTCTCATTGCCCCTTATTGGCCTCGACAGATATGGTTTCCGTTCCTACATCGTTATCTCTTGGTACAGCCATGGCATCTGGACCCGGTTCCAGATCTTCTGACCCACCAGTCGGGGCAGCTGCACCAATCCATACCTTCTCTCAACCTCACTGCTTGGTTGCTCCACTTCCATCCTTAGCCAGGCTTCCTATGATTTCTAATCCCGTCTGGGAAATCATAGTAGCTTCCCTTAAATCTTCTACCAGAAGGATTTACACTAGTAAATGGCAACGTTTCTCCTTCTGGGCAAAAGCTAGGAATATAGACCCCTATACTGCTCCGATTCATTCGGTCTTGGACTTCCTAGCTGAGATTTTTCATTCAGGATCCTCTTCCTTCACAGTAAAAGTTCAGCTGGCAGCCATTTCGAATTTTCATATAGGCTTTTTGGACCACAACATTATGTCACATAAACTTTGCAAGGCATTCCTTCGAGGTATCTTTTTACTTAAACCTCCGATTAGAGACCCTCCACCACAGTGGGATCTAAATTTAATTTTAACATCCTTGATTCTCCCCCCTTTCGAACCTGTGGCGGCCTGTTCATTGAAATTTCTTTCTTGGAAGACACTCTTTCTAGTCGCCATTACTTCTGCCAGGAGAGTATCTGAGCTTCATGCTCTCTGCATTCGTCCTCCCTACTTAATCTTCCACAAAGATAGGGTATCTCTAAGGACTAATCCGTCTTTCTTACCCAAAGTGGCATCGCAGACGAACTTAAATCAATCCATTGATCTTCCAGTTTTTTTCCCAAATTATTCTGATAGAGCGCAACAAAAATTGCATTGTCTTGATGTTCACCGCCAACTCAGATATTATCTAGACAAAACCAAACATTTTAGGAAATCTGATCAACTGTTTCTATCCTATGCAGAGAACAGGAAAGGCCTTCCAGTTTCCAAGGTGACTTTATCTAGATGTCTGTCTTCTGTGATTACTTACATTTATCAGCTCAGAGGCAAAGAGTTGATTTCTAGGCCAAAAGCCCATTCTACCAGAGCTCTAGCTACATCTACAGCTTTTCAGGCTAGACTTCCAATAGACACTATTTGTGCAGCAGCCACATGGGCCTCTCCTCATACCTTTGTTTCACATTACAAATTAGACTTGGCCTCCAGAGACAGAGCGAATTTTGGTTCCACCGTTCTCAAGAGTCTGTTCCATTGAGCCACCCAGGATAGAGGTGCTAGGGACGCGGTCCCATCCAGCAAGAATGAAGGTGAGATTGACAACTTAACATTAAGAAGTTATGTACCTACCATAACGTTCCATGTTAGTTGTCTTCTCTCGCCTTCTTTCTTGCCCTCCATCCCCCTAGCCTGGACAGACCGAGAAGATTATGCCTCTTCTCTTAAGAGGCTTTATCCTTTTTCTAGCTAATCAGCTTCTAGTGTCACTAGATTAGGTGGATCCCTTTCAGAGGATTATGATGGTCATTTTTAGTATTGTTACTTTTTCTTCCTCCTCTACAATTGGAAGAATGTATTCCATATTTTCCTTAGCTACCAAACGAGATCTGGGTAGTCTCCACCTTGCATCATGGGATATAGGGTTGCCTCGAGCTGGTAAAATTAGCTCTCGAGCTTAGCAAGTGCCGAGTCAGAGCCAAGGATCGGCTCCGAACCCATCCAACAAGAAAGAAGGCGAGAGAAGACAACTAACATGGAATGTTATGGTAGGTACATAACTTCTTTTCTTATTTTTTGTCATTGAGCAGGTAAAAATGGATGGAAGGGGTGGTCTATGGGAAGAAACCATAGAATGTAAAGAGTTATGGTGGCAAATCACCCTCAAAGCAAACAAATTTCCTGGACTTAATGACCACATTTCAATTGTCCCTGTGCTTAAATTAAGGGTGGCAAAATTGTAACCATGGTTTGAAACAGAAGAAAATGTTTGGTTTGATTTTTGTAATATGTACATGACTTTTTAACTTTTATAATAACTTTTATATTATGTATTTATATGTGTATTCATACAAAAACATTTTAGACATTTTATGATGGAAATAGTGTTAAACAATTTTAGTGTGATTATATTTATTTGTATACAGATGTTGATGCCAATTCAGGATTAAATTTTATGTTGAGTACAGAGTGTTATTAATAGAATGGAGACTAGAAAGAGCTTTAAGACCATTTTCTATATTTTGCATGCAATCATTTTAAATAAGTCTTAAAAGTTTTAAAGTACATGATTTTATATTAATTTATGAAGGATTTAACATAAAACATGAATCTTTAGACAGAAGTATTTAGGTAACATGGTTTTTAATGGTGGTATATGTATTTCTCATTCAGAGAAGGCTGTATATGCACACAGTCACTTTACATTTATTGCATTCCGTATTAATTGCTAATTAACATTCTTAATTTATTGGGTAATTAACTCAATTCACCAAGTAGAGGGAGTATAAAAGGAATGGTTCACAAGTCTGTCCGCATCAGATGAAGTAACTTGCAAACGAAAACGTGGTAGATAGGAGACGTTAATGTTTGGAGTGTATGTGGTTTTTGTTAATTTTCATTAAAGCTGTGTTTTAAAGAAAACTGCTGGTATTTGATCCTTGGTGGTACCTGTAGATTCTGTTTGAAGTGAACTTTGGTGCCTTGGTGAATGTTTTACTTTATTCTTCTTATAAATATACTTACATCCCTGTCACTATATACACAGGCATTACAATGGTTCAAGTCCTACTTAGAAAATAGGGAACAGGCTGTGCTTTGGGACAATAATATATCCATACATCTCCCTATTACCCTTGGTGTCCCTCAAGGCTCCGTTTTGGGCCCTCTCCTATTCTCAATTTTTATCAACAATCTAAATATAATAATTCCTCAAGCTACCTGCATACAATATGCAGATGATTCCACATTAATATGTTCTGCCACTTCTTCATCTGAACTCCAGTCCCGCACCCAAAGAGTGTTTAATATAGTAGAAAACTGGTTCCTACAGCGCTGCCTCCTCCTCAAGCCCAAAAAAACAAAATTACTGCTCTTCACTCCTACACAAATGTCCTCCTCAATAGACTTCACAGTCATATCTAATAATGGCACTGTCATATCTCCCAACCCAACCACCAAACTCTTAGGAGTAATAATTGACCACAACCTTAACTTCGACACACACATCAACACTTCAATAAAATCATTTAACAGAAGACTAGGCTCCCTTTACAAAATTAAACCCTTCCTTACTCCAGTAGCTAGAACTGCTATTGCCCAAACTCATCATATCTCCACCCTCCTCTATGCCTCACCCATTTATACCAATCTGTCCAAAAACAACCTCAACAAACTGGCAACCTCCTATAATAACATTGCCAGATTTGCCACTGGCTCCCCTTTTAGAATCCACCATTGTCACAATCTAAAATAGCTAGTATGGCTGAAACTGCATAATCAGCTTCAATTTCACCAACTTACTATCACCCACAAGACCCTTTATCATCCAAGTAATACTCCAATACTCACTAGCCTTATCACCCCCTACAAAAATCTTACAACTCTATGCTCAGCAAATAAATTACTAGTATCCATACATAAATCCAGCAATAAGGCAGGGGACTCACTGTTCTCCAATACTATGGGGAAAGCCTTGAACCTGCTTCCCACTGAACACTCATCTCTCTCTTCAACTCTATTTTTCAAAAAGCAACTTAAAGAATACCTTAAACTTCCCTGGCTATGCCCATGTATTAACCCAGACTAATAATCCCCTTCCTGATATGTCCACTGTATACTTCTCTCACTATTACTGCACTATCTCTACCTCTTTCATGAACCTCAGAGAGAATGATCTGTAAGTTACTTAAGGGCTGTTTTAACTTAGTCTTTCTCAGGAACCTCTACAGAGTTTGAACTTGCATTGCAAGCTTTCTACTGTATCAATCATGTCTCTACCTCATAAATACTTGCTTTCTTTCTTTTTAAATATGTAAGCTATATGATTACTAAGCTGCTATGTAAAATTGCATTCTAGTCTTAAAATTATATTGTACTTGATGTTGCTATTATCTGTTTAGCGGAGCTTATCTCCCCGAGCCTCTACTTAAAACGGACATATATCCAGTTGGACTAGCCCGGTCAACAAATGTAAAATAAAATAAATAAAATAAAATAAATGTAATCAAGCACTGCCGCCATTTCACCCTTACTATTGCAAAACACAAATGATTATGTTTTTGTCTCAGAGTCCACAAATTATTGTGTATGACAACATGAAATAATCTGATGTACATTACCTTAATAGACAACATAGTTCAAACTGAGGAAACATTGCTTAATATAAAAAAAACAAAAAAACAATATGATACATTTTCATTCAAATGCAAAGTATGAACTCATGTTAAATACTGAAGTAACACCTTTTACTAATAGTACCAGTTTAGGACATTCGTAGGTAATACTAGGCTATCGGCCCAAGGGCCTATGTAAGCCTAGCCAACAAGGTTCTCTGGCTTATGCCACTCAAGAAAGTTAATTTCCTGTGCCCTTGTCGAGCAGAGCCACAGACATCCAAAAATCCACCACCTCAAAACAAAACACATGCAACACATACTTCAATAAATCAGTGTGTCGACCAATTGCAGCCCTTAAGGCCAAACACCTTGCCTGACACACTAGTAATAGGTGACTCCATAGTCAGACACACTGATGTCCCACTGACCAGGCTGAACAAGGAGAAGGTGACTGTGAGCTGTCTATCGGAAGCTAGGATCCGCCACATAACACACGCACTCAGGTCACTCCAAAGCAAGTACAAATATGACTCCGTCATTGTCCATGCTGGTGTGAATGACCTAAGACGTACCTCCCTGGACTACATGAAAAGAGACATAGAGGAGCTCTCCGATTATGTAGCCCAGGCTGGTATGACCCTGACCCTGAGCAGCATCTTGCCCTCACCAAGAATGATACCACAATACAAAGACAAGATGATCAGCTTTAACAATTGGCTCAAGTACTGGTGTCATTCTAAGGGGATCCAATGTCTGTCTGCCTGGGACGATATGTTGGACAGGCCACGCTGCTTTGCAAGGGATGGCTTACACCTGTCACCACTGGGCTTCCGAATATTGGCTAAGGCTCTTGCCACCCCCATAGTGCCTTTTTTAGGCAAGGCTCAAAAGACAAACCCACCTCCTTAGAAAACAAAAATGGAAAAAACTAAGGGTAATGCTGCTCAACGCCAGAAGTCTAAATCTCAAGATGCAGGCACTTGATGCACTCCTCAGCATGGAGAACATCAACGTCTGTGCAGTAACTGAAACCTGGTTCAAGGCTCCTGAGAGCACCCCAGCGCTACCAGGCTATACCTTGTATCATGCTTTTCGGCCCCAAAACCCGGGCCGAACCACAAAGGGAGGGGGAGTGTCCATATTCATAAAGGACACCCACACCTCCAGGTTAGTAGCAACACATGAAGCATCAGAGACCATACAGGTGCAACTAACCATAAGCAAAACTGCTATACAACTGGTAGCATGTTACAGACCGCCCTCCCAATCTCAAGAACCCCACTCAGCCTTCCTGAAGACATTGGAGGATATGAATGTATCACAAAATACCATCATACTGGGAGACTTCAACTACCCAAACATAGATTGGGTACATTATTCTAGCCCTAATACCCTAGCCCAAAGGTTCCTGGAATTCATAAATTCAAATGCACTGGAACAACTAGTCACCTCTCCCACTAGGGGAGATAATATACTAGACCTGATCATCACAAACATGGGGACAAAATGCTCCACACCGGAAGTATACCCCTCACTAGTGAGATCTGACCACAAACTAATCACCCTGGATATACATATCCCACCTCCACCCCCAGCACAAAAGACCACAGTGAAAAACTTCTCAAAAGCAGACTTTACTCTTCTTAAGACTGAGATGGTATCCTTTAAGCCCACTGTGCCAGTGGATACCACATCCCACAATGCCGAATCCTTCACAAATGCTTTCTATGGACATCTCCAAGAATGCAGGTCTTAACTAGCCTGGTCTGCAAAGCTATGGAAAGAATCATTATGGAACTTATAAACAGAGACATAGGGGACATACAGACACTTGACCCCACCCAGTTCAGCTTTGTAAAGGGCAGATCCTGCCTTTTAAACCTGGTTGACTTTTTCGAAACAGTCACTAGAGCCATTGATGAGGGCAAAGCAGTCCATGCAGCATACCTGGACTTGGCTAAGGCATTCGACACAATACCTCACTCAGGCATCATAGATAAGCTAAACAGCTTAAAAGTAAACCCTTATGTCACTAGATGGGTTGCAAACTGGCTAAAGGACAGAACCCATAAAGTTAAAATCGCTGGAGCAATGTCAGACTCAAAGCCAGTCACAAGTGGTGTCCCACAGGGATCTGTCCTGGGACCCCTCTTGTTCGGCATTTATTTCTCAGATGTTAAAGCAAACATGGGAGGGCTGTGGCTGACAAAGTTCGCAGATGACTGCAAACTAGGCGCCATAGTCGATACACCAGCAGACACACACATCCTACAAAAAGGCCTCACTGAAACAGACAACTGGTGCCGTAGTCACGGCCTTAAACTAAATGCCAAAAAAATGTATAGTCATCCCTTTTGGAAAAAACAAAGTACCCAGAAATTATCACATAGACAGCAACCCACTAAGTACGGAAAAAGTAATCAGAGACCTAGGGACCCAAGTAGACAGCGACCTCTCATTTGACACCCACATTGCCAAAGTGGTTAGAAAAACATTCTACCTTGCACACCTCATCATGAAGGGATTCACATCCAGATCCAAGGATGTCATTGTACCCCTATATTCCTCCTCATCAGACCCATGATTGAGTACAATGCCCCATTTGGTATGTACCTCACCCGGCATTTGCAACAGCTGGAGAGACCACAAAAGTACCTCACCAAAAGGATCAAGGGTCTCCAACATATGTCTTATTCTGCCAGACTAAAGAAACTTCAGCTCTATTCAGTAGCATACCACCTGCTCAGAGGTGATCTCTGCCTGACATACAAGGCCATGTCCAATCAGGATCTGATGGACATGCTCCACCTCAAAAATCCAAATCCATCAGGACCACGAGAGCTAAAGACTTAAACCTCGGCACAAGTATGAATAGGACATGCTGGAGGGATAGATTCATAACCCAGAGGCTTCCCATGCTTTGGAACAGGATCCCAGTTCATATTAGGCAGAGCCCCTCACTGACTCTCTTCAAGAGAAATCTTGATGAGTGGATGGGAGATCGTAAGTTTACCCCAGGGGTCACATCTGTGTCACTGCTAGACAGGGGCACAGTAAACTAATTCTATTATATAAGGGGACCTTCATTGTGTCACTACTAGACAGAGGCACAGTATTCTAGATTTATTCTGTACATTTTTGTACCATTTCATGGGGTGGCAAAAGCCACATCACTATGGCTAGGCTTACAAATGCCCCAGGGCAGATAGCCTAGCATAGATACTATGAAACTATGAAACTAAGAAGTGATCCCGGGGTGTATTTCCTATTTCCCATCCACTCATCAAGACTTTTCTTGAAGAGTGCTAATGAGGAACTTTGCTTGACATAGATGGGTAGCTTGTTCCAGAGTATAGGAAGTTTCTGGGACAGGAATCTATCCCTCCAGCATGTCCTGTTTATTGTGGTGACAAGGTTTAGGTCTCTAGAGCATGTAACTCAGAGGGATTGGGATTTCTTTAGGTGTAGCATGTCCAACAGCTCTGGGTTTAACATAACTTTATATGTTAGGCAGAATAAAGCTGGAGTTTTTGAAACGGTCAGTGTAGGGCATCTGTTTGAGGCAGGTAATCCTCTTTGTGAGGTACTTCTGTGTCTTTTCCAGCTACTGCAGATGTCTTGTGAGGTACATTCCAAAAGGGGCGTTGTACTCTATAATGGGTCTAATGAGTGCCGAGTAGAGTGGAGCAATGACCTCTTTTTTCCTGAATGAGAACCCTTTAGTGATGAGGTATGCCACATAGAAGGATTTCCTGACTACTGTGGCGATGTGATTATCAAAGGAGAGACTACTGTCCACCTGGGTCCCAAGGTCTCTTATCACGCATTCGGCATTAAGTAGACTGTCTTTTATGTGGTAATTTATGGGTACAGAATTTTTACCAAAGGGGATGACAATGCACTTTTTGGCATTCAGCTTGAGGCCATGCCTCTCACGCCAGGCATCTGTCTCAGTGAGGCCCTTTTGTAGGATGTTCACATCATTTGGGGACTCGACTATGGCTCCTAGTTTGCAGTCATCTTCGAACTTCGTTAGCCAGAGGCCTTCTGTATTAGCCTGTACTTCAGAGTAGATACCAAACAGGATAGGTCCCAGGACTGAACCCTGTGGTACTCCACTTGTCACTGGTTTGAAGTCAGATTTGGAGTCTGCAACTTTTACAGTGTGGGTTCTGTCAGTGAGCCAGTTGGCAACCCATCTTGTGACGTAGGGATTTATACCTAGTTTAGTGAGTTTAGCTATAATTCCAGAATGGGGGATGGTGTTGAAAGCCTTGGCGAGGTCAAGATAGGCTGTGTGAACGACCTTACCCACATCTACGGCTTTGGTGACTGCCTCAAAGAAGTCAATCAGGTTCAGAAGGCATGTTCTGCCTTTCACAAACCTGAACTGGGTGGGGTCCAGATTTTGGAGGTTACCAATGTCTGTTTATGAGTTCCATGATGATAGGTTCCATGGCCTTGCAGACCAGGCTCAGCAGGCTAATAGGATGATAGTTCCCAAGATCAGTGGTGCCTCCCCCTTTGTGGAGTGGGATAACTGTTGCTGTGCACCATTCAGTGGGCACAAAGCCTGACGTGAGACTATGATTGAACATGGTGCTTAGGTGGGGAGCCAGTTCGTTCTGAAGTTCATGTAAAATGCAGCCTGGGATGTTGTCTGGTCCCATGAATGCTGTGTTTTTGGTTTTAGAGAGAGCAGCTTTTACCTGCATAGATGTGATTACAGGGACTCTGCATTCTTCCTCTATAGATATGGGCCCTTTAGGGGGTGAGAGGGGGGTAAAGTTAGCACTGAACCTATCTGCCAGGATGTTGGCAATATCTGTTGGTTCTGTAATTTTCATGCTGTTGTGGTGTAACTCAGAGCAGATCTGAGTGTTGTCATTGAGAGTCTTGACATAGCTATAGAATGCTTTGTGGGTGCCCTTAGAATCAGTGGCAATTTTTTTTTTCGCAGGTAGCTTTGGAGGATATTATAAGGGATCTCAGCTTCTTACTGAGGCTGACCAGGGAGCTCCTCCACTCATGGGATTTTACTCCCTTTTGCAGCAGCTTCTTCCTTCTGTTGTAGAGTTTGTTTATGGCAGGGGACCACCAGATTGGCTTCCTTTTTTTGGAGGATAGCATCTTGGTTCTGTTTGGAATAGCACGATCCATGCACTCGTGTAAGTGCTTATAGAGTGCATTTGTGTAGGATTCAGCAGTCGTAACTGTATTGTCCATCTGCATGGGTGTCATGAAGTTTGCCACTTCTGTCTTAAGAAGCATGAAGTTGGCTTTGGAGAAATTATTTACTGTGGTTTCTTTAATGGTTAGTGGGGGCGGGATGCGGATATCTAGAGTGATTAGCTTATAGTCAAATCTGACCAATGAGGAGTTGACTTCAGCTGTGGAACACCGGTCACTCATGTTGGTAATGACTAGGTCTAGGATATTGTTGCCCCTGGTGGAGGTGTGAATATGTTGATCCAGGGCACTGGAATTTATAAATTCCAGAAAGTTTTGAGCGAAGGAGTTGATACGTGAGTAGTTTTCCCAGTTAATGGTGGGGTAGTTGAAATCACTCATTATTAGCGTGTTTGGTTGAACCCTAATATTTTCCAGTATATCAAGAAAAGGGGAATGGGAATCCTGGAGCATGGTGGGGGAATCTGTAACAAGCTACAATTTGGATTGCAGTTTTGTTCAGAGTTAGTTGCACTTGGATAACCTCGGATGCATTATGCTGCGCAACCAGCCTGGAGGTGTGGATATCCTTAATGAATATGGACACACCTCCGCCTTTGGTGTTTTAGTCCAGGTTAGATATCTGAAAAGTGTGGTATGAGTTATAGCCTGGTAATGCAAGAGTGCTTTCTAGAGCCTTGAACCAGGTCTCAGTCACTGCACAGATATCGATGTTCTCCATTTTAAGGAGTGCCTCGAATGAGTGCATTTTGAGATTTAGACTTCTAGCATTGAGTAGTGTTATCCTCAGTTTTTGCTTGCCTGTTCCTGTTACGGTGGTAAATTTGTCATTTGAACCTTGCCTAAACAAGGCACTATAGGGGCGGCAAGACCCTTAGCCAGTATCCAGAATCCCTGGGGCGACAGGTGTAGGCCATCTCTGGCAAAGCATCGTGGTCTGTCGACACATACTGGATCCCCTTAGAATGATACCAGAAGCTTAGCCAATTGTTGAAGTCAATTATTTTGTCCTTGTACTGCGGTATCATTCTGGGCTATGGCAGGATGCTACTCAGGGCTAGGGTCATACCTGCCTGGGCTACAAGATCTGAGAACTCTTCCATGTCTCTTTTCATGTAGTTCAGGGAGGTACGTCTCAGGTCGTTCACACCAACATGGACAATGACAGAGTCATATTTGTACTTGTTGAGTGACCTGAGTGCGTGGGTTATGTGGTGGATCCTGGCACATGACAGGCAGCTGACAGTAACCTTCTCCTTGTTTAGCCTGGTGAGTGGGACATCAGTGTGCCTGACCATAGAGTCACCTATGACTAGTGTGTTGGGTACGTTGTTTTGCCTTATGGGCTGTGGTTTATTGGCACACTGAATCTGTGGGCTATGTGTCATTTGGGTTGTGTTGGGGGTGGAGGTTGCTTGCATTTCTACTTTGGAGGTCTCTGTTGCTTGAGCAGATTATTACTGAGAGCCTCCATGAATGTATTTATGTTTATATGTGTGGATTTTGGTGGTGTAGGTTTAGTGGGACTATGTGTTGAGTGTGGTGTGGTGCAAGTGTTTACCTTCTCCTCTTGACTGTCAAGTTCAGTCTTGTTTGGAGAGAGCTTTACCTCCAGTTTGGCTAGATAAGTGCATCTCTCACAAGTTGTGGTGTTGGGTGGTAGGAGGAGAGGGTTGTCTGTGTACATGAGGCAACTGCTACATTGCCCCAAGATGCCCAGATTCATCAGATAGACAGGCGAGAACACTGGGAGCTGACCCTTGGATATGCCTGAATAAAAAATTATTTTCCTCTAGACAAGTGAGGAAAGTGAGTATAAGAGCTGTTTTTCTCCAAGCAAGTGAGGAAATTAAGTACAAAACCTGTTTTCCTCTAGGTAAAGAGGAAGGTTGAGTGCTGTAGTAATTTGTAGCTTATTTAGTGCTAACAAGTTCTAAACAAGTGTTGAGCATGAATAAGCAAATTCAAGTGCTAAAACTAGGAATCTGTACCTGGATCTTGTGGTAGATAGGCTACATAGTGTCTACCACTCCCAATGATAAGCTAGAAGGCTTCCCTCCAACACAGAAAGGCTTGGGGAGCTCAGAAGCTTACAAGCAGTCCTGGATACAGCAAATCTGTATCTGGACTAGACTAGTTACAGGAAAAGTGGGAAACGAGTGCAAATGTGGACTTTTAAACCAGAAGTTTGAAAGAGATGGAAAAACTGCCCAAACGGCCAATAAACTACAATTTCTGGGCCAGAAACTACTCTTGTGGTAGATAGGCTACTTAGTGCTTACCACTCCCACTGATAAGCTAGAAGGCTTTCCTCCAACACAGAAAGGCTTGGGAAGCTCAGAAGCTTGCAAACAGTCCTAGATACAGCAAATCTGTATCTGGACTAAACTAGTTACAGGAAAGATGGGAAACAAGTGCAAATGCGGGCTTTTAAACAAATAAGTTGAAAGAGATGGAAAAACTGCCAAACGTCTAATAAACTACAATTTCTGGGCCAGAAACCACTCTTGTGGTTGATAGGCTACCTAGTGCTTACCACTCCCACTGCTAAGCTAGAAGGCTTCCCTCCAACACAGAAAATGGGGGCTATGGGTAAAGTTGATCTAATGTTTCTTTTTCTCTTTCCTATAGTTACATATAGTGATTTCAATTTACATTGCTTTTATGGCTTGTTTTATCTTGGTTGCTTCACTGTTCTATCCATGCAATTTGTGGTGAAAGAGTTTAATCTAATTAGATTTATGTATGGCCGGCTATTTCTTAGATCCGTATTTGTTTTTTTTTTTTTTCTTTCTCAATTGCTCTTGATGTGCCTTTGGACTTTGTAGTACTGTCTGGTATGATCTACCTCTGGTTTGTGGTGGGTCTGTAGCTGGGAGGCATGTGTTCATCTGTGTGTTTTGAAAGTGCTATGATTTGGTGGCTTGTTTGTGTACATAAATGTTTGAAATTGTGCTCATTTACATCCTCCGATCTGTTTCCTGTTAGTTGGCCATGTGTTGCTATGTTGACTGAATGGTTTACTTTCTTTTTTTTTTTTTTTTGAAATTATACATGATGTTTGTGTGGTGGCTTTTGATAGGACTGCAGTGCTTGTACTGAAAGGGCTGTGGTGTGTATTGCATTAAAGCGTTTTTCATCTGAATGTAAAAGTCTGTGTTCACTCTCCTTTTTTCTTTAGTATAGTAGTTTGCATCCTCCATGGTTTCCTATCTCGCTTGAGCTTTCTCAGTTTTAAAATCTTCTCTGGTGGCTCGAGTGTGTTAGGTTTCTCATGGAAAGTTAAATATTTGCTTTTTTTTTATTATTTATTTTTCAGCCGAGTGACGTAATTAGCCACTTCCTTGGCTCTAATTGCTTGTCTAACTTCATGTTTACTTAAAGTGGAAAGTAGCTTTTATTCTTATGGATCACCTTCTCTTAAAGATAGGAAAAAGAAAGAAGTAAGGCAGAGAGAAAGGAAACAGAGGTGGGAAAAGGAAAAGGAAAAGGTCATATTATATATTATATGATCTTGACAGGAGCAAGAAGCAGTCTGTAATAATAAATATAAGAAGAATTCTAAGACATCATGTAGCAACAAAGTTGTACTATGTGGCTTTATCATCTTATTTGATATATTTACATATCAGGCACATTATCCAAGTTTTATGATAGGAGGTTATCGAAATAGGGAATTTAAAATATTATATTGGGTTTGTATTGGGTTTAAATATCTGCTTCTTGTATAATAGTTATGCAGAGTACACCTCCATACAAATTTTAGGAATTATGAAATTAGGAGTTTAGCTTCCTGTGCATGCCCTTAGGTAGCATTTCAGACACAGAAAAAGGTGAAATCTAAAATATAAGTTGTGAACTTCAGTTTAAATAGTTATATGCTTTGAGTTATGAACTATAAACAGAAATGTTTAAATCATATCTGAACTTTATCGATAATTTTTGTAATCTTACATAAGCAAGAATGTCATGCTTCTGTGATATACTTCTCAAACAATAGGTTGTTTCAGATGATCATCTGAAGTATGACTAAGGTTGTACATAACAATGTCACAACAGTCATTTGTTAAAGAAAAATTATCATTTCATGTGAACTCTGCTTGGACTAACATACAAAAGGTGTCTGAATCATATCTTAAAAGCTTAATATACAAATATGTCTCTTTACCTGTCATAATAACCCAGTACACTGTCATTTTGCAATGACATCATTCTCTTAATAATTCACTTTTAAATTAATGAATGATGTAAAATAAACATTTAGCAGGCTCTTTTAATGCTTCTTTTTGGTAAAGAATGCATTTTGGATATGAGAGGCCTTCACTGCTAAACCTTAATTTCAGAGCCATAGTTATAGTACCACAAGTACATTGAATAATCTCAGTTGCAAAATTTGATCTGACTCTTCATTTCCGTTTACACAAAGCCAACTTGCTCTCATGCTATTGTACCAGTATTACATAGTTTGTATTGAGAAATTTGCAGATCAGTGATGGTTTGGAGAAACCAGTTTGATAAAAGACATAAAATGTTCAGTTTTTTTTTTACCATCTAACTTTGTTCTCATTCATACGAAATGGTGTTTTTGTGACAAGCTAGCAGTAATTATTTTAAAATGATATTGACTACTTGGCAGTAGCTGTGTGTGTTTCTGACTCTGTAACATATGCTGATGCTAGTTTTCTTGTTTTATTCTGCTGGTTATTAATCCGATCTATCTTATAAAAATCAGTATAAACTACTTTATGGTCTTTGGGCAGTTGTAACAGGATATTTATTTCCAATGGCTCTATAACAGTACCAACAATAATAATATATAATTGTAGACATGACTACCTTTTATTGTCATTGGTCAGAGTACAGCTTTTCTGTTTATTGATCTTACTGATCTATTTGATGTGATCATATATTTGACTAATGTGTGTCAGGCACTTATATGCATTTTGTTTGAAACTTTTGCTTGGTTCACAATTTAGATATTTATACAATGATTAGATAACTGCATATGTCTACAAGAAGGAAAATGTTCTAATTTTTTATAGTAGCGAAAATGTAAAATGGGTGTAATTTAATCTTTATACTTCTTATATATCTAATCAAATGTGGTGTTGGTTAACCTGTTTTTGCACACTATATCCTTATTTTCTCTCTCTTTTTAAGAACTTTATCATCTAATTAATCTAGGAGGATATTCTAATTAATCACTGATTGTTCT
Organism: Protopterus annectens; assembly: GCF_019279795.1. NCBI lineage: Eukaryota > Metazoa > Chordata > Ceratodontiformes > Protopteridae > Protopterus > Protopterus annectens. The sequence goes on from NC_056728.1 coordinate 315,114,844, forward strand.
ACTTTGATATTGATAACAGTTGATGTTAAGCTGTCAATCTCGCCTTCATTCTTGCTGGATGGGTTCGGAGCCGATCCTCGGCTCCGACTCGGCTTATGCCAAAGCTCGAGAGCTATTTTTACCGGCTCGAGGTAACCCTGTATCCCACAATGCTAGGAGCTAACTACCCAGATCTCGTTTGCCGCTTAGCTGCGAGGTTGCGTTTTTGCCGGGTCTGGTAATTTTTTCAAAAAGAACAGCTTTTTGGGTAAGTTTTTTTCCCTTTTTATTTCAGGTTAGTGTTCTTTATACCCTTGTCCCCTACTTAGAGTAACCCGACTTGTATAGTCCCCTTCTGGGTCTATTTTCTACCCCCCCCCGGCCCTTCCTTTCCCTTATACATCTAGGCCTTAGGGCCAAGTTTGTTTTTTGGGTAAATTAGTTAATGTCTGTTACTTGTAGTTTCAGTCCTTGGTGTGGTGTTGTGACTGAACTAGGTTTTTTATTTACTGTAGTGTGTGTGTGTGTGTGTGTGTGTGTGTGTGTGTGGTGTTTGGGTGTGTTCCATTATGTCTAAGGAATCCAAGGTCTCAGGCTTCAAGAAGTGTGACTCGTGCTGTCAGAAAATGTCTTTGACAGATGGTCACACTTCTTGCGTGTATTGCCTAGGCCCTCTGCACCTGCAGGACTCTTGTTCCATCTGCCATGCATTCAGTCCAAGAGTCCTGCAAGAACGCAGGAACAAATTGATTTTGAGAGGCTTATTGAAGCCTGAAGGCTCCCCGGCCAAGTCTTCATCGGGCAAGCCTTCTAAGACCACTAAATTGTTGGCTCCGAGTTTAGAGCCTCCGACCAGTGGTGCTACTTCTGCTTTGGCATCGGCTCCGGCCGGAGCCGACGCTTCAAAATCTCAGTCGGCTCCGATAGTTTTGTCGGAGCCGACTTTGACCCGTAAGCGCTCCAGGTCCCCCTCTTTGGAGTTGGTCCACTCGGCTCCAAGATCTCCTTTGCTTTCGGAGCGCAGTCACCGGTCCCATTCCTCTCGGTCTTCCAGGCTTTCGGACCATGACCTCGAGAGGGTGGTTAGTAGACTCCTTAAGTCGCAGGCACTGGCCCAGATGCTTCATAGCCCTTCTCAACAGACAGTGGCTATTCCCATTCCATCATCGATTCCTCCTCCAACTCTTCCCTTGAGTTCGGAGACGGAGTTTATGGGAGCCGGAACCGTTGACACGTCAGAGCCGATACCACCCATTTTGGCTCCGTCGTCTGCTCCGATTTCTTCTATGGTGCCATCCTTGGAGGGATCCGGATGCCGTGACTCCCTCGTTGGCTCCGAGGGGGCGAGTGGCATCGGACCCTTGTCCGACCCCATTCTCCCTCTCGGAGCCTCGGCGCAGGTGAGTTCGGCTCCGACATCGGCCTCGGAGCCATCCCTGTCGGTGCCGGGAGGGGTCCTTATCTCCTCGGAGTGGGGACCTTCTTCTCTGCCTGATAGGGGTGCTTTCGAGGTCATGAGGAGTGTGCTGGCCCCTGTGCCTGTTCTTCGGTCAGCTCCCTCAGCTCCTCCCACTGTAGTGCCTGCTACGGTCTCTACTCATCCTCTTGACCCTGACCGCAGAGATCCTACACCTCAGGGGCCCCCATTGGGAGCATCCTCCTCTTCTGAGGCCACCCCTGCCCCGTCAGGGGAGCCCCCTCGGAAGAGGAAATGTAAGAGGAAGCATCTGGACTCCTCTGAGTCCGTCACATCTGATACCGACTTGGATGAGTCGGAGGGGTCCCCAAGATCCCCCTCTGAGGATGTCTCCTTCTCTGACATCCTTGAGATCTTCAAGCAGAGGGGGAACTGTCTACCTTCAACCCTTCCGAGGACGAGTCGGTCTACCTAGAGGCGTTTGGTTCTCGCCCTTCCACCTCCTGGGTGTCTCCGCCCTTTGACCCCCTTATGGAAGTGGTGGCCAGAAAGGCTTGGACGGCCCCTGACTCGATGGAACCAACCCTGCAGAGGCCTTCAAAATTTATCACAGCCCCTGCTGATAAACAGTTTTTGACCAAGGGTGTCCCTGTTGATGCCATGGTGGTGGCGGCAGTCACTAAGAAGGAACTGGCTGATCCTTCGGTACCTATCCATCCTCCTAATAAGGAATCTAGGACCATGGATAGGTACGGCAAGTGGATGTTTTCTTCAGCGACCTTTACCATGCGGTCGCTGAATTACTTATGTCATTTCACCTGTCTTCAATGAGATTTACTCAAAGAAATGGGTGACACACTACAGGATCTAACAGCTGCGGGGTCTCAGGACAAAATCAACTCCCAGCTGGCAACCTTAAACTCGATTGTTAACTCCTCCATGTGGCTTATTTCTTATGTGGCCGATGGGGCGAGTAGGGCTGCAGGCACAGGTGTGGCCTTAAGACGACATGCCTGGATGCGGCTTTGTAACTTTGCTGTCCCCTTCAAGGCATCCTTCACCAACTCTCCCTTTGATGGTTCGGTGTTGTTTGGACCTCAAGTGAAGGATATTTTGACCAGATGCGAACAAGACGACAAGACTCTCTCTGCCGTGGGAGTCCGTTTTTCCACCCCATCCAGACCATACCCCAAAGGTCAGAAGGGTGGAAAAATGTGGTTCTGCAAACCACAGGGAGTCGAGCCGGACGCACGAGTCGAGTTCCCCCCTAGAGGCAGGGGGGGGGGACAACAATAGACGCCACCCCAGGGGCAGAGGGGGTCCGCAGAATCAGGGTAGCAGAGAAGCTGTCTCTGGCCAACCCTTCCAGCATCCCTGAGAAGCTGCCCGACTGTCCACCTTCGGAGGCAGTCGGGGGAAGATTATCACTGAACCCAAAAGCCTGGCTTTCCCTTACCGAAGACACATGGGTACGGTCGATCATATCCGAGGGTTACAAAATTCCCTGTGTCCACACCCCAAAACAGCCAAACAGGCCCCTTCCAGATGTTCCACCCGGTCTAAGGGAACAAGTATTAGAAATCTCAAAACTGCTAAGAAAAAGGGCCATCCAGCCAGTCCCAGCAGACCAGCAAGGATCCGGAATCTACTCCAAGTTCTTTTTAGTACCAAAAAAGACAGGGGACTGGAGACCAATTTTGGATCTCAGCAGACTGAACAAGTCTGTTCAAAGAACGAAGTTCTGGATGGTCATGCTACAGTCCATTCTACCCTTTTTGGGTCAGGACCATTGGATGTGCTCTATAGACCTTCAGGATGCATACTACCACATCAAAATGCACAGACGCTCCAGAAGGTTTCTCCGCTTCCAGCTGGGAGCCAGTCACTACCAGTTCAGGGCCTTGCCCTTTGGTCTCACAAAGCCCCCCGAGTGTTCACCAAATGCATGGCAGTGGTTACGGCTCATCTGAGGCATCAAGGATTCCAGGTGTTTCCATATCTAGACGACTGGCTCCTTATCGCCACCACCAGGCGTCAACTTATTCAATCCAGAGATTACACCAGTCAGATTTGCGAAGAGCTAGGTATCTCCATAAACTTCGAAAAGTCTGCCTTGTCACCTTGTCAGTCTATTACCTTCATAGGCGCCATATTAGACGCAGTCGAACTCTCTGCAAAACTTAAGGCTCAAAGAATCTCAGATATTCGTGAACATGTTCATATCCTGCTTCAGAACAACAAAATTCAGGCCAAGTTTGTACTGAAGACTCTAGGTCTCATGGCGGCTGCCATTACGTTACTTCCCTTAGCTCGATTCCACATGCGACTCTTGCAGTGGATGCTCTTCTCTCAGTGGTCCTTCCAGCAGCTCCCGATGTCACACTACATTTTGATAACCCAATCATGCAAGAAACACCTGTCTTGGTGGATGGTCTCCCTTCAAGTGTCTCAGGGCAGACCCTTCGTTCTCCCCCCCCCCCCCCGGTTGCTACAGTGACAACAGATGCCTCCCTGATCAGGTGGGGGGGGCATTTTCAGGGCAGGACGGTCCAGGGCACTTGGCAACCTTTCGAGTGCCACCTGCACATCAATGTCCTAGAGATGAGAGCAGTTCTTTTAGCGTTGCAAGCCCTTCAGGACTCTCTTCCCATCGGGACGATTGCAGTTCAGATGGACAATATGTCCGTAGTGTGGTACATCAACAAGCAGGGCGGAACCAAGTCCTATCCCTTATGTCGAGAAGCACTCAGACTTTGGCAGTGGGCGATCTCCTCTCAACGGTTTCTGACAGCAACGCATATCCCCAGGAAGTCCAACGTCATAGCGGACAGGCTGAGCAGAGCCAATCTCATTTCCGCACGAGTGGTCTCTCAAGCAGTCAGTAGTGGAAGAAATTTTCAAAAAATGGGGTCAGCCTTGCTGCGATCTTTTCGCTACACCCCAGAACAGCAAATGACACAAATTTTTCACTCTCTTCCCGGCCACCCTCCCAGAGACGCTCTAGTCCACGATTGACCCCGGGGTCTCCTGTATGCCTTTCCATTAATCACTCAGTTGATTCAGAAAGCTACCGCCTTGAGATCCACGATGATCCTCATTGCTCCGTACTGGCCTCGACCAATATGGTTTCCATTCCTGCACCATTACCTCTTGGAGCAGCCCTGGCATCTGGACCCAGTTCCAGATCTCTTGACCCATCAGTCGGGCAAACTGCACCAATCTCTCCCCTCTCTCAACCTCACAGCTTGGTTGCTCCACTTCCAACCTTAGCCAGGCTTCCCTTTATCTCCCATTCGGTACGTGACATCATTTTAGCTTCTCACAAATCTTCTACCAGGAGGATTTATGCCAGCAAATGGAAACGTTTTTCCTTCTGGGCAAAATCTAGGAACATAGACCCATTTGTGACTCCTATCCAATCGGTCTTAGATTTTTTGGCTGAACTTTTTCATTCGGGTTCTTCTTCCTCCACTATCAGAGTCCAGTTAGCGGCCATTTCAAATTTTCATGTTGGCTTGGCAGACTCCTCCATTATGTCTCATAAACTTTGTAAAGCATTCCTCAAAGGTATCTTTTTACTCAAGCCCCCGGTTAGACATCCCCCACCGCAGTGGGATTTGAATCTAGTTTTAACCTCCTTGATTCTCCCTCCCTTTGAACCTATGGCTTCCTGTTCCTTGAAGTTACTCTCATGGAAAACTTTGTTTCTAGTAGCTATAACCTCTGCGAGGAGAGTCTCAGAACTTCACGCCCTTTGCGTTCATCCTCCTTATCTTGTTTTCCATAAAGATAGAGTGTCCCTCAGAACAAACCCCTCCTTTTTACCCAAGATATCTTCTGAGGCAAATCTAAACCAGACTATCGATCTCCCAGTTTTCTTCCCTAATTACTCTGACAGAGCGGAACAAAAGTTGCATTTCTTGGATGTTCGTCGCCAACTTCGTTACTACTTGGATAGAACCAAGAAAATTAGGAAATCTGACCAGCTCTTCCTATCTTATGCTGAAGGGAAGAAAGGCCTTCCAGTTCCCAAAGTAACCCTTTCTAGATGGTTGGCCTCTGTCATCACTTTCATCTATGAACTGAGGCATCAAAAGCTTCCTTCAAGACCTAGAGCCCATTCAACTAGGGCCTTAACTACGTCTGTAGCCTTTCAGGACAGGTTGCCCTTAGATTCAATTTGTGCGGCAGCCACATGGGCCTCTCCCCATACCTTTATTTCTCATTACAAATTGGACATGGCCTCCAGAAGCCGAGCTAACTTTGGTTCCACAGTCCTCAAGAGTCTGTTTCAATAAGCCACCCAGGGTTAAGGTGCTAGGGACGTGGTCCCATCCAGCAAGAATGGAGGCGAGATTGACAACTTAACATTGAGAAGTTATGTACCTACCATAACGTTCCATGTTAGTTGTCTTCTTCTCGCCTTGTTTCTTGCGTCCCGCCCTCCAGCCCCCTAGCCTGGACAGACCGTTAGGATCCTAAGGAGCCTTGCCTTTCTCCCACTATGGTCTCCAGTGGTTATCCTTTTCTTGGGATGGCTATCTACATGACTATGCCATTCTCTCCTTTGCTCTGGGGGCAAAACTGCTATAGTGTTAGCTATCAAACGAGATCTGGATAGTTAGCGCCTAGCATTGTGGGATACAGGGTTACCTCGAGCCGGTAAAAATAGCTCTCGAGATTTGGCATAAGCCAAGTCGGAGCCGAGGATCGGCTCCTAACCCATCCAGCAAGAAAGAAGGCGAGAAGAAGACAACTAACATGGAACGTTATGGTAGGTACATAACTTCTCATTTCATTTTTGGTCTTTTTCTATATTTAACTTTGTTTTTTCTGATGACTTTATTACATTTTATTATATAACTACATAAATAATTTTCTAACAAGTGGTGGAGTAAGTAGACTGTTGATTGTTAGGTGGTTTGCTTGGACAGTGAATGCTGTTCAGGCTAGGAGTTTGACTCCATGGAGGGGTTATTGGGTTACAGAACATTAGCTTTATTTCTTATTAGATTTTTTTTTTGTTCTTTTTTGGTGGCTTCTAATTATGCAATTTTGATTTATATTATTGTCTCTTTTACAACTGATCATAGGCTTACTCATATTCATATCAATTCTGATGGAGTGATGACTTATATATGTTCACAAATCAAATTAATGCTTATAGTTTATGTAAATTATTGTACTATGGTTCATGTCTTACCTAAAATATATATATTAATATCAGTGGTTTGAATAATAATAATTGTAAGAGGGGAAGTATACACAAATATTTGAAACTATTCAATTCCCAAATTGTTTTTTTTACAAGAAACACGCTTTTTGTCAGAAGACATAGATAAAATTAATACTAGACATTATTCTGTGTTATCTACTTCTCACCATTTTCAAAAGAAGAGAGGAGTAGCTATATTGTGGAATAAATCTTTACCTATTACTAAAGTTATCGATACATATAAGGATGATAAAGGTATGTTTTGTTGGGTTACAGTGGAGCTTAATAGGAAAATATATACTCTAATTAATATTTATTGAATTCCAGGAATTGGGGATTACACTGTGAAACAACATTTAAATCAAATTGTTCAAGTATCTAAAGGAAACATTGTTCTTGCCGGAGATTTTAATTGTATTTTAATAGATAAAAATTTCAATACTTCTGGTAAAAGGAGAATTTTACCTTCAGCCAAAATCCAGAAGGATTTTACTGATACATTTCATATTAGAGATATTAATAACCTTTTCTGACTCAAATTCTCTTTTTTCACACATTTTTCTCACAGGCATGGTACATACTCCAGAAATGATAGAGTATATGTTTCAAATGAGTTGATTAACAGTTTGGGCAAGGTTAAAGTAATTTCATGTCCCCATTTTTGGATCATAATGCTATTTCTTTTGAAATACTAATTAGTCCAAACAATTGTGTCCAGATTAAAGAAATTCTAGCTTATATAACCAACTTAAAAGATTTTGAAGACTTCCTTACAACAGAAATTCAACTTTTTATTAAGTCAATAGTGTCAGTGAGACTTACAATATATATGCATGGGATGCATTAAAAGCTTATTTGTATGTGAGAATTGCTAGTGGGTATGCCAATAAGAAAAATCAATGGGATAGTGAATTGAGTGAGATACAAGAGAAACTTGATAAATTAAAACTGCTCAAAATGGTAAAATCAATAAAATAAACAAAGTTAACATTTAAATAGCAAATATTTAGAAATTTCAAATCACAAGGCTATGATTAATTTAGAGAGGTTCAGATTTATAAACTTTTCTGTTAATCCTAAGTCCTTGAGTAACTTAGCAGTCAAGACTTAGTGGTTTAATGAGCTCAGTCATATTAAAGAGATTTACTCACCTAAAAATAAAAAATAAAACATTGTTACAGAAATAAGGGAGATACTAATGGAATTTAGAGAACACTTTAAATATACAAAAATAAGTTATCAAATACACAAGTTGAAACACTTGACAAACCAATCTCAATGTTTGAAATTCAGCATCAAATTTAATGCTTTAAAATGAAATAAGGCCTCAGGTAATGATGTAGTTATTCCTGAAATTTATAAAATAACGTCTAAAGAAGCTTTGACATTATTACATAAAGTTTTTCCTTTATGTAAAGACCTGGTCATTGTCCCTACTTCGTGGAAGTATACTCTTATTTCTGCCATATTTAAAGTTGATAAGGATCCTACTAAATGGTCTTCATATAGGCCAATTTCTCTTTTAAATGTTGACTATAAAATGTCTATTCATGCTAATAGGTTGGAAAAGTTTCTTCCATTTTTGGTTGAAGAGGATCAAACAGGATTTATTTTAAATAGGAATACATATGATAATATTAAAAAGTATTAACCATAATTGATTCTGTTAATAATTCAAAAGATAATTTGATTCTAGTCAGCCTGTATATAAATTGTGCTTCTGACTGTCTTAACTGGGATTATTTTTTCTTTATTTTAGAAGAACTAAAATACTCTAGTAAATTTATACAACTAATCAACCATCTTTATAAAGGATGTCAGGCCTATATTAAGATAGGTACTTATACGGGTCTATATTAGATAACTGAAATGACAAAAGAGCGAATGCTCTTTTACCGACACATAAAACACAAACTCACTAAATACAAAAGTTACGGAACAGTGATTTTTAATTTTGTGTCTCAAATTTTTTTTTTTTTTTTTTTTGGAACAGCGATTTTTTTTTTCCTGGGAAAAAATTAGATGTTCCGTAACTTCCATGTTTAGTGAATTTGTGTTTATTTTGGTTATCTAATATAGACCCACTTGTACTTCACAAAATATTCAAATAGCTAAAGGAACTAAGCAAGGCTGTCCTCTATCTTCTTTGCTTTTCACACTAGTTATGGAACCATTAGCTAATTTTATAAGGCTGAATTCAGAAATTGAGGGTATGAAATTAAGTCCTGATGTAACTTCTAAAATCCAACTATTTGTAGATGACATTCTTCGTACAATTAAAGGAAATAATGGTTCCCTCTCTGCTATTTTTGAATGTATGGAACGTTTTCAAAGGAAATCTGGTCTACTCTTTAATGATGGTACAACAAAAATATTTCCTATCTATTCTAATATTAATAATTTGAATGACATGTTTATCAAATATATTAAGTGGGCAAAGTAACATATTTAGGAATAATATTAGGAATAATATTAGCTAATAATATTAAAGATGTAATAGACCTTAATTATAATAATAGTTTAGGCACCATTAAAAATCTCATAAACAAATAGAATAAGCTCTTTTTCACAATGGAAGAGAGGCTTTCTAGCATTAAAATGATTATTTTAGCTAGGATATTATACATTGTACAGTCTTCGTCCTTACCACCTCCTAAATCATACATAAGGAATTCAGTTCACTAATATTAAAGTTCTTTTGGTTTCCTAAGAAACCTAGAGTAGCACTAGCACATCATATGAGAGATTAGTCTAATGGGGGAATTAGTCTACCAGACCTAGAATTGTGTTCTATAGACTGCGGTGGTGGTGCTGCGGTAGTGTTGTCGCCTCACAGTAAGACGTTGTCCTGTTCGATTCTCAGCTAGAGCGTCTTCTGTGTGGAGACATGCATGAATGGGTGTACCTTCCTTGAAGGTTGTGCGTCAGGGCTGGCAACTCGGCACTTAAAAATTTACTGCCAATCATTAGCGGACCGGAGTTCCGCTGTGGCGATCCCTAACCGGGAAAAGCGAAAGACACAACAACAACCTAGAATTGTGTTCTATCTCTTCTTTAATAAAAACTATTTGTCTATTAGCTAATAAATATTAATCAGCCAAATGGAAGAAATTTCAAGAAATTATTTGTTTTAACACTACTAACATATCTTACTCTAACAAAATATTAATATTAAACAATTCATTTATTTTGGTGTTAAAAGATTATTTGACAACCAATAAGTCTCAAATACATACCTCCCATTACATGTCACTTGTATTAAAGACATTTAGGAATTTTGTCTATAGAAATCCAGCTTATAAAACTTGGATGTTTCTTCTTTTTGCTATTACTTTTACAAAGACTAATATTCCTTCTTTTAACCTTTCTAAAATTATGTTATTTAAGGAAAATAAATTCATTTATTGGTTTCAATTGCTAATTAATGATAAATTGAACTCAGTAGAATATTTAATTGCTAAATATGACCAAAGTGATTATATATGGTTGGAAATACAATCTTGTAGACAGTTTGTGGTTAGTAACATTGATCTAATGTCAACAAATACAAGAATTTCTGTTTCTAAATTATTAAACCTTCTGACAATACTTATACAGCAGAATTTACCTAATAATGGTAAGCTCTCAAAAATATATAAAATAATTAGAAATGAAACCAAAACTATTTGGAGAATTATTCGACCCATCTAATGACAATGATAAGAGAATAATCCTGTAATCATCTAAACTGACTACCTCATCTCTTAAATAGAGACTGTTCTCCTGGAAATTTATGTATAGATTATTTTTACACCAGACAAAATAGAGCTAATCAATAAGAAAAAAGTTTCATGTTGGAGCTGTAAGTTGGAGACTAAAGTGGATTGGTCACATAAGTTCTTTGATTGTTTAGCTCTTAAATCCGTTCACTTTTTTTGTACAAGTTTTGTTTTACTCTAGTTTGTACCTAGCTCTTAAATCCTACTGATACAATATTAATCAATTTTTACAGGCTTTATTTTCTGATAAATTTGTTTTATCTAAATCTTTGATTTTGTTTAATATGCAGATTTCTGATTGCATTAAAAAATAAAATATCCTTTGTTATGGTCAATTTTGACTTGTCAGGAAGTTTATAACCAGAAATTGGAAGACTGAGACTTCACCTTCTTTTGCAGAATTTAAGAACATTATAACTGAATTATGTCACTTGGAATTGATGACCATTAAAATAAGATCCATCAGAATTACTTCATTTTATAACCTGTGATCTAAGCTAAGAATAGTTGATATATATATATAAAAGAACTTTGTTCTTTTTATCTAGTAGACACCTTTGTAAATAGTTTAGTTGTTGATTGTTTCTTGTTCTTTGTATTGTTATTTAAATTCTATGTTATAGTTTTTTGTCATTGACTATTAATTTGTTAAAATTTAATAAAAAGTCTTAAAAAAGATGATCGCTGGGTATCCTACCTTGCAGGAAGAGGCAGGCAGTAGAGTGAGACAGTGTGCCAGATATGGGAATCATGTGCACTGCATCACATACTACCTGGAAATTGATGGAATAGTAGTCTTTCCTCTAGTGGTACTGCTCCTGTCATGGACTGGATGTGGCCCTAATTAGAATATGACAGCAATCTATCATACCAAATACCCCAGGAAAATGTGCCACTCCATAAACAGCATGCATAGTCCTTGTTCAGTCCTGAGGTGACACCAGAAAATCGATGTGCTAATCCACACATGCCAAGAGTGCATCCAGGAACTACCAGAATATTATCAAGGCAGATGCCTGTGAGGTACCCACTGTGACCTCCAATCAGTTTCTTGAAATTCCCAAATGCAAATATAGTGAGGACAATACTTCTTTGTATTCACAGGCATGGAAAGGCCATGCATCCCACCAGTGCCCCTGTGTGGGGCCATGCATACTTACTAAGACCCTTACAATATCCCTATCCATTCTGAACTTATTAAGTATTTCTTGACTTTCAAAATTATAGTGAGTTATTCTTTGTCTATATCTCTGCCTTCTTGGTCAGTGAGCACTGCTTGGTGCAATCAGTTTTGACTCGGCCAAGACAAGCTTCTCACACCAAGAAAAAGCTAGGCTAGCAGCAAGTGACAGCATCCTTGAGTAGAATATGCATAACTCCGCCTTTTATATTGAATCTGCAGACAGAGAGGAAAAGCACAGAATACTGACTGTGAATCACAAATAGGCATTAAAGGGCCTCATTTGCATATCCTGTTTGCATAATTTCTTGTTTGCATCTCATTATGACTTCATTTACATATGCTTATTTGTGACCATTGAATGTTAACGTAAGTGACTTTTATGCGTAACTCATTTGCTCAGGAAATGTGTAGATAACACGGATGTCTTTTACATGTTTGTGTAATGACTATGAATACCACAAACAGAAGCAACTTTTTTGAAGGAATTAGGCCTTTAATTTGAAATGACACATTTTGGCACTGTGTATACTTATTTACATAGATGCATGTTGGAAGATTCATTTTTTTACCCTAAGACAGCTCTGATTTTTTGTACATTTTTTTTATAAAACAGATGATGCTATGTATGTATAATTACTAACTTCATCAAGAGAGTCTTAGTTATGTATGGATACAAATTTTCAGTTTATTTTGTAAAGATTAGTGTTTTTTCTTAGAATTTTTTTAACCAGTTTGTACTTTGTGCTTGCTCATGCTCAGTAAAACATACACACCATTTTTTCCCCTTTGGTTTTAATTAGATCTTGAGTTATATTTTTGATCGTGCATTTACTTAGAGGCACACGGCATGTTTTTACACTGACTTTAGCTGAATATATTTTACTGTTTGTTTTTTTTTTTACATGAACATCTGCTGGATGACTAGACAAATGTTTTGGGATGTGCTGATCTTACATAAAATTTTATACAAATTTAACTTGGTATATAAATGAAAGAGAGCATTAAATAAATCAAAAACATTTTAATGTATGCTAATGCATGATTTATATGCAGAATTTTTGCTTAACACTATTTATGTGTCCCTAAATAAGTAAACATTAAGAAAATTCTGATATAAGGTGAGCATTAACAGTGACACCCACATACTTTAAGTCCGCCCATTTTGTCCTGTTTTAAGCCAAAATCACCTACACCTTTTGGCAATTTAACCTGCAAGGAAGATACTGTCATTCTGGAAGGAAGCACTATATATTACACATTTTATTTTAAATAATAATCAGACAGTAGAGAATATTATAAGAAAGCTAATTGTTATTGAGCAGAAGCTTGGATAAGTGAGGTTGTGAAGGAATATAAAATTGAGGGCAAATTGCTTTTGAAAAGAATTCTGCAAATTTAGTTTACCAGGAAACCTGTAAATTTTGATATTTTATGATTTTTCTGAACTTGTTCAAGTGAAATCAAAGATGTGATGTTGTCAATCTTCATTCCATTCTTGACAGATGGGTTTGATTCCAATATCAGAACCGACTCTGCCATTACTACAGCTCACACCAGCAACTCTTGAGCTTCACTCTACCCAGAACACCTCTCTCTGAGTTACCTCAAATCTTATATGCCACAAAATGGTCATGTCAAGCAATTACTCTTGAGTGTAGTTGGTTTAATGTATCTCTTTAAGTATCATCGCTGATACTCCTTTCCCTTTTACACTTTCATTTATTACCCGCTATCATTGTTAATAGTCCCCCATCTCTCTCATAGTTTTCTTGTCCCTGTACACATTGTGTATTTTTTCCACTATTATTGCTGATAGTCCCTTCACCTTCTGCTTTACTTTCTCAATATGAAAAATAGTTAAAAAATAATTTTCTGTCTGTGTCTCTACTTTGTAAATTGATATTTTTCTTCTGTACCTGGTCTTTGTCTAATCTATTTCTCATCTTGTCAAGGCTGAAAAGGGTAATGCCCCCCTCTGGTTCAAAAAAAATGCCAGAGTTGTGGCCATAAAATTCCCTCCTCCAATTTCCATTCTTTGTGTGTATTGCCTTGGCCCCCACCACTTACAGGAAGATTGTAGCATTTGTCATGCCTTCAGCCACAGGGGTCTAGTGGAAAGGCGTAATAAACTTATTCTGAAAGGACTACTTCTGTCACCATTTGGAGAAGCCTTATCCACTGTAGATAAATCTAAGACAGATGTTTCATCCCCTTCTTATTCCATTGAAAAAAACAAGAAAAAAGTCTATCGGTTCTGACCTCTCCATTAGTTCCAGAAGCCCAAAAATTAAAGACCTCCATTCCAAAAGTTCCCACAGAACCACAGGCCTCTGCTGCTGACACTCCAGTGCCAATGATGATGTCTGTTATGGTACTGATTTTAATTAAGAGCCCTTCAAAGTGGAAGGCCTCGGTACAGGAATACTAGCTCACCTACTTAGATTTTTCTACCTAGAACTACATACTCTCCATTAATAGAGGCCTTTCCTGGAGAGAGCTACTAGAAGTATTTTTGCAGAGGCCTAAGTACCCTTCCACTTCATCGGTCGGTTCCACCAAAAGTCTCACAGAACTAGACATGGAGATGCTGTTAAATAAAATTATCTGGGTAGAGGGCTTTCAGGCCCACTTTCAGTACTGATTCCCTCAGGTCTTGGTACCAAGATATCTTTCACACCATTAACTACTCCACTTGTAACCTTCTTGGAGGTCCTCTGTTCTGAAGATCCCAGCACCAACTGTGCTGGCTTGTGAGTTGTTTGCTTCTACGGAGCCAGCAGTTACCCTGAGCTCTTCGGTTATTTCTGAACTGGAAACCTCCTGGAGCCATGGCTACCCTGCCAGTTCTGGGGAGCAGGTCTTAACTCCAGGTTTTTTGGAACCATCTCTGCATCTCAGGGCTTTGGCTCAAGTTGGTTCTGCTCCAGCTTCAGTCTTGTGGGTTGGTTCTTCGGAGCAGGGAGTGACTCTGGTCGCGAGGCAGTCTTTCTCTGTTCTGGGCTCCCTTCCATCTTTAGGGGGGCTGGCCTTTGAGGCTATGCAGAGGGCCCTTTCTCTTGCAGAGACTCAGTCAGCGCCTACCCCCTCAGAACAGGTACCTCCCTCTAGCCCTATTATTCCTCTCACCTGTGCACTGGGACAGTGGGTGCTGAAGCTTTAAGTGTCACAGGCACAGGTACTATCATCTTCTGATACCTCCCCAGATTATCACCCCTGAGGGAGGTCCCTCTAAAAAGGAAGTGCAAGAGGAAGCACTTGGATTCCCCCCAGGTATCAGTCACCAAAGATACAGATTTCTATGAGGGGGAAGGGTCCCACAGTCACCCCCTGAAGATATTTCATTTTTAGACATCTTGGAAATTTTAAAGCAGAAGGGTGGGTGGAAATCCCAAAACCCTTCCTCTGAGAAGTCTGTTTACCTGTAGGCTTTCAGTACCCACCCATCTACTTCTTGGGTGACTCTGCCCTCTGATGAACTCATTCAGTTGATTTCACAGCAGGCATAGAAGGCGCCAGATACCATTGAGCTCATCCCCAAAACACCAGATAAGATACGTTCTGCACCTGAAGACAAACAGTTTTGGGCCATTGGGTTAGCAGTTGATGCTATGGTCATAGCAGCCGCCACTAAAAAGGAACTGGCTGAAGAAAGTTCCTCAGTCCATCCGCCCAAAAGGGAATCCCAGGCTATAAACAGATTTGGGATGTGGGTCTACGCTTCATCGATCTTCGCCATAAGGTCTTTGAATTTTTTGGTGCATTTCACTAGGCTCCAATGGAATCTGATTAAGGAGTTGTCAGACCCTGGCAGGAACTTTTGCTGAGGGTGTCCAAGAGAATGTGGCTTCCCAGTTAGCCACCCTGTTGTCCGTGTCCAATTCGTCCATGAGGCTGATCATCCATACAACTGAAGGGACATTTAGAGCAGTGGGTACAGGCGTATCCATTAGAAGACATGCCTGGATGTGCCTTTGTGATTTTGTGGAACCATTCAAGTCTTTTTTCATCAATGCTCCTTTTGACGGAACATCCTTGTTTGGCCCAAAAGTGAAAGAGACTTTATCCAGGTGTGAGAAAGATGATATGACTCTTTCTGCTGTGGTTGTACATTTTTCTACCTCCCCAAAGGTCATTTTCTAGGAATCAGAGGAATGGTGGGAAGATGTGGTTCAAAAAATCCCAAGGGCCTTTCCAAGACACACGTGGAGGCAGTTCCCCCAGGGGCAGAGGGGGGAACCAAAACCAAAGATGCCACCCTCTTGGTAGAGGTGGTCCGCAAAACCAGGGCTTCAGGGATTCTTTCCCAGGCAAGCCCTTTCAGTGTTCCTGAAGGGAGATCCATTTGTCTTCCTCTGAAGGCAGTCGGGGGACACTTATCCTTCCATCTAAACACCTGGCTAAACATAACAACAGATTCCTGGGTGCAACAGATTATATCCAGAGGCTATACCATTCCCTTTTCTCAACTTCCCCCTGCTTACAAGAAAATCCCTGATGTTTTACCCAATGAGAGGGATTCAGCAGTGCATGAAATCCAAAAATTGCTGGTCAACAGAGTCATCCAACAAATCCCGCAGACCAAGAAGGATCCAGAACCTACTCAAGATTCTTTTTAGTGCCAAAAGAGATAAGGGACTAGAGACCAATTTTGGATCTCAGTATTTTGAACAAATCAGTTTGGCAAACAAAGTTCTGGATGGTCACGGTAAAGTCTATCCTTCCCTTTCTGAAGAAAGGCGACTGGATGTGCTCAATAGACCTTCAGGATGTGTATTACTATGTAAAGATGGACAAACACACCAGAAAGTTCCTCCTTTTCTGGCTGGGAGCCAGTCATTACCAATTCAGAGTACTGCCCTTTGGACTCACCACAGCCCCCAGGGTGTTCACCAAATGCATGGCAGTAGTAGCAGCCCATTTGAGACTGCAAAGATTCCGAGTGTTTCCATATTTGGATGACTGGCTCATAACCATTTTAACCAAGTATCAGTTGATAACAGCCAGAGACTATATCCTCAACATCTAGGGTCACAGTAAATCTAGAAAGGTCACGTTTAACTCCAACACAAAATTTAGAATTCATAGGGACAGTACTGAATACTTAGTCAATGATAGCTTCTCTTCCTCCAGAATGACATCAGAGGATTGTGGTTCAGGTTCAGAAGTTAATCTACACAAAGAAGGTTCCTGCACATTTAGTCTTGCAAGCTCTAGGATCTATGGTAGCCTTCATATCTCTAGTGCCACTAGCCAGGTTACATATGAGAATTTGGCAATGGCTACTAGCTTCCCAGTGGTCTATCCTGCATCACTTGTTGTCAGACCAAGTCCTGATCACCAACCATTGCAAAATGAGCCTTCTTTGGTGGATACATTCCAAACAAGTTCTTCATGGTCGTCCTTTTGTTTTTCCAGAGCTCATGGCCATAGTGACTATGGATGCCTCCCAGATGTGGTGGGGGTCATTACCTGGGCAAGACGGTCCAAGGCACTTGGTCCCCATTAGATGCCAACTTGCACATCCATGTCTTGGAGATAAGAGTGGTGCTTCTTGCATTGCAGGCCTTTCAGACAGCTCTTCCTCAGGAGACTGTTGCAATTCAATCAAACAATATGTCAGTGTGTTTGATACATCAACAAACAGGGAAGAAGCAGATCTTACCCTCTTAGTTGAGAAGCCCTCAGAGTATGGCAGTAGGTGACCTCTTCCAACCACTTTATAATAACAATGCACATTCCAGGGAGTTCCAGTGTGATTGCAGATAAGCTGAGCAGATTCATCCTTCAGCCTTATGACTGGTCTCTGAATTTAAAAGTGTTGAAGATGATTTTTTATCATTGGGGTCAACCTTACTGCAATCTGTTTGCTTCTCTCCTAAACAACAAGTGCAGCAATTACTTCATCCAGATTCCCCTGCCGGGAGAGTCAACTAGAGATGCTCTCCTCCATGATTGCTCCCTACCCCTGGTCTCCTATATGCCTTTCCCCCGATACCTTTAATTCTCAAATTTTTACAGAAAGCACAGTGATCCTCATTGCTCCATTTTGGCATCGACAAGTTTGTTGCCCCTTTCTTTGGCCTTATCTGAAATGACAACCTTGGATTCTGGACCCAGTGCCAGGTCTTCTATCCCATCAAGAATGTCTTGTTCACCCAAACATTTCGAACCTCAAGCTGATTGTGTGCTGCCTCTAGTTCCATTAATTGCCAGGCACCCTAATATTTCCTCTTCAGTATGACACATCCTTTTATCGGCTCACAAACCTTCCACTCAAAAATTGTACTCCAGTAAGTGGAAGAGATTCACCAATTGGGCCCTTGAAAAACAAATTGATCCTTTTTCTGCTTTCATAGAACATGTCCTAGATTTTTTTTTTAGCTTCTCTGTTTAATGCTGGATCTTCTCCTTCCACCATTAAACTGCAGTTAGCTGCTATCTCTAATTTTCATAATGGTTTAGATGAACATTCGTTAGCCTCTCACAGACTTTGTAAAGTGTTCCTAAGAGGTACACTTCTGCTGAAACCCACAGTCAAAGATCTGACTCCTCCTTGAGATTTGAACCTGGTGCTTTCAAGCAGTGATTCATTCTCCCTTCGAACTCTATGCGAATGTGATCTGAAACTCTTATCTTGGAAGACACAGTTTTTGGTAGCCATTACCTACACCAGCAGGATTTCAGAGATCTAGGCCTTATCATCTGAACCTCCTTATCTAGTTTTCCATAAGGATAGGGTATCTTTATGAACAAATCCTTCATTCCTAACCAAAGCCGTATCAGAGACTAATATTAACCAGACAATTAATTTATTGGTTTTCTTCCGTAATCATTCTAACAAAGGAGAGTATGCTGTGCATTTATTGGATGTTCATAGACAACTACGTTTCTATCTTCACAGAACAAAAAACATAAGACAATCAAGCCAACTATTTGTTTCCTTTTCCAGGGCAAAGTTGGGTAAGGCAGTCAGCAAGATTACTTTCTCTAAATGGCTGAGAGGCTGTATTTCATTCATTTATGATAAGAATAAATTAACCTTGCCTAAACCTGTCAAAGGACATTGTACAAGGTCTATAGCCACTTCAGCTGTCTTTCAATCTAGAGCTTCAATGGATGACACGTGCAGCAGCTACTTGGGCTGCTCCCCATACCAGATGATCATCCTTTGGCTCGGTGCTCCGGAATATCCTTCCATGACTCCATCCTAGATTTTAGGTAGCTGGGGACTCTGTTCCATCTGTCAAGGATGGAATGAAGATTGACAACATCAGATAAAGAAGTTATGTATTCATCATAATGTTCCATCTGTGTTGTCTGTCTTCATTCATCCTTGAGCCCCCTCCATCCCCAACCTCAAAGATTACATTCATTTGAACTGTTATGTTGGCCAAACACAGTAGGTAAGGCTTCCATCTAGCTTACCTTTTATACATATACACACACAAACACACACACACATATATAATATATATATATATATATATATATATATATATATATATATATATATATATATATATATATGTGTGTGTGTGTCATATATATATATCTATATATATATATATATATATATATATATATATATATATATATATATATATATATATAGACACATACACACATTATATATATATATATATATATATATATATATATATGTTGTTGTCTTTTGGCTTTTCCCGGTTAGGGGTCGTAACAGTGGAACTCCGGTCCGCTAATGATTGGCAGTAGATACGAATGTTGAGGTGCCAGTTCGACGTTCAACCTTCAGTGAAGGTGCACCCATTTACGCATGTCTTTTGAACTCCCACCCAACCGCGGGGAGGACATGCAGACTCCACACAGAAGGCACTGCCCGCACTCCAGCCGAGAATTGAACAGGAGAACCTCTTGCTGTGAGGCAACAATGCTACCGCTGCACCACCGTGGTGTATATATATATATATCTATATATATATATATATATATATATATATATATATATATATATATATATATACATACACATTGATGACACCAGGGGGCAAAACCAGTCTGTATCTTGCTGAATCATCACCTCCTTTGTGATTATGAGGATTGTGATTAAAATGTAAAGCTATTCAGCATTGGAATAGTTTGTCCTGTTTGTTTTTCTGCCATTGCCTGAGTTCTTAAATAGAGGGCAAATTTATTTAGACTGCTGGACTGTGTTTTGTGTTCAGTGGATATTTGGTTCAGACCGAGCACACTGAGTGTGGTTGCGTTCAGTGGGAAAATGTCTTGGGGTGTGTGTGTGTATATATATATATATATATATATATATATGTATGTATATATATATATATATATATATATATATATAAAAATGTACATATGGTTTATATGTTTCGAAATATTTTTCTGCAAACTTGATCTGAGGTAACTGACAGAGAGGGATTCTGGGTAGTGGTGAAGCTTGAGAGTTTTTGGCTGGTGTGAGCTGTAGTAACAGCCGAGTCAGTTCCGATATTGGAATCGAACCCATCTGTCAAGGATGAATGAAGATAGACATCACAGATGGAACGTTATGGTGAGTACATAACTTCTTTTTTATTATCCATTTTATTGGGCTAGATTCAAAAAAATTGCTCTGTGTAAATCTTCCCCAATTTAGAAAAAAAACGTGCCCTCAGGTTTTACACTGAAGTAAGTCACATACACTATCTATAAACAGGCTTACTAAGGGAACCAGATTCCAAAACACCTGCTTTTAGCCTGCTCTCAATCAAGGGAGCCCGCAGGATTTTTTGCAGGGGGGTGCAAACCTGAGCCCCACCCACAAAGCCCCACCCCCTCCACCCACATAACCCCACCCCCTCCACCCACATAGCCCCACCCCCTCCACTCACACAGCCCCCTCCCCCACGCAGCCATTACAGGGTCCCATTACTTGGCTATTTCTCCCCAGTTGCCATAAACACTGTCAAAATTCTTAGTCTGCATACTGTTATATGTTTTACTTCTACAATGATTACAGATATCTGGATTTAATTAGGAATCCATGATAAGTTGTTTTACATACCCCATGTACATTGCAACTAACTCAAGGGAACATTCAGCTGGCAGCCCTTTTGAATTCTGATCAAGAAGGCTTGGCTGTTCAGTTCTCTATACTGGAATAATTTCTCATTCATTGCTAATAATCATTTTATTTACTTGGGTACTAACAGAGTTTTACTTTTTACCTACCATAAAGACAAGATATTTATTTTACCTCAAAATACTTCCCCTTGTTTTATTTATTTATTTGTAAGTGACTTAGAAACAACTACTGGGGAATAGTGTTCATTAGCTCAGTATTTTTCATGTAGGACACTAAACTGAGTCCCATGAGCCTGTTCAGATTATACAGATTTAAACAGATTAGTTTATAACACTCGTGCTATTTGGCTTCCAAGATTAGCTCTCAGTAACACAAGTTGCTGTTTAAATAAAAGCTGGCATTCTGTGCTCTGAATGCATGACACGTTATAGCTGTATTTAACTTAAACTGTGTGCATTCACTAAATTATGTATATCTTTTAATTAATGCTTAATCAAGCATTTCTTCATAATCCCAAGATTGACATAGTTGCAAATCATCACTTCATTTTTTTATAGATAATTCCAATAGCCCTAATATATACACATTATTAATTATTTTTTCAAGATTAGTTTTACTGAGCGAGCATGGGTGTTTTCTGATTTTGTGTGGTTGACCATTAGTTATATGAAACTGGGTCTGCATTATCACTGATGTGAACAACTTCATTATATGCTTAACTAAAAGCTTTAGACCTTTTTTCTTGACACAGCCATTACAGTATCCTTCCTGTTACTGTGATAAGCAAGAGTAGCCATGCATAAGAAGTGCACATATTTATACATATGATCATGCATGATTATAATATATACAGATTGTATTAATTATAATATAAAATACTTTAATTATATCCCTTCTATAATACAGCACCACTTGTTAGACTGTTTTAAATTTATAGTTTTGAATGTTTTTCCAGCAAGCAATGAAACAAAACATATGAACCAATAATGACAAACTGCCCAATTCAAAACATTTCAACCGTAAAAGGCCACTTCCATCAATGTCAGTCAGTATGCACAATCTCTGCAGAAGTAAAAAAGTCATCTGAATAATTCCACATTATAGAGATCTGAAACTAATGAAGAGGTTGTTGCTAGAAAACAACTTTATATTTCAGCATTTCATCAACAAATTCAGTGCCTGCTGCCCATGAAGAATTCATTGCCTATGTTACATTAAAAATGGTAAGCTGGTATATTTGCAATACAGAATGAGTAGTAAGCTGAAAAACAAGTTCATAGTTATTAGGCATCTCATCCAAAGGAGGACATAGCCAGGACTGCAGCACTCCACCCCCTTAAAATACAAATCTACATGCTGTGGGAGTAGAACCTATAGCCCTCTGCATCAAGATGCAAGTATGCTACCTGCTGTACTACTAACACTGCTTTAAAATTCTATACCACAATAATGATACCGTTTGCTAAACAAAACAGTTGCACATTTTAAGCAGACTTAACATGAGCAGCAGTAAACTTCTCTTCCCTTGAAGCTCACAATTCCTTGAAAATACACTTGAAAATAAATTCTACCTGCTAACTCTAAATAGGGCATTTCACTTTCTCTCACACACCTCAACCTCTGCAAGAAATCTGGACAAAGCCCAGCGTAAATAGGGACAGATTATAAATATTGCTCTCATGAACTTAGAACATTGCTAGAATAACAGGATTTATGTTAGTATGCATTTTATATGATGGACAGAAGGAAGGTTGGTATATTGTGTGTTCAAGAGACCAGATGGAAGGGGAGTAAGGCTAGGTGTATCGGAGGTGGGTTAAAATTGTTTTATCATGGTGCGGATGGGAGGAGAAATGGCGTAGGAGTTATCCTGAAGGAACAGTATGCTAAGAGTGTTTTGGAGTTGAAAAGAGTGTTGGATAGAGTGATGTTTATGAAGGTGGAAATTGATGGTGTAATGATGAATGTTGTTAGTGCATATGGTCCACAAGTTGGGTGTGCGATGGATGAGAAAGAAAATTTTTGGAGTGATTTGGATGAAGTGGTGATGACTGTACCCAAGGGTGAGAGAGTGGTGATTGGAGCAGATTTCAATGGGCATGTTGGTGAAGGGAACAGAGTGGATGATGAAGTGATGGGTAGGTATGGTGTTAAACAAAGGAATGCAGAAGGTCAGATGGTAGTGGATTTTGTGAAAAGGGTGGACATAGCTGTGGTGAATACATATTTTAACAAGAGGGAGGAGCATAGGGTGACATATAAGAGTGGAGGAAGATGCACACAGGTGGATTATATCTTATGTAGGAGGGCCATTTTGAAGGAGATTGGAGACTGTAAAGTGGTGACCGGGGAAAGTGTAGTTAGGGAGCATAGGATGGTGGTTTGTAGGATGACGTTGGTGATCAAGAAGAGGAGGAGGAGTGTGAGGGCAGCACCAAGGATCAAATGGTGGAAATTGAAAAAGGGTAATTGTGAGGTGGAGTTCAGGGATGAGTTAAGACAGGCACTGGGTGGCAGTGAAGAGTTACCAAATAGCTGGGTAACTACAGCAGAGCTAGTAAGGGAGACAGATAGAAAGGTTCTTGGTATGACATCTGGACAGAGGAAGGACAATAAGGAGACATGGTGGTGGAATGAGGAAGTACAGGAGAGTATACAGAGAAAGAGGTTTGCAAAGAAGAAGAGGGATTGTCAGACAGATGAAGAAAGTAGACCGGAGTATAAGGAGATGAGGTCCATGGCAAAGAGAGAGGTGGTGAAGGCTAAGGATAAGGCGTATGAAGAGTTGTATGAAAGGTTGGACACTAAGGAGGGAGAAAAGGACCTGTACCGATTGGCTAGACAGAGGGACAGAGCTAGGAAAGATGTGCAGCAGGTAAAGGTGATAAAGGATAATGAGGGAAACATACTCACAAGTGAGGAGAGTGTGTTGAGGAGATGGAAAGAGTACTCTGAGGGGTTGATGAATGAAGAGAATTAGATGGAGAGAAGGTTGGATGATGTGGGGATAGTGAATCATTAAGTACAATGGATTAGCAAGTAGGAAGTAAGGATAGCTATGTAGAGGATGAAGAATGGAAAGGCTGTTGGTCTAGATGACAGACCTGTGGATGCATGGAGGTGTTTAGGTGAAATGGCAGTGGAGTTTTTAACTAGATTGTTTAATGAAATCTTGGAAAGTGAGAGGATGCCTGAGGAAAGGAGAAAGTGTTTTGGTACCGATTTTTAAGAATAAGGGTGATCTGCAGATATGTGGTAACTACAGAGGGATTAAATCACAGCATGAAGTTATGGGAGAGAGTAGTGGAAGCTAGGTTAAGAAGGGACATGATGATTAGTGATCAGCAGTATGGTCTCATGCCGGGAAAAAGCACTACAGATGCGATGCTTGCTCTGAGAGTGTTGATGGAGAAGTACAGAGAAGGTCAGAAGGAGTTGCATTGTGTTTTTGTAGACTTAGAGAAAGCATATGACAGGGTGCCTATTTAGGAGTTGTGGTATTGTATGAGGAAGTCAGGAGTGTCAGAGAAGTATGTAAGAGTGGTACAGGATATGTACGAGGGTAGTGTGACAGCAGTGAGGTCTGCGGTGGGAGTGACAGATGTGTTTAAGGTGGAGGTGGGGTTA
The DNA here is from genome assembly GCF_019279795.1 of Protopterus annectens. Classification (NCBI taxonomy): domain Eukaryota; kingdom Metazoa; phylum Chordata; order Ceratodontiformes; family Protopteridae; genus Protopterus; species Protopterus annectens. The sequence continues at coordinate 315,139,087 of NC_056728.1, forward strand.
CATCAAGGATCAGCTCCTAGCCCTTTCTTATTTGCAGTGGTGATGGACAGGTTGACAGATGAGATCAGACAGGAGTCCCCGTGGACTATGATGTTTGCAGATGACATTGTGATCTGTAGTGAGAGTAGGGAACAGAGACCCTGGAGAGATGGAGATATGCTCTAGAGAGAAGAGGAATGAAGGTCAGCAGGACTAAGACATAATATATGTGTGTGAATGAGAGGGAGGATAGAGGAATGGTGAGGATGCAAGGAGTAGAGGTGGTGAAGGTGGATGAGTTTAAATACTTCGGATCAATAGTTCAGAGTAACAGTGAGTGTGGAAGAGAGGTGAAGAAGAGAGTACAGGCAGGATGGAGTGGGTGGAGAAGAGTGTCAGGAGTGATTTGTGACAGACGAGTACCAGTAAGAGTGAAAGGGAAGGTCTATACGAGGGTAGTGAGACCAGCTATGTTATATGGGTTGGAGACAGTGGCACTGACAAAAAGGTAGGAGTTTGAGCTGGATGTGGCAGAGTTAAAGATGTTAAGATTTGCACTGGGTGTGACGAGGGTGGACAGGATTAGGAATAAGTATATTAGATGGTCAGCCCAGGTTGGAAGGTTTGGAGACAAAGCCAGAGAGGCAAGATTACATTGGTTTGGACAAGTGCTGAGGAGGGATGTTGAGTATATTGGGAAAAAGATGCTAAGGATGAAGCTACCAGGTAACAGGAAAAGAGGAAGGCCTAAGATAAGTTTTATGGATGTGGTGAGAGAGGACATGCAGGTGGTTGGTGTGACAGAGCAAGATGCAGAGGACAGGAAGAAATTGAAACAGATGATCCACTGTGGTGACCGAAAGAAGATGATGATGTCAGTATGCATTTTTCTATAGGATATGACATCTAAAACTCAAATGTCTATCATTATTTAGCAACTTCAATCCTTTTTAGGAAGAATATGGGGCAAAAAATCTGGACATTCTGTAAAAACCTGGACAGCTGAGGGGTATGCTACCTCCTTCTTATACAGACATACAGACACACATACACACCATACCTCTGAATGTCTTAACACAAGAAATCTGGACAAAGCCTGTTACAATGATGGGGACAAAGGCCCAAAACTAGGGACACATTTAGAAAATTGCTAGAATATAAGGATTTGTGTTAGAATGCATTTTCTAAATAATATGCAATCTGAAACTGAAATGCATGTCATTATTTGTTAACCAATTATATTCAGATATAGTTGATTGTCACAGTACTCACTGTGGCTTGCATATTCTCCTCTCCTGAAAGGCCCACTCTGCTTAACTTGTGTATTATTTCCTCAGTCACTTCACCATGGGTTGCAAGCAGCTTCATCACTATTGTGAGTGCAAAGTGTAATGCCTTCAATGAGTCTGCAAGAAATCACATGCAATCATCATGGCACAAATGTTCTACTGAAGATGCTGCCAATTTTTCTCATACACGACAGAAGCCAGAAACAGCTGTTATTCCACAGCTAGATGCAGCAGTAGCAAAACAAATTGCAGAGAACTGAAATAGATTGGAACCAATTTTATCCACAAATGTTAAGTTGTCATTCTCACCTTCATTCTTGCTGGATGGGTTCGGAGCCGATCCTCGGCTCCGACTCGGCCTATACTATAGCTCGAGAGCTATTTTTACTGGCTCGAGGCAGCCCTATATCCCACAATACCATGCGCTAACTTCCCAGATCTCGTTTGCCGCTTCGCTGCGAGGTTGCCTTTTTTACCGGCTCAGGTCAGTAGAAGAAATTTTCAACAAAGTTTCTATTTTTTGAGGTAGTTTATTAGGTTATTTTCCCTACTTTTGTTCCCTATCGATATTATTACTTAATAGTGTTTGTTTCATAAGCCCTACCCACCCCTGTAGTTAACTTTTATAATCAGGCCTACAGGCTTTAGTTTTTCTGTTTACTCACCCCTGTGTGTGTGTGTGTGTGTGTGTGTTGTTGTTCTAGTCAGCCCCCTCATCTCCCCCTTGTGTGTAAGTGAGTGAGTGTGTGTGCTGATTGAGTGACTGTCTTTAGGGCAATGTCCAAAGACGTTAAGGTCTCGGGATTCAAGAAGTGTGACTCGTGCTGTCAGAAAATGTCTCTGACAGACGGTCACACTTCTTGTGTCTATTGCTTGGGGCCTTTACACCTGCAGGACTCTTGTTCCATTTGTCACGGATTTAGTTCAAGAGTCCTGCAGGAAAGGCGTAACAAGCTTATTCTAAGGGGCTTGTTAAAGCCTGATGACTCCCCATCCAAGTCTGGCTCGGGGAAGTCATCAAAAACCGCCAAACCCTTGGCTCCAGTTTCTGAGCCGAGGGCTGGTGTTGTCGAGATGGATCCGACCTCGGTTCCGGCTGGCTCCGAGGCGAGCAAAGTGGGTTCCGCTTCGAAACCATCATCGGAGCCGACCCCAGCGCGCAAGCGCTCTAGGTCCCCTCCTTTAGAGTCCGTCAGATCGGCTCCGAGATCCCCCCTCCTATCGGAGCGGAGTCATAGGACTCATTCATCGAGGTCTTCCAGGCTCTCCGATCACGACATCGAGAGGGTGGTCAGTAGACTCATAAAATCTCAGGCGCTGGCCCAAATGCTTCAGAGCCCATCTCACCAGACTGTGGCTCCTTCGATACAGTTATCCAGTCCTCCTTCGACTCATCTCTCGAGTTCGGAGCCAGAGTTCGTCGGAACCGTGACCTTGCCCACGTCTGAGCCGATACCTCCTCCTTTGGCTCTGGTGTCGTCGGCTCCGACCTCTTTATTGGTTCCGTCCGTGGAGAGGTCCGGGCGCCGGGACTCAAATTATCGGCTCCGAGGGGGTGAGTGGCGTCGGACCCTTGTCCGACCCCGGTCTCCCTCTCGGAGCTTCGGCTCTGGTTAGTTCGGCCCCAACATCATTCTCGGAGCGTTCTCTGTTGGTTCCGGGGGCGGTTCCAGCATCTTCGGAGCCGGGGCTACCATTGGTGTCTGATAGGGGAGCCTTCGAGGTGATGAGGAGTGTGCTGGACCCAGTGTCCACTCCAAGGTTAAGTTCTGCAGCTCCTCCCTCTGTAGTGCCTGTTACGGTCTCTGGCCACCCTCCTATACCCGACAGCAGAGATCCAAAGCGTAGGGTACCCACTTTGGGTGTCTCCTCCTCTTCCGAGGGCTCCCCTGAAGTTTCAGGGGAAGCCCCTAGGAAAAGAAAGTGCAAGAGGAAGCACATAGACTTCCCCGAGTCTATCACATCGGACACCGACTTGGATGAGTCGGAGGGTTCCCCCAGATCCCCCTCTGAGGATGTCTCCTTTTCAGACATCCTGGAGATCCTAAGACAAAGGGGAAATTGGTCCACTCTCAAACCTTCCGAGGACGAGTCGGTTTACCTTGACGCCTTTGGATCTCGCCCTTCCACCTCCTGGGTGTCTCCCCCTTTCGACCCACTAATGGAGGTAGTGGCTAGAAAGGCGTGGGCAGCTCCTGATTCAATGGAACCTACCCCTAGGAGGCCTTCAAAATTTATTTCGGCACCAGATGACAAATCCTTTCTCACCAAAGGTGTTTCAGTTGATGCTATGGTGATAGCAGCAGCCACTAAGAAGGAATTAGCTGATCCTTCTGTACCTGTTCATCCTCCTAACAAAGAGTCCAGGACCATGGACAGGTACGGCAAGCGGACCTTTGCTTCAGCGACATTTTCTATGCGATCGCTGAACTATTTATGTCATTTCACTCGCCTTCAGAAAGACTTGCTCACAGAGCTGGGTGAAACGGTACAGGATCCTTCTGCTGCGGGGTTTAAGGACAAAATAAACTCTCAGCTGGCTACCCTGAACTCCATTGTTAACTCCTCGATGCGGCTAATCTCTTATGCAGCCGATGGAGCGAGTAGGGCCGCTGGCACAGGCGTTGCGTTGAGACGTCACGCTTGGATGCGACTCTGTAACTTTGCCGACCCCTTCAAGGCATCCTTCACCAACACCCCCTTTGACGGTTCGGAATTGTTCGGGCCTCAGGTGAAGAATACCCTCACCAGATGCGAGCAAGATGGTAAGACTCTCTGCCGTGGGAGTCCGTTTTTCCACGCCTTCTAGACCTTATCCTAAAGGACAGAGGGGTGGAAAGATGTGGTTCCGCAAACCACAGGGAGTCGCGCCTGCCGCACGTGGTGAATTTCCCCCTAGAGGCAGAGGGGGGAATAATAACAGACGCTGCCCCAGGGGCAGAGGGGGTCCACAGAACCAGGGTTCCAGGGAATCTTTCCCTGACCAACCCTTTCAGCATCCCTGAGAAGCTGCCCGACTGTCCGCCTTCGGAGGCAGTCGGGGGAAGATTATCTCTGTACCCGGAAGCCTGGCAATCCATCTCCCAAGACACATGGGTACAGAAGATCATATCTGAGGGTTACAAAATTCCTTTCACTTTCCCTCCAGTACAACCGCCAAAATCCCTACCAGATGTACCACCCGCACAAAGGGGTCAGGCTCAGCTAGAAATAAAAAAGCTGTTAAACAAAAGAGTCATCCAGGCAGTCCCAGCAGATCAGCTAGGATCCAGAATCTACTCCAGATTCTTTTTGGTACCAAAAAAGACAGGAGATTTGTGACCCATTTTGGACCTCAGCAGGTTAAACAACTATGTATTAAAGACAAAATTTCGGATGGTAACACTGCAGTCCATTCTACCCTTTTTGGGCAGAGACAACTGGATGTGCTCGTTAGACCTCCAGGACGCGTGCTACCACATAAAAATACACAGACGCTCCAGGAGGTTTCTCCGCTTCCGGCTGGGAGTCAGTCATTTTCAATTCAGGGCCCTGCCCTTTGGTCTCACCACAGGCCCCCGGGTGTTCACCAAATGTTTGGCAGTGGTCACGGCTCACCTGAGACAGAAAGGATTCCAGGTGTTTCCATACTTAGATGACTGGCTCATTTCCGCTACCACCAAACAGGATCTCATAATGGCCAGGGATTATACTATCCAACTTTGCAACAGCCTGGGTATTTCTATAAATTTTGCAAAGTCCTCCTTGTCGCCTTGTCAATGTATAAACTTTATAGGCGCAGATTAAACACCATAGAAATGTCTGCAACATTACCACCTCAGAGAGTGACAGACATAAGGCGGAATGTTCAGCTTCTGTTTCAGCCCAGCAGAGTCCAAGTCAAGCTAGTATTGAAAGTGTTGGGCCTCACGGCGGCGATTCTTCTACTTCCATTAGCCTGCTTCCACATGAGACTCCTTCAGTGGATGCTGTTTTCTCAGTGGTCCTTTCAACAGCTGCCAATGACCCACAACATTTTGATAACACCATCTTGCAAGAAACATCTCTCCTGGTGGATGGTTTCCCTCAGCTTTTCAGGGCAGACCTTTGTTCTCCCTCCAGTTGCCACTGTCACAACGGATGCCTCCCTGATCGGGTGGGGGGGGGCATTATCAGGGCAGGACGGTCCAGGGCACTTGGCAACAGTCAGAATGCCACCTGCACATAAATGTCCTGGAGATGAGGGCGGTGCTTTTGACGTTGCAGGCCCTTCAGAGCTCTCTTCCCATGGGGACTATAGCAATTCAAACAGACAATATGTCTGTGGTGTGGTACATAAACAAGCAGGGCGGAACAAGGTCCTACCCCCTCTGTCGAGAAGCACTCAGACTTTGGCAATGGGCGATTTCATCTCAACGGTTTCTGATAGCAATGCACATCCCCGGGAAGTCCAATGTCATAGCAGACAGATTGAGCAGAACTATCCTCATGCCTCACGAGTGGTCTCTAAATCAAGCGGTAGTAGACGGAATTTTTCGGAAGTGGGGCCAGCTTTGCTGCAACCTTTTCGCAACTCCGCAAAACAGCAAGTGCCTCGACTTCTTCACACTTTTTCCTCTACCAGGCCAGCCCCTCAGAGACGCTCTTGTTCACGTTTGGCCCCGGGGTCTTCTTTATGCCTTTCCTCCCTTTCCATTGATCCCGCAACTAATTCAGAAAGCAACCGCATTGAGATCCAAAATGATCCTCATTGCCCCGTTTTGGCCTCGACAAGTTTGGTTCCCGTTCCTGCACAAATACTTACTGGAACAGCCTTGGCATCTGGAACCCCTTCCGGATCTGTTGACCCACCTCACGGGCAAGCTGCATCAGTCTCTACATTCCATCAACCTCACAGCTTGGTTGCTCCACTTCCAGCCATAGCCAGGCTTCCCCTTATTTCTCCTCCTGTTCGTGATATCATTCTGGCTTCCCATAAGTTCAATACTAGGAAGACTTATGCGAGTAAATGGAAGCGTTTTTCACACTGGGCACAAACTAGATCCTTAGATCCTTTCCATGCACCCATTCATGAGGTTCTAGACTTTCTGGCGGAGCTTTTTCATTCGGGGTCATCATCGGTCACTATCAGTGTACAATTAGCGGCCATTGCTAATTTTCATGTTGGTCTCTCAGAAGCAAATATTATGTCCCACAAACTCTGTAAAGCCTTTCTCAAGGGCATCTTGTTGCTCAGACCTCCAGTCAAAGATCCACCCCACAATGGGATTTGAATTTAGTTCTAACCTCACTAATTCTACCCCTTTTGAACCGCAGCTTCTTGCTCCTCAAACTTCTTTCTTGGAAAACGCTGTTTTTAGTAGCTATAACATCTGCCAGAAGGGTATCGGAACTTCAAGCCTTGTCTGTCCGTCCTCCCTATTTGGTTTTTCATAAAGATAGGGTAACTCTCAGAACAAACCCTTCCTTCCTACCAAAAGTGTTATCGGAAGCAAATCTAAACCACTCCGTTGATTTGCCCGTCTTTTTCCCAGACTATACCAACAGGGCTGAACAAAAATTACATTCATTAGATGTTCATCGCCAATTACGGTATTACCTAGACAGGACAAAACAATTCAGAAAGTCAGACCAGCTCTTCCTCTCTTATGCTGCAGGCAAGAAAGGGCTTCCAGTATCAAAAGTTACTCTTTCCAGATGGCTGACATCTATTATTACCTTGATCTATGAGTTGAGGCACAGGCAACTACCCTCTAGGCCTAAAGCTCATTCAACCAGGGTACTATCAACTTCAACGGCTTTTCAAGCAAGGTTACCACTAGATGCCATTTGTGCAGCAGCTACATGGGCGTCCAAACATACCTTTATTGCCCATTACAAGCTTGATCTAGCCTCCAGAAATAGAGCTGATTTTGGTTCCACTGTACTCAGGAGTCTGTTCCATTGAGCCACCCAGGACTAAGATGCTAGGGACGCTGTCCCATCCAGCAAGAATGAAGGCGAGAATGACAACTTAACATTAAGAAGTTATGTCTTACCATAACGTTCCATGTTAGTTGTCTTCTTCGCCTTCTTTCTTCGCCCCTCCCTCCTGCCCCTAGCCTGGATAGACTCGAGGTTCTGAGTCCTTCCATTTCTGGAGATACAATATGTTGCGTCTTTCATGGTATCCTTAGTGTTACTAGCAGGTAATCTGTACTCGTAAAAGAGGATTATAATATTATTATTATAATATTACTTTTTATACTATGTCTTAGCTTTCAAACGAGATCTGGGGAGTTAGCGCATGGTATTGTGGGATATAGGGCTGCCTCGAGCCGGTAAAAATAGCTCTCGAGCTATAGTATAGGCCGAGTCGGAGCCGAGGATCGGCTCCGAACCCATCCAGCAAGAAAGAAGGCGAGAAGAAGACAACTAACATGGAACGTTATGGTAAGACATAACTTCTTATTATTTACTGTGCAACCCATGACATTCCCCTCCGTGGAAAAGAAGGCTCTGGTGGAAATTTTTGTGACTTGTTAGATTTTTGTATTGAAGCTGGCAACACAATATTGAAATAGTATAGTGAAACAGCTGCAGAAAATGATCCCATAGGGTGCAAAATGAGCTGTTGACAGAATGCAAACATGTACTTCAAAAGGAGATTGTTTGTGCAGTGAACAGGGCAGTTGGATTTAGTGTATTAGCAGATGAAACTGCAGATATCTCAGGCATTGAGCAGCTGTCATTGGGCATTCAGTTTGTTAATGATGATTGTATTCAAGAAGAGTTTACGGTTTTTGTTCCGATTGTTGCGAGAGATGCACAGTCTGTATCAAATGTCATTGTCAGTGAATGCATAAAGTACGGTCTAGACTTGGAAAAATTACTCAGACAAGGCTATGATGGCTGTTCCATAATGGCAAGCATCCAGAATGGTGTTCAGGCAAAGATTCGCAAAAAGTATCCATAAACAGCCTTTATCCACTGCACATCTCATAGACTAAACCTTGTAGTCAATGATCTGAATGATGTTCCTGAAATATGTACTGCTGTTGGTGTTATCAAGAAGATTATTAATTTTTTCCGTAACAGTCCAAAATGATGAGCATTGGTACCAAATATACCTCTTCTGTGTGAGACATGACGGATCAAGAAATATAGATCCATTCTTGTGTTTAGTCAGAACTTTGAGAAAATATTTGACTACCTGGCTAATCTTCAGAAGAGCTCTGCTGGTGAAACCAGACAAAATGCACATATGTTACTCAGTGCTTGCTCTTCATGCACGTTTCTGATTTCTCTCTTTATTATTGCAAATTACTCATCAGTTCTTGAGCCCGTTGCCCAGATGTTGCAGTCTGTTCAACTTGATATAGTAAAGGCTCAACAACACATCAACAGACTTATTAAAATATTCAAAAAGCACCGCAGCCATGCTGAAGAGCACTTTAGGAATGACATTCTCAGTCATGCAAGATCACTAGCAGATAAACTTGGTATTGAGTTAGTGTTGCCAAGGATTTGTATTCGACACACCGAGCAAACACAGTAGGCGTGGATTTTGAGAGTTATTACAGAACAAGTATTTATATTCCCTATCCTGACTATTAGTTTCTTCACTGACGTCTTGCTTTTCCAGCAGTAACACTGCTCAGTTCAACTTATTTTATCTGCATCCTAAAATTATGCAAAACCTAGAACATGAAGAATTTCAAAAACGAATTGCTGTCAGTAATGAACTACATCATATTGCTGCTATATCTGAATGTTCGCTTCTTGTCTGATGCATCGACTTTGAAGTTATAAGACAACCTAAAGTCTCCGATACGCTACTACTGCCTTTGTAGTCAATATCTTGCAGATCTTCTATCAATTATGTTACTGAACAAAAAAAAAAAAAAAAAAAAAGTGTCAGGTATGGGATTAAAACAAAACAAAAAATTCTGACGTGTTTCAGCTACACCAATGATTAACATGTGTATCATGCTAACCTGGACAACAACAAACAATAAATACATAAAACTAGTTGATTTTTGCTTTTGTACATGTTTATGCAAAGAAAACTTAATACTGCAGTAAGCACCATCATACCTCTCAACTGTACAGATTTTTGCAGAATGTCCAGATTTTTGCCTCATATTTTTTGTGTTCCTCCTAAAATCTGTACTTTTCTGTCAAGTAGCTGAGGATTGCAGTAATTAAATAATGACAAACATTTGAGTTTAAGACTCCACATCCTTCAGAAATTCATACTAATGCCTTTGCCTCCACTGGTACCAGAGGTGGATGACATGAGTAAAATTTCCTGCAACACCTTCATTAAAGCCCTCACAATCATCTCGTAGTCTACATCCAATGTAAAAGAACAGCAAGAGTAGGAATTTATGAGCCTGTCTGGAAATGGTCCAGATTACAGACTCTTACATACCTGTATAAAAGAAACAGAGGAAACACCCATGTCTGACCTGTCTAAATGGATATTCAACTAATATTACAGGCATCATGGTAACTCCCCCCCAAAAAGGAGTTGTTACAGAAAATTTAGAAAATTCTTTCACCTTGGATTATTTAGTACCTTATTGAAAAAAAAAACTCTTTAGAAGTATAGCTTTCAGCTGTGTTTTCTGTCTATTATTTCTATTTCTTTAGAAGTATAGTTTTCACCTGTGTTTTCTGTCTATTATTTCTTTATCTTTGTGGTTAGAAAAATCCAGAAGTGTAGGCTCTGTCCCTGAGTCCAATAGTGTCAACCCAAAGACTGTTCTCAAGATCAAGTCCCTTCAGGAGTGGATGCACAACTACCCTTAAGACTTTTCAAAAGAAGGTTATTTCAGTCCTTTGTAATCTGGGGATAGAAAGAAGCACAAATGCCACATTTCTATTCAAAGTGCTCCTCACTTAGCCAGATAGCAAAAAGAGTGTGTCTGTTCTGGGCATTTTTGTGGCCACATTAAATACACTTTCTAAATGCATGACTATCCACAGTCAAAATATTTTTAGAAAGTACAGACAAGAGCCAAGGAATAAATGTAACAAACTACCCAAAATCTACAAGAGACAGCAATTGATCTAGAGAGCTTCAGTACTAGAAAATATTAACATCTAATTAAATGACAGATTAAATGTATGAACTAACAGTTTAATAGAAAGTAAAAAACATATTGTGTAGAATGCAAAGGCCAAAGGGAGAGAAAGCAATACCGTGCAAAAAAGAAATCAGATGGACCTGACCTGATTTGTAGATTGAAAAGCTGCAAAAATAGTAATTCCAATCAAAAAGGATGTGATAATTTCAAAATTCAGCAATGTTTTACACAAAGTAGTTAACTTTAAAGCAAAGTTGCCTGAAAGCATCCGTCTCCAATGGAAACATGATGAGCAGCAGGAGACCTGGACAGGAAGCGAGATGGCAAGCCATTTTGGGCAAAGAGGATGGAGTAATACCCTGGCAAAGGTTTAGATGCTGAGCTGACCGGAAATGTGATTTCACTCATACTGCTTGATGAAGATGGACCTCCTTACACCAGATTAAAAATTTCAGGACATGATTAAGAAAACATGAATAATTATGATCAAATCTCTGATCATAAACAAACTGTTACATGTTCAAGAACCAGATGTCAGGAAATTCACCTCTAGAATGGAACAGAGAAGCTAATAAGGTGAATCATAACATTCATTTCAAGAACACATAACTGTATAGTTAAGATCAGAGAAATCTGATCATAATTCTTTGCACCACATGGAGCTTTACCTGCTCTGCATACTAAGTGTAGGAATGTTAGATGTTGGGAAGTGTGCCCAGACACATGCCCTACCCCAATCCTGCCTCCAGTAACAGGCGAGTTGAAACAAGCAACTTTTTCTCACACCCCATATTTCCTCCTCTTGTGTCAGAGGCACTGAAGTTCAGGACATCTGGATCACAATCAGGGCTCCATCACTCTGTTCCATGAAGTCTGGCTATCGTATATAAGGAAGCTGCAGTTACATTTGTTTTGTGTACATATGAGATCATAGGTTAAAGGTTCATAACAGGCTGTTGATCCAGCAGATCATTTGTAGCCTAACCAATGATCTCGCAAATTTACCAAGACATTAATTAATACCAAGTTAGTTATGTGTATTTCTGTGTGTAATACTAATCAATGACTAAGCACAGATACTCTACACACTTAAAACACACATTCACACACCTGCCTTTACCTACCTATTTCTTACATACACGCATACACACTTCTATCTACTTCTTACATCCACAGACTCAGAGTCCTACCTACCTATTTCTTACACACACACACATCTTTTAAACACTTAAAGTCACACACACATGACAAAACTATGTGGCAAAACCAGGGAAGTTCTGCAATTACCACCCACTCATTCTTTCATGAACACATGATTCACTTAAAAAGCATTTGCATTAATGTGCAGAACAAGTCTGAATCTTTGATATCTGGCATTACTGACTTATTGTAATCCCCAGCGATTTACCAGAAAATAATGCATATTATGATGGACATGACAAAAACACGAGACAAAACCAGGGCTGTTCTACAATACACTTACAAAACTATAACAGTTTTGCATTAATATAAACTCACTCAATCTCTTTTTCTTTGTACCTATCTCTCTCTCTCTCAAACACACACACACACACACGCACACAAACATGCACACAAACACACACCATTCTCCTCAACCTGGTCCTGAACTTGACTTAGCCCAATAATTCTAGACAAAGACAAAATCAGAGACAGATTTTAAATATAGCTTTTATAAATTTAAAAAAGTTGCTAAAATATATAAAGTCTGAAATCCATAACTATCAACCTCCCACCTCTAGAATAAGGGGCAAATACAGAAATAATCAGGAACACTTTTTAAAAAAAATATTAGTTCTATTAATTTGAAGAGATGACAGAATATAAGTACAAAAATGTGAGTGAACATACATTTTCTGAAGTAAAAGAAGTCTATAACTCTAATTATCGCCATTCTTTATTCAGTAAAATCTACTACCTTTTCTCTGAAAATTGCTAGTTTTGGGAGAGATTAGTTTGGTGGGAACACAGAAAAATTTTGAGCTGAAAAATAAATATCAGTATTTGTTTACCCTACTGATGAACGAAGACTGGACATTTGAGATTCAATTGCCTGAGGGTGAATTCTCCAGAGATTGATGTTCCTCCATAGGAAATCACTAGCAGTGAGTTGTGCCTGAAGCAAATCTCATTTGGGCAGAATTTCCCCCCGTCTTCAAGTTGGTGTGACTGTGGAGTTGGTGTATATAAGCATGGGGGCTTGACCCTCACATCAGGTATGCAAGAACACTTGCCCCCCAACCCTGCAAAAACACTTAAAAAAAGTGTTTTACAGCAGGATTTATTTGGCCAACGCAGTTCAGGGAGTCTGTTCACAGTGAAAGCATCTGTTTTATGCTAAACAATAAAATTGCTGTAATTCACTTTAAAGTTAATTGAACTGGTTTTGTACCAACATGTAAAACTGAACAAAAATGATGAAAGTATCAATGTCTAGCATTATTGACTGACTGAAAGCCTTCAACTTTTAGGCAACAAGCTTCTGCCATCTTGGAACATGTGAATCCACCCCTTGGCAATCCAGTAATTTACCAGAAAATGACATGTTTTTAATGAGGGACAAGGGAAAAAATATGAGGCAAAATCAGGGGCAGTTCAGAGGTATGAATCTACACCATACCTCTCAACCTCTTACTACAATGCATTCTGAACAATGTAAAAATAATGACAGGACAAACTTGGAAAGTAAATAAAATGATGGGTTTTGCATTAGCAAGCATTTTCTGCAGGATATGAAGTCTGATTCTCAAATGTTTGTCATTTATTTTAGTCACTTCACTGTAAATGATTTATTAGACAGCCACAAATTTTAAGAGGATCAGACTAAATGTATTCATTTATTTATTTATATTTGCTTACCTGGGTAGAGCTGCACGCACCACAAAGAGTAAACCGGTATGCAAGTACTGCAGCCTTGGTTTTTACCCTCTGCAGTCTGCACTTTATTAAAGAACAAAATCAGCAGGGGGTCAGGACAGGATGATGAACTAACTTGCCATGTTTTTTACTTTGAAATGCCCATCGTTGTGACTTTGCAACTACTTCCCTAAAAGTGTGTTTTCAAGAGCTTTCTAGTTACTGTTCGCCGATACTGAGTGCGTTTACCAAACAAGCCCCATTGAACACTTTATGAACTTGCTGAAGAATATAGTTCAGTGGTTTGCTTGCTATTTGCTCCAAACCTTCAGTTTCAAAATGACATTCTGAACCTTTGGTACCCATCAACAGCATTTTCTTTGATTCTTTTAATACCAAAAATTTCTTGTCCTATTGATACAAACTGGCTACTAGGGATAGATATGGGTATATGGGTGAGCACTGATGAATATTGATCAATTTCAGGTGCACAGCCTGGGTATACAAACAAAAAAATACAGAAATGTAATGTGAGGCAAAAATAAAAATTCTAGGTAGTTGAGAATTATACCGGAGTCTCTCCCTCTGTCACACATACACACACGACATCACACACCTACCTTTCACTTCTACATTCATCTGCGCAGTCCAAACGTCCTCTTGAATTAAAATCTCCAGTAGGCGCGAAAGAAAAGGACGTAAACCATCAGTCGCGCACAGACAGAAGAAGAAAACAAGTCGCAAACACCTGTTGCGACTGTGCGACTGGACGGGATGCAAAGGGCGTTCTTAAAGAGGAACGCCCTTTAAAAAAAAAACTTTTTTTATTTAAATTAATTTCTCAGCCAGCCGGTTCCAGGGAGGTGCAAGTGCACCCCCTTGCACCTGCCTGCAGGCGCCCTTGCTCTCAATGTAAGTTGTCATTTACACTGAGAACAAGTCTTTTGGAATCTGGACCATTATATTTTTTTTAACATTATTAAGCATACCATTATCTTTAACCATTTTATACGAGTGACTTTTTTAACTTTATATAAGGCATTGGTAATTTACAGGATTTGAATACTATTTTTGTGTATTTAATAATATCAGCTAATAAAGATAATTATTTTCTTTTTAACACACAGAATAATTTTATTAGCTCATTGTAACCTTTAAAATATATACTGTGCAATTTATGGTATGATATGTTATCAAACTTGACTGAGATATATGTAGACAAAATGTGTCAGTTTTTTAGTGTTTTAGCTAAAGGCCTATACACTCTGTCAACAATTAAGGTGCATTGCTTTTATCATCCTTTCAGCAGTGTTTTAAGTAAATCTTAGTTCTTTTTTTTATACAGACAAATTAAATTAGAAACTCTTTTGCCTCAAAATGTTGTGTGTGTGTGTGTGTGTGTGTTTATATATATATATATATATATATATATATATATATATATATATATATATAAAATGTGTGTGTGTGTGTATGTATATATATATATATATATATATATATATATATATATATATGTGTGTGTGTGTGTGTGTGTGTGTACTGTGGTTCATTTCTCTACTGCAGAAACACCCTAGAGTAACAATCTTAGAGTCATTTTTGTTACTTTCTATTTGCCATTTCTAACACTGCCTGTTATTAGCTAGTAAGTTACTTAGATTAGGTAAAGAAGTCAGACCCAAAAAAAGATCTGGACACCATAAGGTATTAACTGGAAGTATGCAAAAAAGATGCTATAGGCTATAATGAGTTAGGAGAATTTGTAAAAGCACTTCAGCATCTGTGTAAAACATGTTTTCTAAAGTTACACAGGCCTTAATAAAAAATGACTGCATTTTTAATTTTTTAAATAAAACTAATAAACCTGTTAATTTTGAAGTAATCCTATGCTTTATATAGTTATGAGTGTTTATTCAAAATAGTCTGTGTTTATATCACAGAGTGAGTTAATATAACAATAACCCACGCCTGGGTGTGGGTAATGCTGGATTTACCCATGGCTGGTGTGGTTTTGTCATGAGGTTGAAGCCCGAGTGGCCAAACAAAGACAACCGTGGGTAAATCCAGCATTACCCACACCCAGAAGTGGGTTATTGCTATTGCTACTACACAATGATATTATTTAAGAAAAAAAAAAATTACTTTTCTTAAATAATGGCATTGTATAATGCCTCCTTGCTGCCCTTCCACAGCTGTCCTGCGGCAGTTCTGATGACTGAGCATGCGTATGCTTACGCAGTACATCAGAGCTGTGGGTGAAAGCAACGGAGAAAGCAAGATGTCCGTTGCTTTTTACAAACTGTCTCGCTATGTTAAAGGAGTTTAACATAGTGAGACAGCTTTAAAAAAAGCAACGGAGAAAGCAAGATCTCCGTTGCTTTTTACAAAGTATCTGGCTATGTTAAAGGAGTTTAACATAGCGAGACAGCTTTTAAAAAAAGCAGCGGAGAATCTCTGTTGCTTTTTTTAAAGCTGTCTCGCTATGTTAAACCCATTTAACACAGCGAGACAGCTTTAAAAAAAGCAACGGAGAAAGGAAGATCTCAGTTACTTTTTTTAAAGCTGTCTCGCTATGTTAAACTCCTTTAACATAGTGAGACAGTGTGTAAAAAGCAACTGAGATATTGCGTTCTCCATTGCTGTAAAAAAAGACTTATACTAATGGAAAAAGTCTGGGTGACCAGACCTTTTTCCATTAGTATAAGTCTGATTTACAATGTGCACGCTGACCAATCAGCGTGCATGTTTTGGAATATTAATATTAATGGGGGGGTCGTTGTATAATGCTATTGTTGCAACAAGGACTGCTTGGGCAGACAGATGATAACTTACGGTTTGTATGTCAACAGCATTTAATATACCTGTCATACTTTCAGTACCACCTAAGAGAGTATCATACCATGCTAATTTTACCCTGGTGTGTGTGTGTGTGTGTGTGTGTGTGTGTGTGTGTGTGTGTGTGTGTGTGTGTGTGTGTGTGTGTGTGTGTGTGTGTGTGTGTGTGTGTGTGCATGTGTGTGCGCACACCTGCATGAAAGCCATTAAACATTGCATAAAATGTGCTTGTTATTTTTAACTGCATTAGTACCTTTTGGAAACTGACATGATATCTCAAGCTTACACATTTAAGTTTATATAAACAGGCCACATTGTGTTTGTAAAGAAATATATTTTATTGGTACATTTTTAAGTGGATTGTTTGCAGTTTGAAGGGTGTTTTTTTATTTACAAATGTAGAACCACCCTCTCCAGTCATTTATGTTAAACTCTATATTGAGTAATTTTCGAAAGACATGTGTGCATAAATGGGCGTGCCTTCATTGAAGGTTGGGTGTAGATTGGATTGTTTTTACGGCATGAGCCACTAGGGGCTGGATTCAATAAAGTCTACACTATGAGCTAAAACTGTGTGCACATTGTGGCGCGATGCGCACATGGTAGTGCAATGATTTGTGTTCAGTAAGTGGCTCTAGATGGCGTGTAGAGTCGTGCAAACATGGTAAACATTGTGACATGCTAATTACATCATAATCAGCTGAATTGTCTGTTAATCAACCAGTCCAAGATGGAGGAGCTATTCAACAAGCTGTAAAGCAATCATGTACACTCAATGCAGGTTTTGGCCTCAAATTCTAAAACGTACTGGAGAATGTTAGGAGTTGCTGTTGGTCTTCTCCATGTGTATGTGCAACAGGCCCAAATCTGTGCTGCTGATGTTGCTGCTAATAGACCTCAGCCGAAAAGGAGAAGGAGTTTTACAACCATTTAACCGTTCCTGGTCTGCATGAGGTGGAAATAGTAGAGCTCTACAGGGTGGATAGAGATATACTACAGGAATTCTGCAACCTCTGCCATCCTTGATTGAGAGCTAAGGAAAACTGAGAGGAATCAATACCTGTGGAAACTAAGATATGTGTAGCACTTAGAACATTAGCTACAGGAAGCTTTGACAGACCAACAGGGGATATGCTGGGGGTGTCACAATCATCAGCATCCAGGATCCTACATCAATTCCTGAATGCTATGCTACAGTATGCCAGTCACTACATATATTTTCCCCATACACCTGAGGACAGAGCTACAACTATGCAGGATTTCTACCCTGTAGCACACTTCACTGAACTTCTGGGTGTCATAGACTGCATGCAAACTGAGATCAAAACACCACCCAGGAAACAGAGAAGGGTGTAAAGAAACAGAAAGAGCTTCCACTCAAACTGCCAGGTCTTGCATAACATTAAGGGAATAATCCTGAATGTGTATGCTGGCAACCCCAGCAATTACCATGACTTCCATATCTGGCACAACTCAAATCCATCAGTTTTTTTAGGGGGTGATATCCCACAAGGTCATTTATTGGGTGATGCAGGGTATGCACTCAAACCGTGGCTGATGACGCCCATCAGAAATGCACACCTACCTACAGAAGACTTCTGTAATGAGGCACATGCTCAAACAAGAAATATCATAGAGCATGTGTTTTGGCTGCTGAAGCCATGGTTCTGGTGCCTAGATACATCAGGGAGGGGTCTGCAGTACAATCCCAGTACTTGTGTTGAAATTTTCACTGTCTGTGCTGTCCTTCAAAATATTATCCTGAGAAAACAGCTTCAACAGGAACACCAAGGGGAAGGAACACACATTCCACCACCATTCTCAATGTTACCACAGCCACAGGCAGGTGAAGAGTTAGAAGGGGAACCACCAGCTACTGTGGGTGTCAGTAGACATAGGTATTAAACTGCCAGACTATCAAGGTAAGTGTTGAACCTGAAATAGGAAAAGAAATGGCTAAGAACACAGATGAATGGCATATCCTTGCTTACTGTTACTTGCTAATGTACCTAAGTAGAAGGTGTGTGAGTTTTACAGCAGTGACATCAATATGTGACAGGACTGACTTATGCTAGTAGATGTGTATGCTGTTTATCAACTAGTAGGACTCATGCATCAAAGATATACACAATACACAAACCTGTAAGAAAGCAGTACAATTTTCAAAAGAGCATCACAGACAGATATATACTAAGCAGTCAATCAGCTGTGCACCCTGTGCATCAGATAAGACATGTATCCCTGTATCCAAAAGATAGCAAATCAAGGCTATGGTACAGTTATCATCATTTGCAGAGGGTGTTGTTCAGGGGGGGGGGGCAGGAGGACAAGGCTGACACAAAAGGTAGTGAGTGTGTGTGAGTAAAAAAGACAGGAAGGCAGAAATTTAGATAAAGTATCAAATGGCCAATGAGACAGAATGAGCTGCAAGCCTCACAAATTACTCATGTACCTGTTATGTGTATGTGTGCCTGTATGGGCATCCAGTTTACACTGAGCTCTTTGGATGTCTGACAGTGGACAGGAACTCTTCATTTGGAGTCAGTGAGATCTTGGTAGCAGCCCCCACCCCTTGTAGCCAGCTTTTTATGGGCAACTGCAGCTGTTCTCCTCCAGGCTGATGAAAATTATATCAGTGGCGCTATAATGCACCTGATCATAGGCCTGGTGTGACCCCCTACTGCATTGACATCATTCACTAACTGGTTCTATAGCTGCATTCTGTCAGCCATATCCCCATATTCTCGGTTAAGCAGAAAGGTGCCATGGTTCCTGGATGCTTGCACTATGACATAATATTGTAAGTCACTGAAAGAGGGTTTACATGGATTTGTAAGCTTGAGTGCCATAATCCTACATGACATAAAACAGAGAAGGATACAATACATAAATATCACCTAACTAAATTCCTGCTTATAACTACATATTTGTCAACTTTAAGTGCTGGAAATACACATTATAATTATTAAAACTGGAGGTTGTGTGGTTGCACTATATCACACTCACAGAGAAACTAATGATCTGATGTTGTTAATCTTCTTTCCATTAATCACTGATGGGTTCATTTCCAAGCCCTTGGAACCGAGTTGGCCTTTTTACCAAGCTTGTGCCAGCCAAAAAACTCTCAAGCTAAGTCTCTACCCAGAATGCCCTTTCCCTGTTACCTCAGATCTTGTTTGCCGCGTAGCCGTAAAGCCGCGTTTCAGCCGAGCTCTCAGCTGAGTGGAACTTTTTTTGATATTTGTGTGAAAAATTTTGGATGTCTTCATATTTTATTAAGCGATTAGTATTGCCAGTGTCTTTTCTTCTATCTAACCTTGTTCTCTCTACCCATTGTTACCGTTGGTAAACTTTCAAGTACCATTGTTGGTACGGCCTTTCCTCCCTTACCCTTGCGGTATTTCTTCAATACCATAGTTGGTATTGTCTCTCCTGTTTAACCTATTAGCTTTGACTTTTATTCAGGTGTTTCCCTTCCTTTCTGTAACATACCAGTGTATTGTTATATTTGTGAATTTTTTGAATGGAGTTGACTTTATTATAGTTAGATTATACAGTTGGCCTGTGGTGGCTTTTCTATCAACATGTCAGATAAGAAGGGTACTTCAGGTTTTAAGTATTGTACTTCATGTAAGGGGAAAGTTACCTAATAGTGATTCTCATGATGACTGTGTATACTGTTTGGAAGTGTCCCACCTTTCGGTGCAGCCTCCGTGTGACATTTGTCAGAGTTTCAGTCAACCCGCTCTTAATGAGCGCAAAACTAAACTCATTCTGAAAGGGCTACTCAAGTCTCCCTTCTCAGAGGCCATTTCTGTGATGCAGGTCTGAACCCCCTCCTTCTAAGGACAAAAAGAGATCCCACTCTGTTTCTTCTTCACCATCAGGTTATTAGAGCAAGCCTGGGAAATCAAAGGTCCCAAAGTTATCTTCGGAGCATGAATCTGCCTCTTCGGCTCCATCTTCAGCTCCGGCCATCTTGAAACCTTCAGTACTGGCACCTGTTTTGCCACCGATCATAGACCTTACTACGCCTATTTCGACTTCGGCACCTATGGCCACTTCGGCTCAGGGCACACCTTCGACTATTCCATTAGTTTCCATTTTGGAATCGACCGTTTTGGCACTGAGTGCCACTTCGGCACTCAGCGTTGTACCGACCTCACTGGATTTGACTCCTTTACTTCCGGTCTCGAAACTAGAGACCTCGGTGCTGGCAGACCTTGCACCATGGACACGATACTCCTCTTCTGTAGATCCATTTCTGGGCCACACATATAGCCCCTTCATCGAACGTCCTGAATCCCCGTCTGGAGTATCCACTAGATTGACCAGGAGCCTGTCGGAATACAACATGGTGCGTCTTGTAGACCAGCTGTTGTTAGCGAGGGGATTCCCTCACTTTCTAAGACCCATCCACTTGCAGGACTTGGGTTGTCTTATCCACAGATTCCATCTTACACTCCTGCTTTGACAACCTTGGTTCTGAAGCCTTCTACTCCGACATCCTTCATAGAACCCATCACCTCGATGCCTACGGTGAATCTCACTCTGGCTCCAAGTTGTCCCTTTGGACTTTGGTTCCCGCTGAACTGGTCCTTCCTCAATCTGGGGATTGGGGGACAGGAGCATTGGCCCGGGGTATGGAGTCGCCTCTCTCCTTGGTTCCATCCTTGGTTCTGATAGCGGTGTCTGCACTGATCCTGCTTGAGGCTCCATCCATGGGGGCGGGTTTGTTGGAGCGGGTTGTGAGCCCGGTCCCGAGGTTGTGTTTCTTGGTTCCAGGCTCCCATCCCTCTTCAGGTGGGACTGCCTTCCACGGGATGGAGAGGGCTCTTGTTTCTGGCAGCACTTCTTTGATGTCAGAAACCCAGTTTTTACCCCTGAGCTACAGCTGTCACAGACCACCCCCCATGACACCAGGCAGAGAAGCTGCAGGACACCCCTGTTCAGGGTACCCACTCTTCCGAGTACTCCTCAGAAACCCCCACTGAGGAGCACCTTTGAAAGAAGATATGCAGTAGGAAGCACATGGACTCGCCAGAGGAGTCCTTAATGGAAGACATGGATTACGATGATGGTGACGGGTCCCCATGGTCACCTCCTGATGATGTCTCCTTCAGAGACATCCTGGAAATGTTAAAGCAGAGAGGTGACTGGAAGCCCTCCAACCCTTCGTCTGAGGAGTCCGTGTTCCTGCTGGCTTTTCGTGCCCCGCTTTCTACTTCTTGGGTCACCCTGATGAGCTCATCCAGCTCATCATGCAGCGCACTTGGAAAAACCCTGATTCCATTGAGGCGATCCCTCGAAGACCAGAGAAAATTCTTTCCCCTCCCCAGGAGAACCTGCATTGGTCCAAAGGATTCCCAGTTGATGCTATGGTGGTGGTGGTGGCCATGAAAAAGGACTTGGCTGAGGAAAGTCCCAATGTCCACCCACCCAATGGGGAGTCCTGGGCAGCGGACAGACTTGGGAAGCCTGTTTTTGCATCAGGGACCTTTGCTATATGGTCCCTGAATTATTTGGCACATTTTATGAGGCTCTAGAGGGACTTGATCTCCGAACTCTCTGGAACACTCACAGGATAGTTGTCTGATGAGGTCAGGGACAAAGTGGCCTCACAGCTCACAACCCTGGAATCAATATCCAACTCATCCATGAGGTTGCTGTTGCATGCGACTGAAGGGGCAGCTAGAGCAGTGGGTTTGGGCATTGTTATGAGGCGTTATGGCTGAATGCACATTTGTGACCTCACGAATCCCTAAAAGTTTTCCTTTCTGAATGCTCCATCTTTTTTTGGCTCCAAAGTGAAAAACACGCTAGCCAGGGGCGAGCAAGATGGAAAGACCCTGTCTGCCATAGGCCTACAGTTTTCCAACCCTCAACATACCTTCTCCAAGAATCAGAGGAGTGAAAAATGTGGCATAAGAAATCTCAGGGTCATTTTCATGCCTCACATGGTGATGATACCCCCAGAGGCAGAGGGAGTTACAATTCCAGAAGACGCCCCTATAGAGGCAAAAGGGGTCCTTATAACCAAGGCTCCAGGGACTCTTTCTATGGACAGCCTCATCAGCGCTCCTGAGTAGCAGCCCAATTGCTTACCTCTGGAAGCATTCATGGGTCATTTCTTTCTGCACCAAGCTGCCTGGCAATCTGTCATCACCGATCGTTGGGTGCACTGCATTATCACCAGAGGTTACACCATTCCCCTTTCTTGTCAGCCAAATTTTCCAAGAAAACTTCCTGACATTCCACCCAGTCAAAAGGAAGAAGCAGCTTCAGAGATTATAAAGCTGTCTCAAAAAAGAGTTGTCTAACCAGTCCCCCCAGACCAGAGTGGATCTGGATTTTACTCGAGATTCTTTTTGGTGCCAAAAAAGACAGGGGACTGGAGACCGATTTTGGATCTCAGCAGCTTAAATAAGTCTGTCACCCAAACCAAATTCCAGATGGTCACGGTTCAGTCCATTCTCCCCTTTTTAAGAGAAGGCGATTGGATGTGCTCTCTAGATCTTCGGGATGCATATTACCACATCAAGATGGACAAACGCTCCAGGGGTCTGCTTCGCTTCTGGCTAGGAGCCAGTCATTACCAATTCTGTGCCCTGTCGTTTGGTCTCTTTACAGCCCCCAGAGTGTTCACGAAATGCATGGCAGTGATAACAGCTCACTTGACTACAAGGATTCTGGGTGTTTCCACATCTGGACGACTGGCTCCTCACCAAGCATCTTCTGGGGACAGCACTGTATTATACTCTCTCGCTGGCAAAATTATTGGCAATAACAATACATTGGGAGAAATCAAGCCTTACCCTTACACAACAAATAGAGTTCACTGGAGCAGTGTTCAATACTCAGTCCTGTCTGGTATCACTCCCACTTCACAGACTCCATCGATTGAGGCTTCAGTCTGGGTGATACTCTCTCAAACAACAGTCTCTTCAAGGGAAGTTCTTCAAGCCCTACGTTCTATGGCAGCATCAATCACAGTAGTGCCTCTAACAAAGCTGCATATGCAGATTCTGCATTGGCTCCCAAACTATCACCCCCTTGGTTACCAGATTTGAATAACCAACTCCTGCAAACATGACCTGCTTTAGTGGATGAGGCCAGACACAGAACTTTGGAGTCATCCATTTCAATCTTCTCAGACCACAGTCATTGTGACCATGGATGCTTCTCTGCGGGTGGGGGACCATTTCCAGGGAAAGACTATCCAAGGCACATGGTCCACCTCAGAGGCCTACCTGCATATCGGTGTTCTGGAACTGAGAGCTATGCTGTTAGTGTTGCAGGCCTTCCATTCAGCTCTCCCTTCTGGGACAATTGCAATCCATTCAGACAATGTGTTAGTGGTCTAGTATCTCAGCAAGCAAGGAGGAACCAAGTCTTACCTCCTATGTCAAGAAGCCATGATAATTTGGCAGTGGGCGATAGCTTCCAACTGCTTTCTGATAGCAATGCATATCCCGGGGAGCTCCAACGTGATTGTGGACAAACTGAGCAGATGCATTTCATGGCTCACGAGTGGTCCTTGAAACCCCAAGGTGGCATCAGTAATCTTCAGCCACTGGGGCCAGCCTTGCTTCAATCTTTTCGCCTCTCCATCAAACAACAAGTGCAGCAGCTATTTCGCCCTACTTACCCCAGAGGGGGAGTCAACGAGGGATGCTCTGATCCACGATTGGCCCATGGGACTGCTTTACACTTATCCGCCCATTCCTCTGATCCCACAATTCCTAAAGAAAGCTGTTCGGTTGAGACGCAAGGTGATCCTCATAGCCCCATTCTGGCCTCGACAAGTTTAGTTTCCCTTCCTTCGGCCTCACCTAGTATGTACGCCGTAGATTCTGGACCCTCTACCAGATCTGATTACTCATCCCCAAGGGCTGAGTCACCCAAATCTGTCCAATCTCAAGCTGGCAACTTGGTTTCTCCACTTCCACTAGTCGCTAGGCAAGATATTCTCTCCTCGCCTGTTCGAGACATCATTCTGGCCTCTCACAAACC
The DNA here is from genome assembly GCF_019279795.1 of Protopterus annectens. Taxonomy (NCBI): domain Eukaryota; kingdom Metazoa; phylum Chordata; order Ceratodontiformes; family Protopteridae; genus Protopterus; species Protopterus annectens. Next base: position 315,163,127 of record NC_056728.1, read on the forward strand.
ATCCACCAGAAAACTATATCAGGATAAATGGAAAAGGTTCTCCATTTGGTCCAAGGATAACATGCTAGACCCATATTCAGCTCCAGTTACTGCAGTGCTTCAATACTTGGCTAAGTTTTTGATAATGGAGCCTCTGTCTCTATGGTACAAGTACATCTAGCAGCAATTTCCAATTTCCACAATGGTATAGATGGCACCCCTCTTATCTCTTTGCACCTTTGCAAGGCTTTCCTCAAAGGGACCTCTCATATCAGGCCTCCTAGCAGACAGCCCGTGGAGCCATGGAACCTCACTCTAGTCCTTCAGTCTTTGACTCAAAAACCTTTTGAACCTGCTGTGAAGTGTGGCCTAAAGTTTTTGTCTTGGAAATTCTTGTTCTTGATAACAATTACCTCTGCCAGAAGAGTCTCGGCAGCCATTGTTTATCAAGAAGCCCTATCTGGTTTTTCATAAAGACAGAGTATCACTTCAGATTAATCCATCCTTTCTTCCCAAAGTTGTCACTGAATTTTCCATTAACCAGACCATGGATCTACCAGTGATCTGAAGTAGTTACTTCATTTGCTCTGCAACCTGTGTGTATCAGATCCGATCTCAGATCCGAGCCGGCAGCTTCACAAGCTACAAGATCCGAGCTCCTAGCTCCTCCCCCTACCCATAATCCCCTGCCACTAACTGTATTACCTCAGATCATATTTGCCGCGGCTGTAGACAGCTACTTTTTGAAGAGCTCCTTAGCTGACTAGTGAGATTGTTCGTTTTTTTCTCAAAAAAGCTTTTTCTAGTGTTGATTGTGGTGTGTGTGTGTGTTCAGAGACCTATAGTCAGTATAGTTTGTCAGATAGTTTTCCTTTTTTTTTTGTGTAGTGTTAGTTTTTCTGTGTCCCCCCTCCCCCACTTAGTGTTTGGGTGTGCGTGCATTGTGGTAGAGAATGGCTGAAGGGCCCAAGGCCATTTTTTCAAAATGTACTGAGTGTGGCCATAAGCTTTCCCCTGCTGATGGCCACACTCAGTGCGTTTTATGCCTGGGGGTGGCTCATTTATCAACAGACTGCCAAATCTGTGCAGCCTTTAACCCCCGGGCACTTAGGGACAGGAAGAATAAGCTAATCCTGGCGGGCTTGCTTCCCCAGGATTCGGCTGCTTCTTCCTCTCCCGCCAAGGCTCAGGCTGTCTCCACAGCCCCAGTGCCTTCTGTTCCCCCCGCTCAACCGGGGACTCAACCTCCCACTTCTGGCTTTAGTTCGGGGGACTCTGGTGCCTCTTCCTGTATAGAGAAGAGGCACAAAGATAAGGAGAGACATAGGTCTCATAAAAGGCGGGCTGAGACTCAACCCTCAGCCCCGCCATCTAAGCTAGCTAGCTCTCCCTCGAGGGTTTCCGGATCCTCCCCGTCTCGGCTCCGTTCGCCTCATTTTTTGCCGGAGCCAGAGGAGGAGTACCGGTCTCCCTCGAGGTCGTCGAGGCAACCCTCCTGGCCTGCCTCGACGACTTCATCTAGGTCGACCAGGAGCCTCACCGACGCCGATATGGATCGGGTGATGCAACGATTCCTGCAGACCCAAATGCAGATGGGGGTGCTCTTGCCTCCCCCCCTCAGGGGGGGAGTGCGGCATCTGTCTTTGCTCTGATTACTCCATCTCCAACCCATTTTCGGGTTTTGGAGTAATTGGATCTGGGCCCTTTCGGAGCCGGGGTTTCGTCGGCGCCGATAGCTCCGGTCTCTTCGACGCCGACCATGCCCTCGAGTGTTTCGGATCCAAGTTCTCGGGGCCGAGGGCCGAGCGTCGGATCCGGGGGAGTTGATGTGTCTTCGGCACCGCTGAGGTCGGAGCACACTTCTCTCTCGGATCCGACCGCATCGGCTCCGACTCCGGTCCCTACCTTGGAGCAGAGGAGATTGCTCTCGGAGCCTGGGGAGAGTAGTTCTCCTTCGGCTTTTGAGGTAGTGGAGAGGGTGCTATCAAGATCCTCCAGGTCCCCGGTCCGGGCTTCGGATCCCCCCACACCCCCACTGCATATGGGTCTATCCTCCGTCATCCGTCCATTGGGACAGCCTACCCAAGCCCTCCAGCCCGTTCCCGTGGAGAAACAGGAAGCCGTTGATGAGCCCTCCTTGGACAGTCCCACCGAGGAGGTCCCTTGTAAACGGAGGTGTAAAAAGAGGCACCTGGACTCCCCTGAGTCCGTCACCACAGACACGGATTTGGATGAAAGGGAAGGTTCCCCAAGGCCGCCCCCCGAGGATGTCTCCTTCGGAGACATCATGGAGATGTTGTGTATTAGAGGGGGGTGGTCTGCCCAAAAACCTTCCGCGGACAAATCCGTCTTCCTGGAGGCATTTGAGGCAGGCCAGTCTACCTCCTGGGTGTCCCCTTGGACTGAACCCCTGGTAGACCTTATTCCTACCAGGGCGTGGAAGGAGCCCGACACAGTGGAGCGAATCCTGAGATGGCCCGACAAAGTCCTTAGCACCCCATCAGATAGACAGTCGTGGGCCAAGGGGTCTCCGGTTGATGCCATGTTGGTGGCAGCTGCCACAAAGAGAGAACTCGCCCAAGAGAGTTCTTCGGTACACCCGCTGGATAAGGAATCTCGAGCGCTGGACCACATTGGGACGCAGATGTTTGCTTCAGCGACCTTCTCAGTGAGGGCGCTGAATTATATGGCACGTACCATTAGGCTACAGCAAGACTTGATTAAGGAATATGCTGCAGCCCCCCCGGAGTCCATGTCGGTCGAGGACAAGCAGGTGTTTTCGACTCGTATGGCTACTCTAAAATCCATCTCTAACATGTCCATGCGGCTGCTCTGTCATGCACTGGAGGGAGCCGCGAGGGCCAGCGGAGCCGGGGTCGTCTTGCGGCGTCACGCCTGGCTCCGCCTTTGCGATTTCGCTGAACCCTTCAAGGCGTCCTTCACGAATGCGCCCTCTGACGGGTCTTCACTTTTTGGCAAGACCGTTCGCGAAACGCTGGTCCAAAGCGAGAAGGACGGGAAGACGCTGTCTGCCGTCGGGGTCCGCTTCTCTAATCCCCAATGATCCTTCTCAAGGAATCAGAGGGGACAAAAGAAGTTGTGGTTCCGCAAGTCTCAGCAATCCCATCCAGCTTCAGACCCCTCGTTCTCCAGAGGCAGAGGAGGACAAGGTGGATGCCGGCCCAGAGGCAGAGGGGGGCCGTGTAATTTCGGGTCTAGAGAGCCTTTCTCGGACAGACCCACGCAGCAGCCCTGAGGGCTTACCCGATTGTCCATCTCTGGAGGCAGTCGGGGGGGCGGTTGACGGAGCATCTGTCAAATTGGGAGTCCATTATGACAGATCGATGGGTGCTCCGGATCATATCCAGAGGTTAGTCCATTCCTTTCCTAGGCCTTCCCCCTACAAGCAGACACCTCCCCGATGTTCCACCCGATCAGAGGGAGGCAGCGGCTTCGGAAGTTTTGAAGTTGCTAGGAAAAAGAGCCATCCAGCCCGTCCCCCCAGATCAGTCCAGATTGGGTTATTACTCCAGGTTCTTTTTAGTGCCTAAGAAGACGGGGGACCTAAGACCCATCCTAGACTTGTCCACTCTGAACCTGTTCATCCCCAAGGAAAAATTCTGGATGGTCACACTTCAATCAATTCTCCCCTTGCTGCAGGAGAATGACTGGATGTGCTCTATAGACCTCAAGGATGCATACTACCACATATTGATGGACAGACGATCCAGAAGGTTTCTCCGCTTCCAGCTGGGGGCCAGTCATTATCAGAAAAACAACTAAAAGTTAGTTGTTCTTCTGGTTTTTTACTTGTTGGTCGTATAGCCAGTCATTATCAGTTCAGGGTTCTTCCGTTCGGCCTCACCTCAGCCCCCAGGGTGTTCACCAAGGTCATGGCAGTGGTTGCAGCCCACCTGAGACTTCAGGGCATTCAGGTTTTCCCGTACCTAGATGACTGGCTCCTTACCGCCGCCACCAGGCATCAGCTCTGCGTTGCAAGAGACTACGCTCTGACTCTTGCCCAGAGTCTAGGCATCTCAGTGAATCTTCAAAAATCCTTCCTTCGCCCCGTACAAGTATTAAGAGTTCATAGGGACCAGATTGGATACCCGTACTTCTCGAGCCTTTCTGACGTCGGACAGGCTGAGCAGCTTGTCGCTTCAGGTGCTTACTCTTCTCCAGAGCCAGGCTCCTGCGGTGGAATTAGTCCTGAGGGCACTAGGGTCTATGGCAGCGGCAATCGGTCTATCCCTTCATGCACGCCTGCGAATGCGGATTTTACAATGGACCCTCCAGGTTCAGTGGTCACTATTACTCCACCCGTTAAGCTCTCCGATCCCACTGAGCAGAGTTTGCAGGGACTCCCTTCTTTGGTGGCTTCACTCTTGAGAGCTGAGGCAAGGGAGACCCTTTGTGATTCCCCCGCCCCAAGCTACGTTGACCATGGATGCTTCTCGCGTCGGGTTGGGGGGGGCATTGTTTGGGCAGAACCGTCCAAGGCACGTGGACTTCCCTAGAGACCGCTCTGCATATCAGTGTCCTAGAGATGAGGGCAGTGCTTCTAGCGTTGCAAGCTCTTCACGACCTTCTACATCTGGGGACTATTGCAATCCAGACAGACAATATGTCGGTAGTCTGGTACATAAACAAACAGGGTGGAACCAGGTCTTATCCTCTTTGTCGAGAAGCTATGAGAGTGTGGGAATGGGCGATATCCACCAACCGCTTTCTAGTAGCAATGCACATTCCGAGACAGTCCAACATATTAGCGGACAAACTGAGTCGGATAATTCTCACTCCGTACGAGTGGTCTCTCTTTCCATCAGTTGCGAAGCAGATCTTCCGCAAGTGGGGTTGGCCTCGCTGCGATCTTTTTGCTTCTCCATTAAACACAAAATGCAGCGAGTACTTTGCAATACTTCCCCCCGAGGGGGGGACTCCCAGAGACGCTCTAGTTTATGCTTGGCCTCCCGGTCTTCTTTATGCTTATCCTCCCCTTCCGCTTATGACCAAGTTCATACAGAAAGCCTCTCGATTGAGGAGCAAAGTTATCCTCATAGCCCCATTCTGGCCTCACCAGATCTGGTTCCCATACCTGCGGTCTCACAGTTTAACTCTCCCTTGGATACTGGAACCCATTCCAGACCTGATTTCACATCCCGCAGGATGTCAAACCCCGAACCTGGTAAATCTCAAGCTTGCGGCTTGGTTGATCCAGTTCCACTGATGGCAAGGACTCCCGGTATCTCATTACCAGTGAAGGCCATTCTGGTAGCGGCTCATAAGCCAGCTACCAGGAAAATATATAATAGCAAGTGGAAACGCTTCTCCATCTGGGCAACAGACAAGAGCCTGGATCCTTTTACAGTTCCTGTTCTGACAATCTTGGACTTCCTGTCGCTGATTTTCCGGCAGGGAGCAAGTGCTTCTACAGTTAAGGTGCAGTTAGCAGCCATTTCCCATTTTCATGTGGGAGATGGATTAGGGTCATTGGTATCCACAAAGTAATGCAAAACTTTCTTGCGAGGCATTTTTCTCTTGAAGCCTCTTGTGAAAACGGTGGTGCCCCCATGGGATTTGACACTAGTCTTGCAAGCCCTGACGAGTCCACCCTTTGAGCCTGCAGCCTCGATACCTTTAAAATTCTTGTCCTGGAAAATGGCTTTTTTGGTAGCTATTACTTCTGCCAAGAGGGTTTCGGAACTCCAGGCACTGTGTATGAAGCCCCCTTATCTCATTTTTCACAGGGATAGAGTGTCTCTCAGGACTAACCCGTATTTCTTACCTAAGGTGGCTTCGGAATCTAATATCAATCAATCAATCAATTTGCCCGTGTTATTTCCAAATTTTCAGAATAAGTAGGAGTACATATTGCACAAACTGGACGTACACAGGCAACTATGTTTTTACTTGCACAGAACTAAGGATTTTCGCAAGTCTGATCAGTTGTTTGTGTCCTTTGCAAAATTAGCCAGGGGAAGGGCCATTTCTAAAGTGACCCTAGCAAATTGGATTTGTCAATGTATAGTTCAAGGGTATGTATCTTTGGGCAAACCAGCTCCTATGGGAATACACGCTCATTCTACCCGGTCCATCGCCACCTCAGCAGCTTTCTGGTCCAGGGTTCCCTTGGACGACATATGTTCAGCAGCTACCTGGTCCTCTTCTCATACGTTCATTTCTCATTATAAACTGGATATGATATTGAGAAGTAGGGCTTCTTTTGGCTCCACGGTGCTTCGGAATATCCTTCCATAAGGCCACCCAGGTTTATTGTCTAGGTAGCTGGGGACTCTGTCCCACAGGTTGCAGAGCAAATGAAGTAACTACTTCAGATAAAGAAGTTATGTACTCACCATAACGTTCCATCTGAGTAGGTACTTCATTTGTCTGCAACCATCCCTCCCTGCCATCCCCCTAAACTTTTCTCGGGTTTTCTACTGGTCACCTGAAATTTTACTGTCTTGAGGTTAGGTCTTCAGTATACCTCTGTCGAGGTTGTGACTTAGATTGGGCAAAATCGATCTGAGGTAATACAGTTAGTGGCAGGGGATTATGGGTAGGGGGAAGAGCTAGGAGCTCGGATCTTGTAGCTTGTGAAGCTGCCGGCTCGGATCCGATACCCACAGGTTGTAGAAAAATGAAGTACCTACTCAGATGGAACGTTATGGTGAGTACATAACTTCTTTTTTTTTTTCTGAATTTTGCCAATAGAGGAGAGTATTGCTTTCACTCCTTAGAAGTACATAGACAATTGAGATTTTACCTAGACAGGACCAAACCTGTCCGTAAATCTGAACAGCTTTTCATTTCCTTTTCTGGGCCCAGAATGGGAGAGGCTGTTTCCAGGGTTACATTATCAATATGACTAAGGGACTGCATATGTTTCATCTATTCCCTCAATAATGAACCTATGCCAAAAGTTAGGAGGGAGGGTGGCCTAATGGTTAAGGTGTTTGCCTTACAAACACAAGGTGCAGGGTTTGAGTATCACAAGAGATAATTGGCTAGGCTTAAAAAATGGCTCGCAAGGGCAGTTGGCCTAGTGCTAATCTATGAACCTATTATAGGGCTTCCATGGATGACATCTGTGCAGCAGTTACTTGGCCTAATACTCATACCTTTATCAATCATAACAAATTGGACTTGGTCTCCAGAGGGAGAGCTGCCTTCGGCTCAGTGATACTCAGGAATGTTCTTCCATAAGGGTCACCCATGGACCTCAAGGTAGCTTGGGATTCTGTCCCACCAGTGATGAATGGAAAGAAGATTAACATCAGATAAAGAAATTATGTCTTACCATAACGTTCCATCTGCGTTGTTCATTTTCTTTCATTCATCACTTCCCACCCTCCTTCCCCCTCCAAAGGCTCTTGGGGGATGCCTTGGGTCTAAGTGGTGTCCTAGGGTATTTGTGCAGAAGTGGCCTCAGCTTTACTTCTTTTTCTCTAGCAAACTCGATCTGAGGTAACAGAGAGAAGGGCATTCTGGCTAGAGACTTAGCTTGAGAGTTTTTTGGTTGGCGCGAGCTTGGTAAAAAGGCCAACTCTGTTCCAAGGGCTGGGAACCGAACCCATCAGTGATGAATGAACACAGATGGAATGTTATGGTAAGATATAACTTCTTTTTTAGTCCATCCCAAGGAATGTCGCTTTAGTAATGTAGTAAATTTCCCACTGATATAAGAAGATGACTACACATTTCCAAGAGAAAAGCACTTGAAACACATTTTTGTTGTGACAACACACTAATGGTAGGTGTCTCCACACCCCCAAAACAATAAACAAATGTAGCTTTGTATAAACCAAGGAATACCTCATAATTCAGTTGGTATATATGCTTTCAACACAGTTCTCACAATGTGTACACATTTACAACAGAAAAGTCAATTTTGTAAATTGATTGCCTGCATACCTCTCAACTGTCCAGATTTTTGCCTCATATTTGTGGTCTGTTCCTCAGAAAATGTGTGGTTTTCCTGCAAATCACTGAGGATTGAAATGAATAAATAATGACATACGCTTGATTTTCAGACTTTATATTCTTCAGAAAATGTGTGCTAACGCAAATCCTGTTGTACTAGCAACTTTCTAAGTTTATAAGAACAATATTTAAAATATGTCCCTATTTTTGGCCCTTTGTCCCTGCATTATTTTAGGTTTTGTCCAGATTTTTTTGTTAAGAGGTTGAAGGGAATGATTGCCAGTTACCTATCACTGTGTCCACTGCTCCCCAGGAAGTGTTTGTGGGCCATTTCAGAAGCATAACCTGTGTCATTGACATTGTACATTTCCCTGCAGTAACATAGAAGATATTAAAATAACAATTTTAAAAATAACCCTCATGATGAAAGTTAATAACCTGTCTATTTGAGAAATGTAAATGCCTGCCAAAAATGTCTATGCCAACAGTAAACTTATAAGAAGTACATACAGTAAATGCTCCATTTCCTACTAGATATATATAAATTGTTTTGTAGCATGCTACAAAATCTAGAACGTATTTGAAAAATACAGTCATACCTTAGCAAACTTAGAAGCCTTCACTGCATATAAGTCGAAAGGAATGGCAATCTTCTTTTTTGTCCATATACACATGTCTCTTCACCTTCAAGTTTCCTAGCTACATGGTTACCTTTTTATAGTGTACATTCAGGCCTCTAAGCATGGTGAAGATGCAAATGAGGTGTGAACTCATAAGAATTGCTGAATATCAAACCTTTGACTTCATGTCACAGATGTAAACATAGTGTTGCCCCCTACCTTAGTTGCTAATGGATTACAACTGTGAATGATTAGTGGGAGGAAGAAGGAAGACACCACAGCAATTCAGACTAACTTACCTGCATTGTGTGTGTGTCACCCAGGAAACACAAAGTGTAGAAGTAACCTTAGCAAGCTTTTAAATGGAACTAAACAGCACACATTTATTATTTTTGTTCATTAGTAGGCAAACTCTCATGCCTTTGTTGAAATTTTTTTTTCACTGTCATATATTTCTATCATACATTTAAAGGACAATTCTACAAAATGCACTGTAAAATGCACTGTAGGCTGCATGTCTGAGAGTAAAGCACAGCTAGCAGAAGCATGAGCACAATACAAAGACAATAGAAAGTGAAGACAGAGCTGCATTGGTGAAAACATATTCATAAATGGTTGTGTGATTAATCATTGCATTCAATATGTAAGCCACACATGTACAAACAAATGAGAGTGTGCAAGTGTATATGTCTTGTTAATACTGTAGAGTAAATGGGAATTGCTTGTATACACATGATTTGCTTTCCTGCTGCAAAGTTGTTTCTGTGACAAGGAGAGATAAGACACTCCCAGTGTGTTTTGTGGGTTCATTAGTATGATAATTAAAATCCAGAGTTGTGTAAAAATATCTTCTTCTTTTGGCTTTTCCCGGTTAGGGGTTGCTGCAGCGGATCACCTGTCCACTCATGATTGGCAGTGGAGTTTTTACGGTGTCGAGTTGCCAGCCCGGCGAACAACCTTCCACAGAAGGCGCACACACACACACACACACACACACACACACACACACACACCTAGGGCCAATTTAGACTGTCCAATCCACCTAGAGCATGTCTTTGGGATGTGGGAAGAAACCGGAGCACCTGGAAGAAACCCACGTGACCACAGGGAGGACATGCAGACTCCACACACAAGGTACCCCAGCCGAGGATCGAACCGGAGAACCTCTTGCTGTGAGGCAACAACGCTAATTGATGCCACACTGTGGCCGCCCTAGTTGTGTAAAAATATCTAACGTGTTAAAATGTATTTTGTAATTTATATACATATATATATATATATATATATATATATATATATATATATATATATATATATATATATATATTAATATTTGTGTGGTGCACTGCTTAGTGCAAGAAAGGTGAAATGTATAATTTTAAATGTAATGGAAGTTGCCTTAAGAAGCACAACTCTGCTTAGCACCATTGCACGGTGGTCAGCAGCTTTTGTGATAAGGACAGCATAAATTAGAGCTGTGAATCAACTGTGTATGTAGTACACCTGGTAAACATGATGAAGCACATAGCGTGTAAGATATGTAGACCATGGTTCAATTCCCACATTTTTTTCTCAAATATTTTTTTTATTTTCAATTAAAATAACATTTACATAATATTTTTAAATATCATTTTAAACAACTATATAAAATATTTACAATAGCCTGACTTTCCATTATATACATTGTATGTTATTAAATATAGAATTAACAGATCAGTTATCAGAGATACAATATTGATTATTGCAGAGTGTCCAACAAAGATATAACTTTCTTCCAAGGATTATTTACCAATGGTCTGGGATAGATTCGTAGTTCTTTGATTTTTTATTTCCATCAATGCAGTTGTCTTCAGTAAAGTGTAGAATTCTTCCAAGGTTGGGAGTGTATTTGAATTCCACCTTCTGGTTACGCATTTCCTAGATATAGCAAGTATTGTCCATAACAAATACATATTTGTCTTATTCAGGTAGGGACCTTCATTTACATTTAGTGTTATCAATACTTTAGTTAAGGTAAAGGATTCATTAAATAAAGCTTGTAAAAAATGATTGATTCCATTCCAATATGATTTAATTTTATTACATTCATAAAAAATATGAATCCAGTCTGCTTTATTCGACTTTTCACACCTCCAGCAAAACCATTTTTAGTAGTGCTGATCTTTTTAATTCTATCTGGTGTTAAAAATGCTCTATGTAAGTATTTCCAGATAAATATTTATCAGTACTGTTGTTAGAGGTGTAATTAACTGATAGTAAGATGTTACTTTTAATTTCTTCTGTTAACTGCAATGACTGACCTTTTGTTAAGAACTGCCAGTATGACGTTTTGGGAACTGTTTTATATGTTATTAACTCTTTATATAGATTTGAAATGGAATTTTTCTTTTCACAACTATTATTTATAAATTCATACAGAAAACCTATTAGATTTGGAATTTCTTTAAATGAGGAATTATTAATTAATCTACATAAATCTTGAGTGTACATTAGAATGCTTTGTAAGGTTAACCAGTCCTGTGTTGGAATATTGTAAGCAGTTTTTATCATATGTATATCTAAAACATTTAATTTATTTACACATTGAAACCAGCATAAGAATCCATTTTGTTCCCAGGAGGTTATTGTTTCTCTATATATTTTGTGAGGAAAGTTCTTAGTGATGGTAAATGGGGTTAAACGGTCAAACCAAAGTTTTAGATCTATGTTTGCATTGATAAGTAAAGGAACTGATGTAATGATTAATCAGTGTTATTTTAGAAGGTTTTGTTATATTATATTGTATACTTATGCATAGTATGTACCAGGGTTTGTTTGATTTGTCTACTATTAAAATTTTTTTAACAGATTAAATTAATTTGTTAATATAGCCATTGATAATTCTTTCCAGTTGGCAAAATCATTTGGGTTTATCCAGTCTATTGTAGTTTTGAGCACAGGTGTTTTTATATATGTTTCTATTTCTGGAAAGTTCAATCCTCCTTGTTTCCAGGGTCTAATGTGATGAGTTAGAGCTACTCTATTCTTTTTGGGATACCATAAAACTTTTATTAAACATTGAAATCCCTCCCCTTCAACTATTTAAATTTATTGGCCATCCTACTGTATTCCATAGTACCAGAATACAAAAGTGACCACCCCTTTCAATCCATCTTGCTGTTTTAAAAATAGTAACTCTCCACTAAACCCTAACTTTTTAAACAGGTAAAACTTAAGTTATCCACTTTCACATCTAACTTCTCTAGTGCACACTGCAGTGTGCATTTTTTTTCATCTTTCCTTTAAGCATCCCTGTGACTAGCACTTTCTCTAATACCTGCTGGAAAGCACTAGAAAGCCTTAAAATGATACAAGCACTCAACTCTCCTTGTTAATAGGGAGAAATTAATAGTAGGCACTAAACAGCTTATAATTGCAAAGTACCTTGATAAGGTAAGGGAAAACAGCTCCTGTACTTTACAAAAAAAAAAGCACCAAACCAGGCATGTCCTAGGGTCAGCTTCCAGTGATTTCTCCTGTCCACCTGGTGAATCTGGGCATACTGGGGCAATGCAGCAATTGCCTCATGTACACAGACAACCCTCTTCTCCTACCACCCAACACTACAACCTGTGAGAGATGCACTTACATAGCCAAAATGGAAGCAAAGCTCTCTCCACCCAAGATTGTGCTAGACAGTCAAGAGGAGAAGGTTAACACCCACACTACACCTCAAGCAACACATAGCCCTTCTAAACCCACACCACCAACACCCACATATAGCAACACTAAATCCACATAAGCAGAGGCCCTTAACTGTAACCTGCCCAAGCAACAAGGACCTCTGAAGCTGAAACGCAAACAAACACAAATCACAACCAAAGTGTCACATAGTTCACAACACCAGTGTGCCACCCAGCAACAGCCCCTAAGGCAATACAATGTACCTAACACTTTAGTCATAGGTAACTCTATAGTCCAGTACACTGATCCTCTCACCAGGTTGAACAAGGAGAAAATTACAGTCAGCTGCCTGTCAGGTGTCAGGATCCACCACATAACGCATGCACTCAAGTCACTCCACAACAAGTACAAATATGACTCTGTCATTGTCCATGTTGGACTGAATGACTTGAGACGTACCTCCCTGGACTACATGAAAAGAGACATGGAAGAGCTCTTGGATCATGTGGCCCAGGCCGGTATGACCCTAGCCCTGAGTAGCATCCTGCCTTCGCCCAGAATGATACCACAATATAAGGACAAAATGATTGACTTCAACAATTGGCTAAGCTTCTGGTGTCATTCAAAGGGGATCCAGTATCTGTCTGCCTGGGAAGACATGATTGACAGACCACAATGCTTTGCCAGAGATGGTCTGCACCTGTCGCCCCTGGGATTCAGGTTACTGGCTAAGGCTCTTGCCACCCCTATAGTGCCTTTTTTAGGCAAAGTTCAAAGGACAAAATCACCACCGTAACAGGTAAAAGCATGCAAAATCTGAAGGTAATGCTACTCAATGCTAGCTAGAAGTCTAAACCTCAAAATGCACTCTCTCGAGGCACTCCTAAAAATGGAGAACATCGATATCTGTGCAGTAACTGAGACCTGGTTCAAGGCTCCAGAGAGCACCCCTGCAATACAATACAACTCTTACCACACTTTTCAGCCACCAAACCAGGACCGAAACACTAAAGGTGGAGGAGTGTCAATATTCACCAAGGATATTCACACCACCAGGCTAGTTGCCCAACACAATGCGTCTGAAATTCTCCAGGTGCAACTAACACTAGGTAAGACTGCAATCCGAATTGTAGCTTGCTACAGATCCCCCACCATACCCCATGATTCTCACTACACCTTTCTAAACATACTGGAAAATATTAAGAAAGAACCAAACACCCTAATACTGGGTGATTTTAACTACCCTGCCATTAACTGGGAAAACTACTCCTGTACCAACACCTTTGCCCAACGGTTCTTGGAATTCATAAACTGGATCACCTAATCCATAGTCCCACCAGGGGCTCTAATATCCTACACCTGGTCATTACTAACATGGGAAATCGATGCTCCACACCTATGGTCATTCCCTCGTTAGTCAGGTCTGACCATAAGCTAATCACCCTTAACATCCACATCCCCGCCCCCCCCCCCCAGTAAGGAAACCTCCATAAAAAACTTCTCCAAGGCCAACTTCATGCTACTCAAGTCAGACGTGACAAACTTCATGATACCCATGCAGACGGGAACTGAAAGCTCAACTGCTGAATCCTACACTAAGGCACTGTACGAGCACATCCACTCATGCATGAATTGTGCCATCCCAAATAAAACCAAAATGCTCTCATCCAAGAAAAGGAAGCCAATCTGGTGGTCCCCTGCCATAAACAAACTTTACAACAAAAGGAAGAAACTGTTGCAGAAAAGAGGAAAATCCCAGGATGCAAAAAACTCCCTTACCAGCCTCAGTAAGAAACTGAGATCCCTCATAAAATCCTCCAAAGCTAGTTATGAAAATCAAATTGCCAAAGATTCCAAAGACAACCACAAGGCATTCTATAACTATGTCAAGAATCTAAATGGCAATGCTCAGATGTGTTCTGAGCTAAAACAGAATGGCATTAAATATGCTGATCCCAAGGATATTGCCAGTATCCTGGCAGATCGATTCAGTGCCAACTTCACCCCCCTCACCGCCTAAATGGCCCATCTCAATACCGGAAGATTGCCACATTCCGGTAATAATGGCCACACAGGTAAAAAACGCACTCTCCAAAGCTAAGAATACAGCATCCATGGGACCAGATGACATCCCGGGCTGTGTACTACATGAACTACAATATGAACTGGCACCTCAACTAAGTGTCATGTTTAGTCATAGCCTCACCTCTGGTTTCATGCCCACTGAGTGGTGCAGAGCTACAGTTATCCTACTCCACAAGGGGGGATCCACCTTGGATCCCGGAAACTATCGTCCCATCAGTCTGACAAGCCTTATCTGCAAGGCCATGGAGCGTATTATCATGGAACTTATAAACAAAGACATTGGCAACCTTCAAACACTGGACCCCACCCAGTTTGGGTTCGTGAAGGGCCGATCTCGTCTCCTGAACCTGATTGACTTCTTCGAATCAGTCTCCAGAGCCATGGACAAGGGTAAGGTGGTCCACACAGCCTATCTAGACCTTGCCAAGACCTTTGATACCATCCCCCACTCTGGAATCATAGATAAACTTACTAAGCTGGACATTAATCCCTATGTCACCCAATGGGTTGCTAACTGGCTTACTGATAGAACCCACACTGTAAAAGTAGCCGACTCCAAATCCATCTCCAGACAAGTGACAAGTGGAGTACCTCAGGGTTCAGTCCTGGGACCACTCTTGTTAGGCAACTACTTCTCTGAAGTACAGACCAACACTAAGGGACTCTGGCTAACAAAGTTCACAGATGACTGCAAACTGGGAGCCATTATTGAATCCCCAAATGATGTGGATACTCTACAAAAGGGCCTTACAGAAACAGATGCTTGGTGCCAGAGCCATGGGCTCAAGCTCAATGCCAAGAAATGTATAGATGTTATGTGATCCTATCTCGCCTACATTCTGACTGATGGGTTCGGAGCTGATCCCTCGGCTCCGACTCGGCACGCTTATGCCAAAGAGCGAAGTCTCTTATTGGCTGAGCTTACTATATCCCAGGATGCACCACTACCAGTCCCCCAGATCTCGTTTGCCGCTAACTAGCAAAGACGTGGTCTCGGGCTGGCTGAGCTAAGTAGTGTCTTTTCACTAACCTTTTCTGTCAGAAAATTGCTATTTCTTTAACAAAAAGCTGTTTTAACAGCTACTCTGTGCTTTTGTGTGTGTTTTGAAAATTTTTTGTGGAAAATTTGTGTGTGATTGGTGTTTGTTCTGGCTACAGGCCCCTTTGATCTGTAGGGCCTTCCCTGTCAGTCAATCCCTTTTGAACCTTTAGGGGTTCTTGGATTCCCTTAGATATATTCACTGTTGTATGTCTTCAGTTGGCTTTAATTTAGTTGGGCTGTCATTCTTAACGGCAAGTTAATCTTTGTAGTGTCAGTCTATTTCAAAAGAGTTTTGTCTGTGAGAGAGTTACTGAGTTCTACTTATAATGTCTCAGGCTCCTAGCCTTCGGGCTTTAAGAAGTGCACTAAATGTAGTTTTAAAATGTCTATCACGGATGACCACTCTCTCTGTGTATATTGTTTGGGCGCCAAGCATTTGCAGGAGTCCTGCAGCGTGTGTCACGCTTTTTCCTCGAGGGTCCTCCAAGAAAGGAAAAATAAACTTATATTGAAAGGCCTTATAAAACCCTCTTTTGAAGAGGCTTTAGCATCCTCTCCTTCTCCTGCTAAAAAGAAAGGCGGCTCCGACCAGTCCGTCGGACCCGACCGCCAAAAGACATAGGCAGGCTTCTCCTTCGGCTCCAAGGACTTGGAGCCGAGGGCGAACGGTCTGCCTCGATGCCTCCAGTCTCGACTCCTCTGGCTTCGGAGCCGATGGCTGGGGCATCGAGAGGCGGGTCACCTTCATCAGCTCCACTGATCTCGGAGCCGATGAAGGTTGTCCACTCAGACACTTCCTCCTCGGCGCCTAAGTCCTCCTCGGCACCGATGGAAACTGGTTTGTGCATTCCTTTGGCGCCGATAGTTATCGAGTCACCTCGGAGCCGGTCCCCTAGCCCCTTGGGGCCGTTGGAGAGGCCAACTCGAACCCGTTCGGTCTCCTCTAGGTCATCGAGGATGTCAGATTCGGACATAGACAGGGTGCTCCAAAGACTGTTCCAGTCCCCAGTCTTTCAAAAATTTGTTTCGGCTCCAACCCAATTGGCTTCGGAGCCGATAGCCCATTCCATTGCCATTCCTCCTCCGACCGCTTCGGCTCCGTCGGAGCAGGTGCTGTTGGAGCCGGTGGAGATCCTAGGGTCGGCTCCGACCCTTACTCCAACCCCGGCCTTCGGGTCCGAGTTTGGCACATGGACTTCTTCGGCCGGACCCAGGGGTGACGTTTCGGGACCAATGCTGTCGGTTCCGAGCCTCCCTCTCGGTGCTTCGGCTGCGGGACTTCCGTCTGCTATCATGGCTCCGGGGACCGGACACTCCCAGGATTCTGGGGGTCCGGCTTTCAGAGCTATGAGGAGTGCCTTGGCCATGTCTTCTTCAGCCATCTCTACGGCTTTACCGGCACCTTCCCTGGGCATGGAGACTGGGTCTTTGGCAGTTCCCCTGTCCCTAGGCAGCGGAGCCCCGGGGCCTGAGGTTACCCCCACTGGGGGTTCCCCTCCTCCTGAGGGTTCTTCGGAGTTGTCTTCGGAGGAGCCCCCAAGGAAGAGATCATGCAAGAGGAAGCACGTGGACTCCCCCAAGTCTCTTACATCGGACACTGATCTTGATGATGCGGAGGGGTCCCCAAAGTCATCCTCGGATGATGTCTCATTCGCAGACATTTTAGAGATCCTTAAGCAACGAGGCGGCTGGATATCCAAACCCCCCTCTGCTGATGAGTCAGTGCTTCTCAAGGCCTTTGGGGCTCAGCCCTCCGCCTCCTGGGTGTCTCCGCCCTTCGACGAGCTCCTGGATTTGGTTTGTCGGAGGGCGTGGGAACATCCAGATACTGTGGAACCAGTGCCTTCTCACCCTAACAAATTTTTGTCTGCCCCACCCGAGAAGGAGTTCTTGACGAAAGGCGTGGCTGTAGATGCCATGGTGGTGGCATCTGCTACACAACAGGACGTGGCAGAGGCTTCAACGTCCGTCCATCCTCCTAATAAGGAGTCTAGGAGCATGGAACGTGCACGGAAGCGCACCCTGACTTCAGCGGCCTTTACTCTAAGGTCCCTGAATTATTTGGCACATTTTACCAGGCTACAGAGGGATCTGGTCAAGGAGCTGTCAGATTCCCTCTCAGGTAACCTACCTGAGCAGCTAGCCCAGTCGGTTAGCTCTCAGTTGGCTATCCTTACCTCGATTTCTAACTCGTCCATGAGGCTCATTTCATATGCGGCGAAGGCGGCAGAGCGGCAGGCACAGGCGTAGCTCACGGAGACAAGCCTGGCTCTGTTTGTGTCATTTCGCGGAGGCCTTCAAGTCTTCCTTCCGACGCTCCCTTTGATGGGTCCTCTTTGTTTGGACCTAAGGTAAAGACACTCTTACCCGCTGTGAGCAAGAGGGAAAAACTTTATCTGCCGTAGGTGCACGTTATTCCACTCCCTTTCGGCCTTATCCCAAGGCTAAAAAAGGAGGGAAGATGTGGTTCCAAATCACAGAAGTTTTTCCTCAACAGCAGGAAGATTCCCCTTCCAGAGGCAGAGGACGGGAAATTTTTCTGGGAGACGCCATCCCAGAGGCGGCAGAAGGGCCGGCAATTCTGGAGACCGCGAGTCCTTTCATGGCTCTTCAGGCTCCCACACTTCCTGAGGGATTGCCCGGCTGTGCTGCTCGAGCCAGTCGGGTGCCGTTGCCAAGCACCTAAAAGCCTGGGAGTCTATCACTCAGGACAGATGGGTGCTTGGATTATTGCTGGAGGTTACACCATTCCCTTCACACACTCACCCCACCGTCCAAAAATCCCGGACCCACCACCCAGTCAAAGGGAAATTGCAGCCGCAGAAGCTTCAAAGCTGCTAGAAAAGGAGTCATCCAACCGGTCCCCACAGACCAGATCGGATCCGAAATTACTCAAGGTTCTTTTAGTGCCAAAAGACAGGGGACCTGAGACCAATATTGGATCTCAGCAAACTAAACCAGTCCGTCATGAAGTCCAAATTCGAATGGTCACTTTACAATCCATTCTCCCATTGTTGGAGAAGGATGTTTGGATGTGCTCCATAGATCTCAAGGACGCCTATTATCACATACCGATACATCAGGCGTCCAGGAGGTATCTGCGCTTCAGCCTGGGAGACAGTCATTTCCAATTTTGTGCACTGCCCTTTGGTCTCACCACAGCCCCCAGGGTGTTCACCAAGTGTTTGGCAGTAGTGACTGCTCACCTGAGGAGTCTTGGATTCCAAGTGTTTCCCTATCTGGACGACTGGCTCCTGACTGCCACCACCAGGCATCTACTAATAGACAACCTAAAAGCCACCATCTCCTGGGTGCTTCCCTGGGAATTACATTCAATTGGTCAAAGTCTGTCTTGCTGCCCTCTCAGCATAAGATTCATAGGAGCAGAGATAGACTCAAAATTGATGCGCATCTTCCTTCCTACCGAAAGGATTCAAACTTTACAAGGTCAAGTCCAAGCCCTGCTTCCAAGATCCAAAGCCCCAGCCAGGATGGTCCTGCAACTTTTAGGTTCGATGTCTGCCACGGTTCTCCTAGTTCCACTGGCAAGATTGCACATGAGGATTCTTCAGTGGCTGTTATCGACACAATGGTCTTTTCAGAATCTCCCCCTCAATCATCTCATTCTGATTACAGAAACGTGCAAACGGGATCTCCGCTGGTGGCTTCAGCCATCCAATCTGAATCAGGGAAGACCTTTTGTTATTCCCCCTCCGGTGGCCACCCTGACAACGGATGCCTCCCAGACAGGGTGGGGGGGGCATTGTCTGGGCAGGTTAGTTCAGGGCTCTTGGCTTCCAGACGAAACCTTTCTCCATATCAATGTATTGGAAATGAGGGCTGTACTTCTGTCCCTACAGGCCCTCCACAAGTTTCTCCCTCAAGGCGTTATCGCTATCCACACAGACAACATGTCAGTGGTCTGGTATCTAAACAAACAAGGAGGGACCAGATCTTACCCCCTTTGCAGAGAGGCCATGAGGGTGTGGGAATGGGCTGTAGCTACCAACCGTTTCCTGGTAGCGACCCACATTCCAGGGAAATCCAATATATTGGCAGACAGATTAAGCAGGATGATTCTCTCTCCTCACGAGTGGTCCCTGAACGAAACAGTAGCAGCTCAGGTTTTCAGAAGATGGGGGACCCCGTGCTGCGACCTGTTTGCAACACCACAAAACACAAAGTGCAAAAGGTTCTTTTCCTTGACTCCGCGTCAGGGGGAGGCAGCTACAGATGCTCTAGCCCAACCTTGGCCAACAGGACTACTTTATGCCTTTCCTCCGGTTCCACTCCTCCCCAAAATCATCCAGAAAGCTTCCCAATTGGGGTCCACAATGATACTAATTGCTCCGCACTGGCCTCGTCAGGTATGGTTCCCCTACCTAAAGAAACATGCTCTGGACGGTCCTTGGTTTTTGGATCTAACTCCGGACCTGCTGATTCATCAGTTGGGACGACAACACCAGTCCCTTCACACTTTGAAATTAACAGCTTGGCTCCTCCACTTCCGACTTTAGTCAGAAATCACACCTTAGACCCGGAAGTTATTCACATTTTATCTTCGCCCACAAACCCACCACTAAGAAATTGTACCTCAGTAAGTGGAAGAGGTTTGCTATCTGGGCTCAACTCAGGGCTTAGACCCTATTACTGCCCGATACCAGAGGTCTTGAAATTTTTAACATCCTTGTTTACTCAAGGATCTTCAGTCTCTACTATTAAAGTCCAACTAGCAGCTATCTCCAAATTTCACGAATCCATAGATCCACCGTTGATGAGCAGCAGATTATGTAAAACTTTCATTAAAGGTGCTGTGCTGTTAAGACCCCAGTTTTTCATCCTGCCTCCGTGGGACCTTGATTTGGTACTTCGTGCCTTAACATCTTCCCCTTTCGAACCGGCTGCTACATGTGAGTTAAAATATCTGTCTTGGAAAACTGCCTTCTTAGTTGCAATTACCTCTGCAAGAAGAGTTTCAGAACTTCAAGCCCTATCTATCAAACCACCGTACTTGATTTTTCACAAGGATAGAGTATCACTTAGGCCTAATCCATCTTTTGTTCCAAAGGTTTGTTCTAATCTCTGTCTCCAACAATCTCTAGAGCTACCAGTTTTCTTTCCAAAATTCTCAAATGAAGCGGAATACACCTTGCATAAATTGGATGTTCACAGGCAATTGCGCTTCTATCTAGACAGGACGCAACAAATTTGAAAAACGGACCAATTGTTTGTGTCCTTTTCAGATAATAAATTGGGTAAAACCATCACTAAAGCTACTATCTCCAAATGGATTAGAGATTGCATAACTCAGGCTTATTCCTCTTCAAATAAGCAACTTACAACATCTATCAAAGCTCACTCTACCAGAGCTATGGCTACTTCTATTGCTTTTCATTCCAAGCTCGCTATTTCTGAGATTTGTGCTGCGGCTACTTGGTCCAACCCGCACACTTTCATTTCCCACTATAAATTGGATGTGGCATCTAAAGGGCGAGCATCATTTGGTTCCACGGTACTCAGGAGTGTTTTCCAGTGAGCCACCCAGGATTCAGGTGCTAGGGACGCTGTCCCATCAGTCAGAATGTAGGCGAGATAGGATCACATAACATCTTTTAGTTATGTACTCACCATAACTTCAGATGTTTGGGATCCATCTCGCCTACATTCCTAATACCCACCCTCCTTCCCCCTGCCTTGGAGATCAGAAGAGATTGAACGGTTTTGAGTTCTACTGTTTTTTATCTTGTTTCATCTGACGATGTTATATAAGCAGCGTATGTGTGTGTGCATGTATGCGGACAAACTAGATCTGGGGGACTGGTAGTGGTGCATCCTGGGATATAGTAAGCTCAGCCAATAAGAGACTTCGCTCTTTGGCATAAGTGTGCTGAGTCGGAGCCGAGGGATCGGCTCCGAACCCATCAGTCAGAATGTAGGCGAGATGGATCCCAAACATCTGAAGTTATGGTGAGTACATAACTAAAAGTTATCCCCTTTGGGAAAAAACATGTATCTGTGAATTACCATATAGGTGGCAGTACACTAAACACTGAAAGTGTGATAAGAGACTTAGGGACACAGGTGGACAGTGGTCTCACCTTCGATAACCACATCGCCACAACAGTCAGGAAATCCTTCCATGTGGCACACCTCATCACTAAGGGCTTTTCATCCAGAAAAAAGGAGGTAATTGTCCCACTGTACTTATCCAGCATTAGACCCATTATAGAATACAACACCCCATTTGGTATGTACCTGTCAAGACATCTGCAACAACTGGAAAGGCCGCAGAAATACCTCACTAAAAGAATCACAGGCCTAAAGCAGATGCCCTACGCTGACCCCCTTAAAAAACTCCAGCTATACTCTGTCGCATATCGTCTACTCAGAGGCGATCTTTGCTTAACATACAAGGCCATGTCAAACCCAGAGCTGCTGGACATGCTTCACTTAAAGAAATCCCAATCCCTCAGAGCCACACGCTCCAGGGATCTAAACCTTGTCATCACAATAAACAAAACATGCTGGAGGAATAGGTTCCTGACCCAGAGACTCCCCAGACTCTGGAATAGATTGCCCATATATGTCAAGCAGAGTGCCTCTTTGGCCCTCTTCAAAAGGAACCTTGACGATTGGATGGGAGAAAGGAAATTCACCCCGGGGATCACGTCAGTCACCCTGCTAGACAGGGGTCC
The DNA here is from genome assembly GCF_019279795.1 of Protopterus annectens. NCBI lineage: Eukaryota > Metazoa > Chordata > Ceratodontiformes > Protopteridae > Protopterus > Protopterus annectens. The sequence continues at coordinate 315,185,134 of NC_056728.1, forward strand.
AGGGAAGTAAATAGTGTGAGAAGAAATAGCCAGGGAATTGTTATGGCTAGGCTTGTATAGGCCCTAGGGCTGATAGCCTAGTACCAACCTATGAGTTTATTTCTTTAAAAATGCATCTTTCAGGAATTAACTGTATTGCTAATGCTGCATATAGTATTTTTGACACTAAGACCATTTTTGTTAATTGCAATCTTTTTTCAAAAGTTAATATAATTTTGTTCCACTTTTCTATATATTTTTTTATTGTTTCAATAATGTTTTTATAATTTATTAATATTGTTTTGTTTATATTTTTGCATAACACTATTCCTAAATAATTTAGCGTAAGTTCTTGTTTTCCTGTGATGGATTTATCTGTAACTTTTAGGTCTTTTTTCTTATTTAAAATAGAAATTTTGATTTTGATAGGTCTTTTTTCTTATTTAAAATAGAAATTTTTATTTTGATCTATTAAAGTGTAGACCTGAAATCTTATGTCTCCATTACTTCTTCTAGCTCTCCTAATGACTCTCTAGAGTTTGATAGGGTTAATAAAATATCATCAGCAAAAAGCATTATTTTAGATATGTACTGGTCATAGACTTCTATTCCTTTTATTCTTGGATTATTGCATATTATTTCTGCAAGTATTTCTATAGCCAAAGCAAATAAAATAGGAGAAAGGGGGCGTCCTTATTTAGTACCTTTTGTTATATGGATAGATTCCAAGGAGAAAGGACCTAATTTAATGTAGGCTAAGTTATTAATATATATGTTTTTTAGTAATAAGATGAAGCGAGGAGGAAATTCAAATAATGCTAAAGTTTTAAATAGATATTCCCAGATAAAGGAATCAAAGGCTTTTTCTATGTCTAATCCGATTACAAGTGTTTCTCTATCTTCTTTATTCACATAATCTATAAGAGTAAGTATCCTTTTAATATTATCATGTGTGTGCCTGTTATATAAAAATCCAGTTTGATCATTATTACTTGTCTTTGAAAGTGGGATTTTCATTCTGTTAGCTAGGATTGACATGAATATTTTGTAATCATTATTCAGTAATGATATAGGTCTGTATGAGGTGCAAAGGTCTGATGGTTTATTATCTTTTAGAATTGGTGTTATGAAAGAATATTTCCATGAGGGTGGTATTTTTGCTTCTGACTGGACTTCTAGCAAAGTTTTATGAAAAAGGGAGACTACTGCTGTAGGGAAGAGTTTGTAAATTTCCATAATTATACCATCTTTCTCTGGAGTTTTGTTAGATTTACTTTCTTTTATCTTGTCAACAATTTCTTTGTAGGATATAGGTTTCTGTAGGTCTAGTTTTAAGTTTTCGGGATTTTTTTTATATTGATAAGGTTTATATCTAAGTTTATTTGGTTGGTATCTAAATCTTCTTTTTTGAAGTGTTCCATCTAATGGAACCAAAATGCTTCAAGGATGCCTCCTATATCTGATACTTTTTTCCCTTTCTTTCATGATATATACTACTAATGTTATTTGCTTTAGATTGTATTTCAATTCTTGTAGGTAAGTTATGTAGATATTTGGGGGAGGCGGCTAATGATCTTATTTTTAATTTTTCCAAAGCTAGACAAGTTTTGTGTGTTAGAATTTCATTATATTTTTTATTTAATTCCTCTATTTTTTTTTAACTTCTGGACAATTCTGATTTTTTTTTAGATTTTGCTGCTAAGAGTCTGGTTTGCAAGTCTAATGATTCAGATTCCCACTCTCTAACTTTGTTTTTGTACCAGCTAAGGGTTTTACCAAATAAATATGGTTTTAATGAGTCCCAAACCATGACTCTACTGATTTCATTTGTATTATTAATTTCCAGAAATAATTGTAGTTCTGACAACATCCAGGGTCTGAATTCTTTAATTTTCGTGATATATGATGGAATTCTAGTTGAGAAGATTAAAGGTTTAAACTCTGTTTAGAGCTTCATTATCAGAGAGTCATGATCTGAGAAGGGGCATGGAACTATTGAGAAGTTGAGGATTTTTGTTTGTTAATCTTAAACTACGAATAATTTGTCTATTCTGTTTTGTGTTCCAAATCTATGATCTTTATGGGAAAATAATAAGAATTTATCATCTTTTACTTTAAAAGTGTCTATTAAATGAAATTAATCAATCCATTTTTTAAGTATTTCGAAATAGTTGCTATGCTAAAAGACTTTTTGGTGATTTCAGAAGCTTCTAAGATACAATTAAAGTCTCCTCCCAGTATAAGATTTCCTTTATAATTGTTGGAAATAAAATATAGGTGTTTTTAACCATTCCTGCTCCAATTCCTGGGAACCAATATAGATTAGCTAAGGTCCATATTCTGTTATTAAATTCCCACATTTTTTAATGATAAAAGTTAATAACCAGTTTGCCCATTGCTCACCTGTGCGTAAACATGGCGTACTGCCACAGACAAAAAAAGATACATTGTTTCTTTCAAAAAAAATGCATTGTTGATACTTTTGTCTTCCATTGCACAAACACAGTAAGTGGCATTGTGCAGTAGTTGGCATGCATACACAACACCTGCAGTTCCAGAACACCAACAGGCAATAAAGATATATTGCAACTTTCAAAAAGATACATCGTTACTTTTTTGTCTTCCATCACAGAAATACACTAAGCATCGTTTTGCAGCAGTCAGCTGTCATACACAGTAATAACTGCAAAAAACACACCTGCTGTCTATTTCTCCCTGTGGCATCAGTTATGTGATCATGGCCACAACACTGATGGGCCAGGGTTCTAATCCACCAAGGTTCAAGTTTTATTAATGCTGTTCCACTATAATTTATATAAGAACTAATAATATAAAAATAATTATACATAAAAATAACTATGTATCACAGCTGGATTGAGCATACACATGATATCATATATATTAAATGTGTTACTGTATGTATCAGTACAATTATGATTCTGCAATTAGCAAATTTTTCTGACCTGGGATGGACTTTATACTTTACTGACAGTCAGGTCATATACATACATGGTTAAGCATTCAACTCTTTAATATGTCTGTATAATTAATGAGCATGTCTGACAAACACTTCCTCTGTGTCGATGAGCACTCTGGACAATAATGAGTGTGAAAAATACACTGACTGCCCAGTCTTCCCTGTGGCAACTGGTATACATTTATGGTCACAATATAGGTGTGCCAGGGTTCTAATCCAGTACACTCCTAATTTTATTAATGCTATTCTAGTTAATTTTGAATAAAAAATAACAATATAAAGATAATTATACATAACAATAACTATGTATAGCAGTGGATATCATATGAGGTATATGTGTGATTGGGGATATCCTAGCAATTATGTTCCTGTAACTAAAAGATCTGATATTGTTAATCCTCGTTCATTCCTTACGTATGGGTATCAGTTCCGACCTCAGAACCGAGCATGCCATCTTCAAAGCTCATGTCAGCTACAAACTCTCGAGCTAAACTCTTACCCAGAATTCCCATCTCCCTGTTACCTCAGATTTTGTTTGCCGCATCACCATTTGGTCGTGTCAAGCTACTTCTCTTGAGCTAAGTATAATCTTTTGTTGTCATACTAGTCTAAAACAACCTTTTCTCTCAGAAAAGTTACTAAATTGTTTTCTCTTACCTTATCGCATTTAGCGACTATCTTTTCTTGAAATTTTTCAACCTTTTTTACCACGAGGTATTTTCTTCTTTACCATCGTTGGTAGACTCCTTTTCTTCATTACCTTCGGGTATTTCTTGTACCATTGTTGGTATTCTTTCTGATTTCCTTCTTTCCTATTATGGCAGATATAAAAGGTAGTCCAGGATTTAAGAGATGTTCAGATTGTGGACATAAATTACCTACTTCAGATGCACATTCTCTCTCTGTCTATTGCTTGGGTGTGTCTCATTTATCAGTTGATCCGCCCTGTGGAATTTGTAAGAACTTCTCTAACAGGACATTGATTGAGAGGAAAAATAAATTGTTACTGAAGGGACTACTCAAATCTCCCTTTTCAGAGGCTATTTCTGGGCCAGAGGTTGCTTGGGTGTGTCTCGTTTATCAGTTGATCTGCCCTGTGGAATTTGTAAGAACTTCTCTAACAGGACATTGATTGAGAGGAAAAATAAATTGTTACTGAAGGGACTACTCAAATCTCCCTTTTCAGAGGCTATTTCTGGGCCAGAGGCTTCAACCCCTCCAAGATCTCAAAAGAAAAAAAACTGCTGATCATACAAAGACCAAGTCTCTTCCTTCGTCTCCAGCTGAGGACTCCCACCAACCAAGACCCAAGAAGGCTAAGCTTTCTGCACCGGATCTGACTCTTTCGGCTCCATCGCTTTCGGTGCCTAGACCTTCTTCACTGAGTCCATCAGCACCATCTGTGATTTCGGCACTGACTAGTGTGCCCTTTACCATATCTGTACTGAGGGGCTCCTCGGTTCAGGCCTCTCTACTGGCGCCAACTGTCCAGTCGGTGCAGACTGTAACCACATCGGCTCTGACACCTTACATGGAACCGACAACTCAGTTATTGACACTGATTTTTTTTGGTCCCAGCCTTGGCGCTGACAACCACTTCAGCACCGACCTTATTGTTGGTGCAGACCATGACTTTGGCACCGGTGATTTCCTCAGTGCAGACACCTGTAGTTCAGTCCCTTATGGCCCCGTTGTTTTCAGTGCAGACTGGTGAGGTGGGCACTGAGATTGCCCCAAGGTGGGCACTGAGATTGCCCCATCTTTGGATAGACCTGACTCTCCCTCAGCCGTGTCCGTGAAATCCACTAGAAGCCTCTCTGAACATGACGTGTTGCATCTTGTGGATCAAGTGCTTTTGGCCAGAGGTATCCCGCCCCCCCTAGGAACTATCATTCCTTGGGAGGTGATCACCCTTTGCCAAAGACTCCTACTTATTCTCCTCCTTCTTTGCCTTTGAAGCCCCTTGATATAGCACAGTCTTCCCCCTCTATGGTTCCCTTTATGGACCTCACTAAAGAACCGCAGTTGCCTTCGTGGCAGGAGAGTTTTGCTATGACCCAGGATGTCAGCTGTGGCATACGTATTTTGGTGTTTCACAGCCATCCAGGGACTTCGAGTGGGCAGGCTGAGCCACTTAGGGGAGGGGTGACCCCTGTCCTGGACACTCACCCCTCTTCAGGTGGACTGGCCTTCCAACTAATGGAGAAGGCTTTGGCGTCTGCTGACAATACTGTGCTGTCAATCTCCCTGCCCTCCTCTGGACTGCAATGTACACAAGTCGCTCCTAGCGGACACCAGGCACAAGGGCCTCAGGATGTACTCCCACAGGAAACCCCTTTTGCGTTGTCTTCCCCAGCTTCTCCCTCTGAGGAAGCTCATCAAAAAAGCTTGTGTAAGAGGAAGCACATGGACTCCACAGAGGAGTCTCTTACTGAAGACACGGACTTTGATGATGGGGAAGGGTCCCCTCGGTCACCCTCTGAGGTATCCTTTGGTAATATCCTCGAAATCCTTAAACAAAGAGGTGACCAGCAGCCCTCTAACCCGACCTCTGAAGAGTCTGCGTTCCTGCAGGCCTTTCGCGCCTGGCCCCCCTACCTCCTGGGTTACTCCACCTGCCGACGAACTGGTCCGGCTCATCGTGCAGTGTGTGTGGAAGGCTCCTGACACCGTTGAGGCCATTACCCGGAGGCCAGATAAAATTATGTCCCCTTCTGCTACTGACCCCTATTGGTCCAAAGGTCTTCCTGTAGATGCTCTGGTGGTGGTGGCCACAACCAAGAAGGACCTGGCAGAAGAAGAAAGCCACACTGTCCATCCACCCAACAAAGAGTCACGGGCTCTGGACAGAATAGGGAAGCGTACTTTTGCATCAGCGAATTTTGCAATCAGGTCCCTGAATTATATGGCACACTTTACCAGGCTTCAAAGGGATTTAATTTCTGAGCTCTAAAACTTTGGCTGGTGCCGTGTCTGATGAGGTCCGTGACAAAGTGGCCTCTCAGCTGGCTACCATTGAATCGATATCAAACTCCTCCATGTGTCTGATATCTCATGCATCAGAAGGAGCAGCTAGAGCAGCGAGTTTTGAGACTACACATCTGGATGCTCTTATGTAATTTCGTGGAACCCTTCAAGGCTTCCTTTCTCAATGCTCCCATCAAAGCCTGTTCATTGTTTGGACCCAAAGTTAAAAGCACACTGGCCAGATGTGAACAGGACGGTAAGACTCTTTCTGCCGTGGGTGTCCGTTATTCTTCCCCTCAACATGCTTTCTCCAGAAACCAGAAGAGTGGGAAGATATGGTACAAAAAGTCTCAGGGTCCTTTCCATGGCACACAGGCTGAGTTCTCCCCTAGAGGCAGTGAGGGGAACTCACAGGAAAGATGCCCTTTTTGGGGCAGAGGGGGTCCACGTAACCAGGGTTCCAGTGACTCTTTTCCTGGTCAGTCCTACCAGCGCTCCTGAAGAGCGGCCCAGCTCCTTTCCTCTGGAGGTGGTTAGGGGTAATTTCTCCTTGTACCCTTCTGCCTGGCTAACCATCACCGCCGACTCTTGGGTACAAAGGATAATAACCAGAGGTGACCATATTCCCTTTGATCTTTGTCCTGCCCCCCCAACAAACTTACCCGACGTTCCACCCAATCAAACGGAAGAAACAGCACTAGAGATAGCAAAGCTGCTAAGAAAAAGAGGCATCCAAATAATCCCTCCAGACCGGATAGGATCCGGATTCTACTCAAGACTATTTTTGGTGCCAAAGAAAACTGGGGACTGGAGACCAGTTTTGGATCTCAGTGTATTGAACAAGTTTGTAAGAGTACCAAAATTCCGGATGGTCACAATACAGTCTATCCTCCCGCTTTTGGAAAAAGATGATTGGATGTGCTCGATAGATCTTCAAGATGCGTACCACCACATAAAAGTGGACAGGCCATCAAGAAGATTTCTGCACTTCCGTGTGGGAGCCAGTCATTACCAGTTCAGAGTACTGCCCTTCGGACTCTCTACAGCCCCCAGAGTGTTCACAAAGTACATGGCAGTCGTCACGGCCCACTTGTGGCTACAGGGATTCCAGGTGTTTCCATACCTAGATGACTGGCTCATCTCCGCCCCCACCAGACATCTATTGGAAGAAGCCCTGGCATACTCTCTCCTCACTGCAGAAAGGATAGGCATAACCATAAACTGGCAAAAATCCAATCTCACCCCATCTCAGTCCACAGAATTCATAGGGGTCATCTTGGATACAAAGAATTGCAGAGCATCCATTCTAGAGCACAGAATTCTAAGGATAAAGCAGTAACTGATCCCAATCCTTTCAAGGGAGAAATCCACAGTTCACTCTGTCCTACAGCTGTTGGGTTCCATGGCAGCCTCCATCACCATTGTCCCCCTGGCCAGGTTTCACATGAGGCTTCTACAATGGCTACTGCTCACCCATTGTTATCCTTTTCAATATCCTCTTTCAGCCAAGATTCGAGTAACTCACAGGTGCAAACAGGATTTAAATTAGTGGATGACCCACAACCCATCACAATGGTCTCACCCCTTCTCCCCCCAGCAGCCCAAGGATATAGTGACCACGGATGCCTCCCTGATGGGGTGGGGGGGCTATGTCAGGGACAGACAGTCCAAGGCACTTGGTCCGAATTGGAGGCCCAACTGCATATAAATGTTCTAGAGCTGAGGGTGGTGCTTCTGGAGTTGCAAGCATTTCATCCCCTGCTGCCGTCTGGGACTATTGCGATACAATCAGACAGCATAGTGGTGGTCTGGTACATCAACAAACAGGGCAGAACCAAATCTTGCCCTCTTTGTCGAGAGGCCATGAGGATATGGCAATGGGTGATGGCTGCCAACCGATTTCTTCTAGCAACGCACATTCCCAGGAGTTCCAACGTGATAGCAGATAGACTCAGCAGGTGCATTCTACAACCTCACGAGTGGTCTCTGAATCCCTTGATAGCGGTGAAGATCTTCCACCGCTGGGGCCATCCTTGCTGCAATCTTTTTGCATCCCTGACCAATTACAAATGCAGCAACTATTTCGCCCTGATTCCCCCTCCGGAACAGTCACCCAGGGACCCTCTAGTCCACGATTGGCCCTCGGGTTTTCTTTATGCATTTCTAACTCTCCCCCTCATTCCCCAGTTTCTGAAGAAAGCCCATCAGTTGAAGAGCAAGGTGATCCTCATAGCACCATATTTGCCTCGTTAGATTTGGTTTCCCTTCATTTGGCCTCACCTGCTAGATCAACCATGGATTCTCCATCCAACCCTGGGGTTGATCTCACATCCGCAAAGCCTGATTCATCCCAACTTGGACAGCCTGAAGTTCACAGCTTGGCTCCTCCAATTCCCTTGATTGCCAGGCAGAATGATCTTTCTTTACCAGTACGGGACATTCTTATTGCATCTCATAAGTCTTCCACTAGAATTACTTATCTAAGCAACTGGAAAAGGTTTACCTGTTGGCTGAAAGTAAAACAAGTAGATCCCTTCTCAGCACCGGTGTCGATAGTACTAGAGTATCTAGCCGACCTATTTCAGTCAGGTCTATCGGCCTCTACCATTAGAGTTCATATGGCTGCAATATCTAATTTCACTGAGGGTGTCCAAGACTCCTCTCTTATCTCACACAAATTATGCAAGACCTTCATTAAAGGTGTGAATCATCTGAAGCCCCCTTTTAGAGAACCTATTCAACCATGGGACCTGTCATTAGTTCTACAAGCTCTGACAATGCCACCTTTCGAACCAGCTTCTTCTTGTGACCTCAAATATTTGTCATGGAAAATCTTGTTTTTGGTCGCCATTACTTCTGCCAGATGTATCTCTTAGCTTCAGGCTTTATGCATCAAGAGTCCATACTTGATTTTTCATAGAGATAGAGTGTCTTTGAGAACTAATCCTTCATTTCTGCCAAAAGTGATCTCTGAAATGTGCATTAATCAAACCATTGAATTGCCAGTTTTCTTCCCCAATCATTCAAACAAAGGAGAGTATTGCCTACATACCCTAGATATTCACAGGCAAATTTGCTTCTACTTGAGCAGGACTAAGGCCTCTCGTAAATCAGACCAGTTATTTTTGGCCTATTCTGGACCTAGATTAGGATGTGCTGTTGCTAAGGTCACATTGGCTAGATGGTTGAAAGACCTTGTAACCTTCTTTTATACACAATGTAATATTCCATTGCCTACTACCATAAAGGCTCATTCGACAAGGTCGGTGGCAACTTCTGCTGCCTTCCATGCCAGAGCTTCTTTACATGACATTTGTGCAGCTGCAACTTGGGCTACTCCTCATACTTTCATCAATCATTACAAATTGGATTTGGCCTCCAGGGGAAGAGCATCTTTTGGTTCTATGGTGCTCAGGAATGTCCTTCCATGAGAGCCTCCCAGGAATAGAGATAGCTGGGGACTCTGTCACATACGTAAGGAATGAATGAGGATTAACAATATCAGATAAAGAAGTTATGTCTTACCATAACGTTCCATCTGTATTGTTGATCCTCGTTCAGTCATTACGACCCTCCCTCCTTCCCCCTCCTGTGGCTTCTAGTGGATCTCACCATCCGGTTCTTTTAGGTAGTTTAACCAGAGGTAGCCTCTACTTCTTTTGACTTGCAAACTCAATCTGAGGTAACAGGGAGAGGGGAATTCTGGGTAAGAGTTTAGCTCGAGAGTTTGTAGCTGACGCGAGCTTGGAAGATGGCCGGCTCGGTTCTGAGGTCGGAATCGATATCCATATGTAATGACTGAACGAGGATCAACAATACAGATGGAACATTATGGTAAGACATAACTTCTTTTTTCTTTTCTGCCCTGGGATGGACTTCAGACTTCACTGATAGTCATCTACACAACTAACATAATCAAGTCTAGCTGAAAAACATAATATACTGTGTGGTCTGACCTAGGACTCAGAAATCGTTCCTGTAAGTAATGCAATTATATGCATTTCCAGTATATTGTTACACATTAATCCTGCATCATACATGAGAATGCATAAACCAGGAACTTGTGAGGTCACACACATACATGGTTAAGCACTCACGCTTTAATGTGTCTCTATAATGATTGAGCATGTCTGACAAACACTTCTTCTGTGGCACTGAAGGAAAAACACCTGAGTGGAAGAATATGTACTCTATTTAACATAGGTTTGAATCCCACATTGTATTAATTACTTTTATCAGTATGCAAAGCCCCACAAAAAATGGGTCAAGTCACAAAATGTATACACCCAATACATGTATTAAAAGTCAAATCATCTATTGGGTATAGCAGCAGAAAAGCTATAAATGAATGCCAAATGTCACATTACTCTTACTATTTCATAAACTGCCTTCCTGTTTGGCATTGTTGCTTTCTGCTTAATATCGTGCAAATGTGGTTGGCATGGTTGTGCATGTTTGATCACTAGCCGTAAAATGCAATATCACAAATTGGTGGGAAACTTTAACTGTTGCTGGATGACCTGTGCAGACATGGCAGAAACTAGGAAGGAAGGTGTCCAATTTATGGCTCAAAGATAGGGTGTAGAGGAGTACAGAATATTTATTGTACTCCTCATAAAGCACCACAGCCGTAGGCTGCTGCAGAGGAACTACACCGGGTCTCAATATAAATCAGAGGCTTTGAACAGTCTACTGAAGGCTGTCTCCACTGGCATTCCATGCACTGTGGTGCAATGCAGACACCATTACAATGACCTGAAAAAGCACAAGCAGGAACAACTCAACCAGTGGCTGGATGAGTTTAGAACTGCTGACATCCTACAGTTGTGTAAGTATACAAATAAAGATACTTTAAATTATATAAAAAGCTGGAGATAGCCACGACTGGTATGCATAATGCTCTTCTCTTTTTCTCTCCTCTTTATTTTACAACTGCCTGGGAGATTTCACTGAACAGAGAGGCCCAGGCTGAATGCTTAGCAACACTGAGACAAGTATGTATGCAGCACACATTCATAATTATTTTATTAAACGCATTGCTCTTCCATACGTTACTAGCAAATTAAGCATACATATTTTAACTGTAAAATCAAGCATGCATCCTTCATTCTGTAGCGTAAGGTAATTGTAAGAGTCAGTTGTAGTAGTGTATTCATTTGTATGGGTTCAAATCCCACAAGTATCAAATACATACTAAAAAAAACCTTAATATTAATTAAAAAATTAGCATAAATGACATGCTGTTAATTTTTTAAAAAGTATAGTAAATGTAGAATTAAAAATATATATTTATTGTAATAATTTATTTTATATGACATATCATGGTTCTAATTATCTTTTATTTCTTTTTTTTTCTGTTGCCCCACCCCTTATCTTTTTTTTTTTTTTTTTTTTTATGTGTGATCACACTGTTCTGATGTCATAATTTTCTGACAACCAACGTAATGATTTCCAGCACAGGAAGGAAGGCCAACTGCTGTAGCTCAGCCTGCCACCGCTCCAATGGCTGGTGGACCAACACCCAGCACATCTGGGAAGCAACCTGGCAGTACTGCCTCTGCAGCACCTGCACTCCTTGGGCCCTCAACATCAGGTAGTATTACCCCAGCAAATAGTGCAGTGGTACCATCCAGGAGTAGTGGTGGAGCTGAGGATTTTGTCACCCACCAGGAACTGCCAGATATAGTGCATGAAGTCGTAGAATGTACCATTGGTGCATGCCTCAGCCTTCTGGAGAACTTGCTTATTGGAATGCAGAGAAAATGCAAACATCAAACAATCCAATAGGAACCCAAGGAAGGGGACAGTGATGACAGTTCTGAGAGTAAGAACTAGATTCTCACTATACCCATGCTTGACGAGCATGTGCCTCTGATGTCCCCTCCCTATTCTTAATCATGGTGTCTCCCAACCTTTTGTGTCTCTCACCATCCCTGTCTCTGTCTTGTTTGTCTGCACCTGCTTCCTCACCTTCCCTAGTTACCTGATCCTGACCTTCTTACATCCTTTCCCCAAAATTCCTCTCTGTTTGGAATAAAATCAAAAACTGGCACCTGTCCCACAAAAAATGTTGTCCTATACATAGTTCTCCACTTCAAACATGTCTTCTCAACACACTTGATTAGGTCCGTGACAAAGGGAGATTCTGCCAGCTCTGCTATCTGGAATTCTGTAAATAATTATATGTCATTTGTGAATATCAACATGATTTAAGCTGCTTGTATTACAACTGTATTTGAACTGTATGTCATGTGTATATCAAGCTGGTATGTGTGTTAAAAAAGTATTTTATAAAGTACTTGCACTTAAGATGTAACCACAGTGTGCCCTGATGGAAGAAAACATTAATGTACATGTGCTATTGTAGCTGTTTAAATGTATATATTTTAAGAGTGGAAACTGGAATACAGGAGGTTAACTTCAGAAAAATAGCTGAAATTAAATTACTTTATGGCTATGCAATAAAAGATAATATATTTCAGTTTTCAATGCAGATAAGAGACAGGGTCTGTGCTGAGAAGCTTTCTATATTGTCTTTGGAGTGACCTAATTACTACTCTGAAAGTATGAAGGGATGCAATTGTTTTATGCCTTCCAGCATCTGCCAAAGATCTGAGGTCTATGTATTTTTACAGGTAAATGCCAAATACTGCCAACTTCCAGCAGTGGGGGTTTCACCTGGGATAGAGTTAGATGACAAGAAATGATGTTATTCTGCAAGCTATCCCAGCATTAATGTTTGAGATATTAATTTGAGAACTTTTTTAGTGAGACAGGACATTCTGTATTCTGTCTTGGACCTGGCAACAAGAAGACCCATTCACCACACATCTGCCTTGCTCTGATGAAGTAATTACTAGAGAATAGTATAATTCTCTTAGATATAGTCAGGAATATAGTGAAGCTTAGTTTAGATATTTTTCTTTATTTATTTGATACTGTCCTGCAATAATGTTTTAAATATTTCCTGCGATTTTTAATTCTGATGTCACTGTGAATATATACTAAGTATTTTCTTGTTCTTTTATTATTAAATATATTTTAACCTTTCATTGTGGCTGACCTGTCTAGAGATATTTAAGTTTTGAAAGTACTTGCATATTTATTTCATGACATTGTGTGGGCCACTCCTAATAGCCTTGCTCTTGGTCAAACTGCCATTTGGTATTAATATTACACAGTAAGATTGGACACCCTTTGTTAAGAGCCTTAAAGTACCTGATAAGGAGATGGCTGGTGAAATGATAACTACTTTACAGTCTGGTCAAAAGGGGGAATAGCTAGTAAACCTGTGCCAGCCTTTCCCAGATGTGTGCATGTAAATCAAACCTCAAACCGTGTGTGTGTGTCAGCTACTTGGGCAGTGACACGAAACACTGGTTGGACAGAGAGGGTGCTGGAGGCCCTGGCTTGGACACCCAGCTGAGTTCTCAACTCTATAGCTGTGCCAGTCGGGAGTCTCACTGGGGATCTAGAGAAAGAGGGATAAACCAGCCATGGACTGACTGTGGTCTCTGTGTGCTCTTAGGGGAAACTGCCCTTGATGCAGAGAGCTGTATCTGGAAATACTGTGTGTGTACCTGTTATCCTCCCAGTGTACATCCCCCACTGGTGCCAGTGGTGAGGATTGAGGCTCCTTGATTACTTGTCTAGTGGTGGGTCATCACATAATTTATTGGCAGTGGTGGGATCACCACATCACATACTGGGATTCAGTGGTGTGGATATTGAACTCCTGTAGCCTGTAAACAGTGGTCACTAAAGAAGGTGTTTGAATTTGAACATTCAGAGTTTCAGATCACAATAGTTTATTTTTTTGTTAGTGAGGAGTATGGCAAGCTGACAAGGAGCCAGCTGGCTGAGATGTGCCAAGACAAAGGAGTGTTGCATTCTGACCTGACTAAAGCAGAAATTATTGCAGCCTTAGCGACAGCTGCATCACAGACCAGCAACCAGGAAAACAACCAGACTGGCCTTGGGGATCTACAACCTCAGAAAATGGACAATTCAACTTTGACTCAGAGGACTTAAAAATCCATCTGGAGTTAAAGAGACTTGAACTGGAGGCCAAATATTTGGAAACAGAATCAGCAGAGAGAATGCGGCATTTGGAGGCTGAAGAAAATGAAAGACTGCTGCAGGAGAAGCAAATGGAATTAGAAGCAGCAGAGAGAGTGAGGTATCTGGAAGCTGAAGAAAATGAGAGGCAAAGGCAACATGAAAATGAGATACTGACTCTTTGCCAGGGTCTTGGAGGTAGTGGGGAAGGGAATAACTGAACCCCAGAAGCAATAAAGGTCAATAAATTTCTTCTACAATTTACAGAGGGTGATAATTTTGATAGTTTTATTCATATGTTTGAAAGGATATGTAAACAGTATAATGTTGACCAAGAGCTCTGGGTACCACTGCTGACCCCCTTACTCCATGGTAAAGCTGTAACTGCCATTTCTAAATTGTCTGATGCTGATTGCTTAAATTATAATACTGTTAAAAAATTATTTGAGTGTTTTAAGTTAACACCTGAAGCTTATAGAAAAAAGTTTCATGAGAATAGACACAAGGCACATGAAAGTGTGTATGTGAATATGTTGCTGAGTTAAGCACTTATTTAGGTGGATGAGTGCGTGTCAGGTCACCACTTTTGAAAGGCTGGCAGACCTTTAGGTGAGTGAACAAGCCCTTAGCACGTTGCCTGAGGACATGAGAATCTGGTTGGCAGATAGATAATGTAATGCTACAGATGAGTTGGGGAAAAGGGAGACCCATACCTATCAAGCAGGGCATCTCTGACAAGAAAAGTGATACCCAGTACTGCTCATGGGTCTAAGGGAACTCAAGGTGGGCAGCATAAACCACACCAGCAGAGTCCACCAGTAACAGGGGAAGCCACTAGTTCACATTCACAGCCAGTATCAAGGGAGGGTTACATGTGGTTACATGTTTTAAATGTAACCAGTGGGGCCATGTATCAAATAGGTGTCCATGAATGATAGGTGGGGAAAAAAGTTGGGGGAGCCAGTAAGTGGGAATGACAGAATGCCAGCAGTAAGTTGTCTGGAGATAACAAGGGTACCAAACTACCAGCAGAGGTTATATCCTATCTTAGTAGATGGGAAACAGAGCACTGATAATAGAGACACAGCCTCTGACTTAACCACTGTGAAGCCTGCAATGGTTAAATAGGAGCACTACCTGCTTGGGCAGTCTACTCCAGTCAGAGCTTTAGGAGGGGCCCCATTCCAAATACATTTGGCTTGGGTTCACCTTGACTAGGAAGTTGAAAAAGGAAGCAAGGAAGTAGATGTGTTTGCATATATCCCTGCAGATGTCCTGATAGGGAATGATTTTGATAATGCAGTACCTTGTGTGCATGCAGTTACATGTAGTCAGGCTTGGAGACAGGTATGTGGGTCTGGTAGCCTGGGGGGACCCAGACAGACCGCACACTTGAACCCAAGACTGGTGAGATGGTTACTTCAGGGAGGGAGCTACCTGTAGCAGTGAGACTGAAGGTGTGCCATAGCTGCTTGTGGGTACTGATGTTCCCTTGGACAGAGTGGCTGCAAGGGCAGAGGTGAGTAGTAGTACCCTGGCTGACATGTCAGAGGATACCAGACTTCCTGTGGAAAGGGAGCTGGGAAGAGTTACAAAGAGAGAGTTGAGACAGGAGGCTCAGACCCCACATTACAGCCAGGGAGGCCTCTGATTGGCAAGGAAAAGGGGAATCTGTATACTGGGATAAAGGATTACTGTATAGAGAGTGGACCCCTGAGGGAGGGCTAGAGGGTGAGAGAATGCATCATATGGTAGTGCCCAGAGCCTGCCATCTGACACTTCTAGCCATATCCCGTGACATTCCCTTTGCAGGTCATATGGGCGTAAAGCATACAAAGAGATGTATTATGCAAAACTTTTATTGGCCTGGGATTTCCAGGGATGTAATAGGGTACTGCAGGACCTGTAAGCAGTGCCAAAAGGTAGGCAACAAAAGAGGCAAGGTCAAAGCTCCTTTGATGCCTTTGCCTATGATTGAGGAGCCATTTCAGAGGGTAGCCATGGATATTGTGGGGCCTCTGAGTACCCCAAGTTCCACAGGAAAAAAGTATATCCTAGCGGTAGTAGATTATGCTACCAGATACCCTGAGGCAGTGGTCCTATTGTCCATTGAGGAAGAAAAAAATGGCAAATGTTTTGTTAGAGATTTTCAGCATGGTGGATTTCCCAAAAGAAATACTGATTGACAGAGGTGCCAATTTCATGTCAGACCTGCTGGCTTGTCTATGGAAGCACTGTGGGTTGAATCATCTAAAGACCACCCCCCTACCATTCCCAAACTAATGGTCTGGTGGAGATGTTAAATTCTACACTAAAGACCATGCTACGGGCATTTGCAGACCGGATTGAGGGAGTGGGACAAATAATTGCCCCATCTGTTGTTTGTTTACAGTGAGGTGCCCCAGGAATCCACAGGTTTTTCACCTTATGAGTTGCTGTATGGGCATAGGGTGAGGGGACCTCTGTATTTGATTTGAGATGAGTGGGAGGGTGAGTGTGAATCCCACAAGCAGTCTGTTGTGGCATATGTTTTAAACCTCAGGACAAGACTCAGGGAACTCATGTGCCTGGCCCAGGAGAACCTGGCAGAAGTCCAACAGCAGAAAAAGGTCTGGTATGACAGGAATTCTTGAGCTAGAGAGTATGCTGTGGGGATGCAGGTTATGGTTCTCATTCCTGTCAGACACAACAAGCTACAGGCAGCTTGGGAGGGACCCTTCAAAGTGGTAAGGAAGGTTAGTGATGTTAACTGCATGGTAGAACTGCTAGGCAGGAGGCAGGGGCACAAATTGTACCATGTTAACATGATGAAACCTTGCCATGACAGAAAGGTCCTTGTTCTGAGTATTTGCAGTTGATGGCAGGAGGAGTCTGAGGGGGTCTGGTGCCAGATCTCCTCAGTGAGGCTCGGACTGACACCTCAGTGGGAGGGGTAGCAATGTCCCAGCAGCTATCCCCTACCTAGGTTTAAGAAATTTGAGCAGTGTTACCAGAGTTTGGAAGCGTGTTCATTGAGAAACCAGGGTGCACACACCTGGTGCAGCAACATGTGGATACAGGACCCCAAAGGCCTATTAAGCAGGCCCCTTATAGGGTGCCTAAGAGAGTCAAACAGACTCTGAGGGAGGAGATACAGGAAATGTTGGACCTAGGGGTGATCGAGGAGTCCAGCAGTCCCTTGGCCTCCCCAGTGGTGCTGGTACCAAAGAAGTATGGCAGCACCAGGTTCTGTGTGGACTACAGGAAATTAAATAGTCACACAGAGTTAGCTGTTAACCCCATGCCTATGACAGATGAAGCCCTAGAGCAGCTGGCTGAGCCTAAGTATCTTACCATGACTGATCTTACCAAAGGCTACTGGCAGGTGCCTTTGACTCTCAATGCTAGAGAGAGGTCAGCCTTTGTGACTCCTTTTGACTTGTATGAGTTCATGAAGATGCCCTTTGGGATGAAAAATGCCCCCAACGACTTTCCAGAGGCTGGTAAATTGTATCCTAGCAGGAGCAGGAGATTTTGCTCTTACTTACCTGGATGATATTGCCATCTACAGCCATTCCTGGCAAGAGCATTCTTAACATGTCAGGAAGGTGCTGGGCAGACTACAGAGGCAGAGTTGACCATTAAGACCAGTAAGTGTTAGGCGGGTATGGCAGAGCTATCCTACCCGGGACATAGAGTGGGGAGTGGTAAGATCAGGCCAGAACCTGCAAAAGTGGAAGCCATTCAGACATGGCCTGCCCCTGTTACAAGAAAGCAGGTGAGGGCATTCTTAGGGACAACAGGGTACTACCGAATGTTTGTCCCCACTTATATTATATACCATAGCTGCTCCCCTCACAGACCCGACAAGGAAAAACAGGCCAGATAAGGTTGTGTGGACCCCAGCATGGGAGCAGATATTCCAGAAGCTTAAAGGAGCTTTGGGAGAACCCCCTGTGTTAGTCCAGATTACAGCAAAGAATTTGTTGTACCAGTGTATGCTCCAAACCATGGGGTGGGGGCTGTACTCAGCCAGGTTTCCTCAGAGGGAGAGGAGCACCCAGTGGAATGCCTCAGCTGTAGGCTCCAACCCAGGGAGGAATGCTGTGCAGCTGCAGAAGATGAATGTCTAGCCATAGTGTGGGCACTGCAGAAACTGCAGCCTTATGTGTATGGAAGGAAATTCACTGTAGTTACAGACCACAATCTATTAACATGGCTACTTCGAGCCAGCTAGAAAAATGCTAAGCTACTAAGGTGGAGCCTAGGGATGCAGGCATATGATATGACAGTGTAGCACTTCAGTGGGGTTAGCAATGCCAATGCAGATGGGCTCTCAAGACAGGGTATGGGGTAATGTATTCCCAGGTAGGCCCATCCCTCTCAAGCAATGTTTCTCAAGGGTCACTTGAAAAACTAGCTTGAGTCTTCGGGGGTGGGGGGTGGGGAGCAGAGGGATATACTCCCAGCCCAGCTATCTGTAATGTAAATAATTATATGTCATTTGTGAATATCAACATGATTTATATAAGATGCTTGTGTTACAACTGTGTTAGAACTGTATGTCATGTGTATATCAAGCTGGTATGGGTATTAAAAAAGTATTATATAAAGTACTTGTGCTTAAGATGTAACCACAGTGTGCCCTGCTGGAAGAGAACATAAATATACATGCACTATTGTAAATGTTTAAATATATATATTTTAACAGTGGAAACTAGAATACAGGAGGTTAACTTTAGAAAAATAGCTGAAATTAAATTACTTTATGGCTATGTAATAAAAGATGATACCTTTCAGTTTTCAGTGCAGCCAGAGACAGAGTCTGTGCTGTGAAGCTTTCTGTATTACCTTCAGAGTGAACTAATTATTACATCTGAATGTATGAAGGAATGCAATTGTTTTATGACTTCCAGCATCTGCCAAAGATCTGAGGTCTATATATTTTCACAGGTAGATGATAAATACTGACAGCTTCAGTCAATGGTGGTTTCACCTGGGATAGAGTCAGATGACAAGAAATTATGTCATTCTGCAAGCTATCCCACAAGTAATATTTGAAATATTAATTTGAGGAGTCTCTCAGTGAGACAGGGCATTCTGTATTCTGTCTTGGACATGGCAAAAAGAAGACCCATTCACCACACATCTGCCTTGCTCTGATGAAGTAAGTAACTAGGGAATAGTATAATTCTCTTAGGTATAGTCAGGAATATAGTAACACTTAGTTTTGATGTATTTCTTTATTTATTTGAGACTGTCCTGCAATGTTTTAAATATTTCTTGTGATTTTAAACTCTGATGTCACTCTGAATATATATTGAGTATTGTCTTGTTCTTTTATTATTTATTATTAAATATATTTAAACTATTGTGGCTAATCTGTCTGGAGAGATTTAAGTACTTGCATATTTATTTGGTGACACTGTGTGGGCCACTCACAATAGCCTTGCTCTTGGTCAAACTTCCATTTGGTATTAATATTACACAGTAAGATTGGACACCCTTTGTTAAGGACCTTAAAGTAGCTGATAAAGAGATGGCTGGTGGTAGAGATAACTACCTTATTGTCTGGGCACAAGGGGGTATAGCTAGTAAACCTCTGCCAACCTTTCCCAGGTGTGTGTGTGTGTGTGTGTGTGTGTGTGTGTGTGTGTGTGTGTGTGTGTGTGTGTGTGTGTGTAAATCAAACCTCAAAGAGCTTGTGTGTCAGCTACTTGGGCAGTGATACGAAGCACTGGTTGGACAGAGAATGTAACCAAAATGCAGTCCAACTCTCCACAAAATGTTTAATTAATATAAAAAGCAGCAGCAAAGAAAAGAGTATTAGTGCTTTCGTCCCTCCAAAGGAGACCTCATCAGATAAAATAATCCCTTCCTTCAAAATCCTTATATACAATCCAGTCTTAATTAAAATGCTGTGTTACATCAATTATTATCAATACAAAATGTAAAGGTCCATTTACTAATTTCATTCTTATTACAACCTTTCATTAAGATATAAAACTTTAACCATTGTACAACGTGTTGTGCATCCCCACCAAAAACAAATTTTTACACTTATATTGGTAAAATGCCCGATATTCATTTTGGTACACATAAAAAACAACCTTAAAAACAAAATAGTTCTCATTTTAAAACTTCAGATTTTTCTTTTAACACTGGAATAATTGATACCTGGTCATTAAGTCCAGGTGGTAAAGTGGTATTTAACCTCAACTGCCAGACTAGCTCCCTTTTTAACAATAATCTCTGCCAGTCACCCCCTCTTGGATCAAATTTAATGTTTTCTAGAATACCAAAAGAAAACCTCTTAAAGTTGATGCCTACCTTAAAAAACCTCCAATATTTATAAACAAATAAGAAAACATTATAAAACTCATCAAAAAAATAATACATTGTCCTAAAATATATTAATTAATCCTTAAATCCTAAACCTGAAAATTTCAAATCAAATAAGAACTCAATTTTATTATACTAGATATTGATAAACAGCATTAAGCCCAGGAAAACCACATGTATTAAGCCTAATGTGCCGCACAAGTTCTCTAAATTCGATCAAATCAACCCAGGGACCACCCATGGGTCTTTGATCACCCTATCTAGACACAAAATAAGAAATTATGCATGGTATTGTTAGATATATGTTCCAAAAAGCCACCAAGTCATTGGAATACACACGGCAAAACAACACTTTAATAAAAAATAGTAAAAATATATAAAACATGTGAGCGCATTCACAGAGTCCTCTTTGCTTCCTCAGACATACTACAGTAACTGCTGCTCTTGTTTACAAGAGCAGCAGTTACTGTGGTATGTTTGAGGAAGCAGAGAGGACTCTGTGAAAGCGCTCACATGTTTTATATATTTTTACTATTTTTATTAAAGTGTTGTTTTGCCGTGTGTATTCCAATGAGCTGGTGGCTTTTTTGGAACATTATACTTTTATCATTGGTTACTTTATCCAAATTCAGGGATTTGTGTTTGATAATTGTTAGATATATGTTTGCACAGGGAGTTGTTGGTGTTTTTTCTTTTTATGTCATAAAGATGTTCATAAATACATTCTTTAAATTTTCTTTGGGTGTTCCCCACATAGAAACAGATGCATTGTTGGCACTTGGCCAAGTAAATCAAGTCTATTGAATTACAATTGCAATAAAAAGGATTATGTATTAAAAAAAATGGTGACCATAATACCCTCCTTCTCTAAAATAAAATTACACTGTGGACAAAATCCACACTTGTAGGTCCCTGTTTTCTTGGGGATAGAATTCAGGAGTGAATACTCACTCCTTTCAAGTAACTTTTTAATAGTTCTACCTCTTCTGTAAACTACACGGGTCTCATTTCAATTTTATCTAAGGTTTTATCAAAGCAAGAGAAAACTCCCCAATTCTTTTCTAAAATTGTCCTAATGTTCAAATGATCAACCGTAAAAGTGGTGATAAAAGGATCAGTAAAAACTTTAATATCACCTGTCTTTGGACTCCCTATCAATCTTTGGTTATCCAAGAATTTGTCACAATTTAAAAGGAGGTAAGAGACACCTTTCTTCTTTTTTTAATGCCACTTCATTAGATATTTTGTTAGTTAATTTGTAGGGATAACCCCTTACTTGAAAGATATTGGCTAGGGTATTACATTCCTTGTTGAATAACTCATCATCGGAAACCATTCTGACTAATCTTACATATTGCCCTTTGACTAGGCCTCTTTTTTGATGGGCAGGAAAATGAATAATAATATAACTCATTTGAATATATGGGTTTCCTATACATATTGCAAACAAACTCTTATTTCTAATGTCCTACTTATTTCTACATCCAAGTAATTGATCTTGTAGGATCCAAAAGTAGAGGTAAACCACAAAAAAGATGTGGGATTAATATACCTAATTAACTCATAAGTACCCCCAATATTTTTTTTTAGTTTGTAGAAAATATTGTCCTTCGAGAAAAACAAAATTGTTTTTTTTTTATTTCCATCAGTATATCTAGAATTTTTATTTCATCTGATGATATGGTGGATTCAACTAAAAAAATTGTGAAACCATTCCAATCCCACAACATGGGGAATGACGTTAAATAAATTCATAACATCAATGTTAAGAAAAGTGATGTCATCCAAAAAAACTTACTTCCCTAAGCTTAACCAAAAAAGTCCCATGAATCTCTACACAAGTGTATAAAAGGATCAAGTGCATTTTTGAGTGTTAAATCTATATACTTGGCAAGGGGGTGTATTTTAGATATGCCAGCATTAACAATTGGTCTCATAAGGGATCTTCCAAACATCATTTTCACCAACCCCCCCCCCCCCAGGCTAATTATACTCTGTTTCTGGATGATATATTTATTGCCTGGAAAACCCACTGGGGATATTTATGAGTTCATTAAGTATATTAATAATACACCATCTTTTTTTAAAGTTTACCTTTACTTTTTATTTATTTTATTTTGTTTTAAATTTGTTGAGTGGAAAGACTGATCAAGCTAATTTTCAGCAGAAGAGGGGAGAAACACTCTAGATGAATATGTTTGTAATGTGGGAGGAAACCGGAGCACCTGGAGGAAACCAACACAAATGCAGGGAAGACATGCAGACTCCACATAAAAGGCACCGCAGCCAAGAAGTGAACCTGAGAACCTCTTGCTGTGATGTGACAATGCAAATCACTGCACCACTGTACCATCCTTTTGACCCCCAACAAGATCAATTACTTGGATGTAGAAATGACTAAGACAGTATAAGTAAGAAATAAGTAGACACTAGAAATAACAGGTTTGTTGGCAGTATTTACAGGAAACCCACATATTCAATGGGTTACTTTATTATTCAAGTTGCCAACCTGCCCAGCAAAAAAAAAGGCCTAGTCAAAGGGCAATATTTGAGACTAGCCAAAATGGTTTCTGATGATGAGTTATTCAACAGGGAATGTAATATCCTTACCAATATATCTCAAGTAAGGGGTTATCCCTGTGAATTAACTCACAAAATATCTAATGAAGTGGCATTAAAAAGGAAGGAAGCAAGGAGGGTGTCTTTTACCCCCTTTTAACTTGCAACAGGTTCTTCGATGACCAAAGATTGATAGTGAGTCCAAAGACAGCTGACCTTAAAGTTTTTTCTTAATTCTTTTATCACCACCTTTATAGTTGATCATTTGGACATTAGGACAATTTTGGGAAATAATTGAGGAGTTTTCTTGTGCTTTGATAAAACCTTAGATAAACTTGGAAAGAGACCCCATGTAGTTTACAGAAGAGGTAGAACTATTAAAAACCTACTTGAAAGGAGGGGATGTCAACTCCTGAATTATATCTTCAAGAAAATGGATTTTGTCCACAGTGTAATTTTATTTTAGAGAAGGAGGGCATTACAGTTAATATTTTTTTAATAAAGAATCCTTTTTATTGTAGTTGTAATTCAATAGGATTGATTTACTTGGCCAAGTGCCAACAATGCACCTGTTTTTATATGTGGAAGACCCAAAGGAAATTTAAAGAATGTATTTATGAATATCTTAATGACATAAATTGAAAAAAAAACGTCAGCTCCCTTTACAAACATATATCTAACAATTTCACTCATAATTTCTTATTTTATGAGCTTGGTGTGGTGGTCAAAGACCCTCAGGGTGTTTTCTTGGCTGATTTGTTTGAACTTAGAGAATTTGTATGGCAAATTAGGCTTCATGAGTGTGCTTTTTCTGGGCTTAATGACTGTCTATCAATATCTAGTGTGCTAAAATTGCATTCTTATCTGATTTTAATTTTTTAAGTTTAGGACTTAAGGAATGATTAACACATTTTATGGCAATGTATTTTTTTTATGTTTTTCATATTTTTTTTTAATTTTTTTATAAGTAACTGAGTTTTTTAAGGCAGGCTCTGGTATTCAGTATTTCTTTGCTTTTATTGGTCATAGTACGAGCATGTGAATTAGCATGGGAACTTTAAATGTGCTTCAAGATATGTGTTCCATATTCTGATGAGTCATTTGTTATAAATTGATGAAAGTGCTCAAGTATCATTAATAAACTTAAACCAATAGAAGGATGTATGCAAGTCTAAAAATGCCAAAAAACAAAATTGTGGACTTGCAAAGAGTCCCCAAATGAAGGTCAGAAACCAACCACTTGTAAACAAACAAGCACTTTAATCACTAATAAACTTATAACTGTTTTATTTGTTATCATGTGGTCACTGTTCCCTACTCAGAACTGCTTGGTTTTTGAGTGATCGTTGCACACATATTTACTTCACTGCAAAAATAAATAGCACAACTGCATTATCTAAAGTTTTATACTGACAATAGATATTGAGATTGTCTTATACACATCATAATGTAGACATCAGTTCATCACATATCTAAACACAAGTACATCAATACTTGCATCCATGCTGATCACAAAATATGTTTGTGTGTGTGAGACTGTACATGTGTAATGTACATAACATACTGAGAAACAGGTGCATATGTCTCAGTTCGGCAACATGCATTCCTGACAGCCTATTGCATCTAGTAAAAGAAGCTGTCTTTTAAAGTATATCTGCACATTGGAATCAAAATAGAAAATCCAAAGTCCACACTTTGCACACCATTCTCATAACAGGATAGGTTACCTGCATCATATAATGATGATGTCATCATCTATAAAGAACACTATGACAAGGATAAAGCATACTTCACTGATAGTGCAAATATTAACTACTGTGTTCTGCAGATGGGAACAAAATAGGTAGTGGTTAACTTAACACAACAGCCACTTTATGTGCCTATATGTGTAAGTGGGTGTGTACATAGTTAGAAGAGTTTGTGTCTTAATTCTACTGTCAAGTGTCATGGAGAGCAAAAATGTTTACAGTCGTACATGCCTACACAGCCATTTCATATAGGCCTCCTATCATCTTCTCCCAGACATACAGTGATGATGTCATCCACTATAACGTGTCCATCAACAGTGTAAAAGTCACATTTGTGCTGTGGCACTTGCATTACATACTGTGTTCTCTAGCTTGTAAAACTAGTTAGGTAGGGGTTCTAATCTCACTGAAGGCAACCGATGTGTGTACATAGTCAGAAGAGCATGAGTCATTATCCTACTGTCAGCAATCCAATCCAGTAGGGAACAAAAGGTTTTATAGTTGTACATGCCTACACAGCTATTTCATACAGGCCTCCTGACATCTTCTCACAAACATGCACTGCTTATGTCATCAGCTATAAAATGTCGTCTAACACTATGAAAGCCACATTTGTGCTGTGCTGCTTGCATTAGGTACTGTGTTCTGTAGATAGGTAAAGGTTCTAGTCTCACTGCAGTCAACTGGTGTGTGTGTCTGCACGTGTGTGTGTGTGTGTGTGTGTGTGTGTGTGTGTGTGTGTGTGTGTGTGTGTGTGTGTGTGTGCGTGTGTGCGTGTGTGCGTGTGTGCGTGTGTGTGTGTGTGTGTTCAGTTAGTTCACATTCCGGAGACCATTTTAGAACAGCATGCGAGACACTCCTACTAACATCTTCTCACCAGACACTCCTGATGTCATTATCTATAAAGAGTTGTCTGACACTTTGAAAGCCAAACTTCTGCTGCAATGCTTATGTTAAGTACTGTATTCTGCAGGCAGGGGTTCTAGTCTCACTACAGTCAACTGGTGTGTGTGTGTGTGTGTGTGTGTGTGTGTGTGTGTGTGTGTGTGTGTGTGTGTGTGTGTGTGTGTGTATTCAGCTAATTTGCATTCTGGAGACCATTATAGAACAGCATTTGAAACACTCCTACTGCCATGTTCTTCTCATCAGACACTGCTGATGTAATCAGTTATAAAGTGTCTACTTTAGAATCATGAAATAACAAATAAGTGATGACCAGATGCCTGAGATGAGAACTCTGAAACTTCAGTTACACAACTGACCACATAATTGACATGTTTCCCATGGTAAGTAACCACTGGGCCAACAAGGGGAAATTTACCCTTTTCTCCACTTTAGTGTGATCTCAGAGTTGATATATTTAGTTAGGGGGGTGTGGGCCCCCCACCTTGGTGGGTTATAGATGGTGTGATGTCCTCTCCATGAGTTTTTGGCCCAGTGTTTACTTACTATGGGAAACCTGTCAGCTATGTGGTCATTCATTTATTTGAAGATATGGTGTTCTCATCTTGGGTGTCTTGTCTTTGGTTATGTGAGATTTCTTGCTTCTGAAGTAGACCCATTATAAAGTATTGTCTGACACTGTGAAAGCCAGATGTGTGCTGTGGTGCTTGTGTTAAGTACTGTATTTTGTAGATAGGTAGGGGTTCCAGTGTCACTGCGGACAACTGATGTGTGTGTGTGTGTGCGCGCGTGTGTGCGTACGTGTGTGTGTGTGTTTGTGCTCAGTTAGTTCTCATTCTTGAGAGCATTTTAGAACAACATGTGAGACACTCCTGCTACTAGCTTCTCACCAGACACTGCTGTTGTCATCAACTATAAGCAGATGTTAAGTTGTCAATCTCGCCTTCATTCTTGCTGGATGGGTTCGGAGCCGATCCTCGGCTCCGACTCGGCCACTTACTAAAGCTCGAGAGCTAATTTTACCGGCTCGAGGCAACCCTATATCCCATGATGCTAGGCGATAACTTCCCAGATCTCGTTTGCCGCTTTCGCTTGTGAGGTGCGTTTTTTTACTGGCTCCTGGTAAGTCTTTTGAATACTTAGATGTTATGTGATCCTATCTCGCCTACATTCTAACTGATGGGTTCGGAGCCGATCCTCGGCTCCGACTTGGCACGCTTATGCCAAAGAACGAAGTCTCTTATTGGCTGAGCTTACTATATCCCAGGATGCACCACTACCAGTCCCCCAGATCTCGTTTGCCGCTAACAAGCAAAGACGTGGTCTCGAGCTTGGCTGAGCTAAGTAGTGTTTTTTTCACTTACTTTCCTGTCAGGGATTTCCTAAAATTTCAACAAAAAGCTGTTTTAACGGCTATCTTGTGTTTTTGTGTATGAGTGGATATTTTTTGTAAAAGTTTTCTGTGGTGATTGCGTATTTTCTGACTAGAGGTCCCCTTTGAGCTGAAGGGCCTTCCCCTGTCAGTCAGTTGTCATTCAAGTCCCGTTTTATTTTAGGGTTCTTGGATCCTTTTAGTTATTTTTCTATTGTGTCAGTCTTTGGTTTTAAAAAAAAAAAAAAGAATTTTTTCTGTGATAGTTAGTGTGTTTTGCTGTTCACTAGATTGGTTGCCATAATGTCACAGGCTCCTACGCCTTCAGGTTTTAAGAAGTGCACTAAGTGCAGTGTCAAAATGTCAATAACAGATGACCATTCTCTCTGTGTGTACTGTTTGGGCGCCAAACATTTGCAGGAGTCCTGTAGCGTGTGCCACGCGTTTTCCTCGAGGGTCCTCCAAGAGAGGAAAAATAAACTTATTTTAAAAGGCCTTATTAAACCCTAATTTGAAGAGGCATTAGCTTCCTCTCCTTCTCCTGCAAAGAAGAAAAGGGCATCGGCTCCGACCAGCCCGTCGGAACCGACCGCCAAAAGACATAGGCAGGCTTCTCCTTCGGCTCCACGGACTTCGGAGCCGAGGGCGGAACGGTCTGCCTCGATGCCTCCAGCCTCGACTCCTCTGGGTTCGGAGCCGACGGCTGGGGCCTCGAGAGGCGGGTCACCTTCATCGGCTCCACTGATCTTGGAGCCGATGAAGGTTGTCCGCTCAGACACTTCCTCCTCGGCGCCGAAGCCCTCTTCGGCACCGATGGAAATTGGTTTGGACACTCGGCACCGATAATTATCGAGTCGATTCGGAGCCGGTCCCCTAGTCCCTTGGAGCCGTTGGAGAGGCCTACTCGGACCCGTTCGGTCTCTTCCAGGTCATCAAGGATGTCAGATTCGGACATAGACAGGGTACTCCAAAGGCTTTTCCAGTCCCCAGTCTTTCAGAAATTTGTTTCGGCTCCGATCCAATTGGCTTCGGAGCCGATAGCCCATTCCATTGCCATTCCTCCTCCGACCGCTTCGGCTCCGTCGGAGCAGGTGCTGGTGGAGCCAGTGGAGATCCTAGGGTCGGCTCCGACCCTTACTCCAACCCCAGCCTTCGGGTCGGAGTTTAGCACACGGACTTCTTCGGCCGGGCCCGGGGGTGACGTTTCGGGACCAATGCAGTCGGTTCCAAGCCTCCCTCTCGGTGCTTTGGCCGTGGGACTTCCGTCTGCTATCATGGCTTCGGAGACTGGACCCTCCCAGGATTCTGGGGGTCCGGCCTTCAGAGCTATGAGGAGTGCCTTGGCCAAATCTTCTTTGGCCATCTCTACGGCTTTACCGGCACCTTCCCTGGGCATGGAGACTGGGTCTTTGGCAGTTCCCCTGTCTCTAGGCAGCGGAGCCCCGGGGCCTGAGGTTACCCCACTGGGGTTCCCTCCTCCTGAGGGTCTTTCGGAGTTGTCTTCTGAGGAGCCCCCAAGGAAGAGATCGTGCAAGAGGAAGCACGTGGACTCCCCCGATGAGTCTCTTACATCGGACACTGATCTTGATGATGCGGAGGGGTCCCCAAAGTTGTCCTCGGATGATGTCTCATTTGCAGACATTCTAGAGATCCTCAAGCGAGGCGGCTGGAATTCCAAACCCCCCTCCGCTGATGAGTCGGTGTTCCTCAAGGCCTTCGGGGCTCAGCCCTCCGCCTCCTGGGTGTCTCCGCCCTTCGACGAGCTCCTGGATTTGGTTTGTCGGAGGGCGTGGGAACATCCAGATACTGTGGAACCAGTGCCTTCTCGCCCTAACAAATTTTTGTCTGCCCCACCCGAGAAGGAGTTCTTAACGAAAGGCGTGGCTGTAGATGCCATGGTGGTGGCATCTGCTACCCAGCAGGACGTGGCAGAGGCTTCAACGTCCGTCCATCCTCCTAATAAGGAGTCTAGGAGCATGGACCGGTACGGGAAGCGCACCCTGAGTTCAGCGGCCTTTACTCTGAGGTCCCTGAATTATTTGGCACATTTCACCAGACTACAGAGGGATCTGGTCAAGGAGCTCTCAGACTCCCTCTCAGGTAACCTACCTGAGCAGCTAGCCCAGTCGGTTAGCTCTCAGTTGACTATCCTTACCTCGATTTCTAACTCATCCATGAGGCTCATTTCATATGCGGCCGAAGGGGCGGGTAGAGCGGCAGGCACAGGCGTGGCTCTCAGAGACAAGCCTGGCTCCGTTTGTGTCATTTCGCTGGAGGCCTTCAAGTCTTCCTTTGCCGACGCTCCCTTTGATGGGTCCTCTTTGTTTGGACCCAAGGTAAAAGACACTCTTACCCGCTGTGAGCAGGAGGGAAAGACTTTATCTGCCGTAGGAGCACGATTTTCCACTCCCTTTCGGCCTTATCCCAAGGCTAAAAGAGGAGGGTAGATGTGGTTCTGCAAATCACAGAAATTCTTTCCTCAACAGCAGGAAGATTCCCCTTCCAGAGGCAGAGGACAGGGAAATTTTTCTGGGAGACGCCGTCCCAGAGGCGGCAGAGGCCCCTGCAACACTGGAGACCGCGAGTCCTTTCGTGGCTCTTCAGCCTCCCACACTCCATGAGGGATTGCCCGGCTGTGCTGCTCCGGAGCCAGTCGGGTGCCGTTTTTCCAAGCACCTAAAAGCCTGGGAGTCTATTACTCAGGACAGCTGGGTGCTTCGGATTATTGCCGGAGGTTACACCATTCCCTTCACACGCCCACCCCCACCGTCCAAAAAAATCCCGGACCCACCACCCAGTCAAAGGGAAATTGTAGCCGTAGAAGCTTCAAAGCTGCTAGAAAAAGGAGTCATCCAACCGGTCCCCACAGACCAGATCGGATCCGGAAATTACTCAAGGTTCTTTTTAGTGCCAAAAAAGACAGGGGACCTGAGACCCATTTTTGATCTCAGCAAACTAAACCAGTCCGTCGTGAAGTCCAAATTCCGAATGGTCACTTTACAATCCATTCTCCCATTGTTGGAGAAAGATGTTTGGATGTGCTCCATAGATCTCAAGGATGCCTATTATCACATACCGATACATCAGGCGTCCAGGAGGTATCTGCGCTTCAGCCTGGGAGACAGTCATTTCCAATTTTGTGCACTGCCCTTTGGTCTCACCACAGCCCCCAGGGTGTTCACCAAGTGTTTGGCAGTAGTGACTGCGCACCTGAGGAGTCTCGGATTCCAAGTGTTTCCCTATCTGGACGACTGGCTCCTGTCTGCCACCACCAGGCATCTACTACTAGAGAACCTACAAGCCACCATCTCCCTGGGTGCTTCCCTGGGAATTACATTCAACTGGTCAAAGTCTGTCTTGCTGCCTTCTCAGCGCATAAGATTCATAGGAGCAGAGATAGACTCAAAAATAATGCGAATCTTCCTTCCTACCGAAAGGATACAAACATTACAAGATCAAGTCCGAGCCCTGCTTCTAAGATCCAAAGCCCCAGCCAGGATGGTCCGGCAACTTTTAGATTCAATGTCTGCCACGGTTCTCCTAGTTCCTCTGGCAAGGTTGCACATGAGGATTCTCCAGTGGCTATTATCGACACAATGGTCTTTTCAGGATCTCCCCCTCAATCATCACATACTGATTACAGAAACGTGCAAACGGGACCTCCGCTGGTGGCTTCTGCCATCCAATCTGAATCAGGGAAGACCCTTTGTTATACCCCCTCCGGTGTCCACCTTGACAACGGATGCCTCCCAGACGGGGTGGGGGGGGGCATTGTCTGGGCAGGTCAGTTCAAGGTTCTTGGCTTCCAAACGAAACATTTCTCCATATCAATGTGTTGGAAATGAGGGCTGTACTTCTGTCCCTACAAGCCCTCCACAAGTTTCTCCCTCAAGGCATTATCACCATCCACACAGACAACATGTCGGTGGTCTGGTATCTAAACAAACAGGGAGGGACCAGATCTTATCCCCTTTGCAGAGAGGCCATGAGAGTGTGGGAATGGGCAGTGGCTACCAAGCGCTTCCTGGTAGCGACCCACATTCCAGGAAAATCCAATGTATTAGCAGACAGACTGAGCAGGACTATTCTCTCTCCTCACGAGTGGTCTCTGAGCAAACAGTAGCAGCTCAGATTTTCAAAGGTGGGGACTCCGTGCTGCGACCTGTTTGCAACACCACGAAACACAGTGCAAAGGTTCTTTTCCTTGACCCCGTCAAGGGGAGACAGCTACGGATGCTCTAGTCCAACCTTGGCCAACAGGACTGCTTTATGCTTTCCCTCCGATTCCACTCCTCCCCAAAGTCATCCAGAAAGCTTCCCAATTGGGGTCCACAATGATTCTAATTGCCCCATACTGGCCTCGTCAGGTATGGTTCCCCTACCTACAGAAATATACCCTGGACGGTCCTTGGTTCTTGGATCTAATTCGGACCTTCTGGTTCATCAGTCGGGACAACAGCACCAGTCCCTTCACACTTTGAAATTAACAGCTTGGCTCCTCCTTTTCCGACTTTAGTCAGAAATCACACCTTGGACCCGGAAGTTATTCACATTTTATCTTCAGCCCACAAACCCACCACTAAGAAATTGTATCACAGTAAGTGGAAGAGGTTTGCTATCTGGGCTCAACTCAGAGGCTTAGACCCTATTACTGCCCTGATACCAGAGGTCTTGAAATTTTTAACATCCTTGTTTAATCAAGGATCTTCAGTCTCTACTATTAAAGTCCAACTAGCAGCTATCTCCAAATTTCACGATTCCATAGACCCACCGTTGATGAGCAGCAGATTATGTAAAACTTTCATGAAAGGTGCTGTGCTTTTAAGACCCCCAGTTTTCCATCCTGCGCCTCCGTGGGATCTCGATTTGGTACTTCGTGCCTTAACATCTTCCCCCTTTGAACCGGCTGCTACATGTGATTTGAAATATCTGTCTTGGAAAACTGCCTTCTTAATTGCAATTACCTCTGCAAGAAGAGTTTCAGAACTTCAAGCCCTATCTATCAAACCACCGTACTTGATTTTTCACAAGGATAGAGTATCACTTAGGCCTAATCCATCTTTTGTCCCAAAAGTTTGTTCCAATCTCTGTCTCCAACAGTCTTTGGAGCTACCAGTTTTCTTTCCAAAATTTTCAAACAAAGCGGAATACACCTTCCATACATTGGATGTTCACAGGCAATTGCGCTTCTATCTAGATAGGACTCAACAAATTAGAAAAACAGATCAATTGTTTGTGTCCTTTTCAGATAATAAACTGGGTAAAACCATCACTAAAGCTACTATTGCCAAATGGATCAGAGATTGCATAACTCAGGCTTATTCCTCTTCAAATAAACAACTTACAACTTCTGTCAAAGCTCACTCTACTAGAGCTATGGCTACCTCTATTGCATTCCATTCCAAGCTCGCTATTTCTGAGATTTGTGCTGTGGCTACTTGGTCCAACCCGCACACTTTCATTTCCCACTATAAATTGGATGTGGCATCTAAAGGCGAGCATCATTTGGTTCCACGGTACTCAGGAGTGTTTTCCAGTGAGCCACCCAGGATTTAGGTGCTAGGGACGCTGTCCCATCAGTCAGAATGTAGGCGAGATAGGATCACATAACATCTTTTAGTTATGTACTCACCATAACTTCAGATGTTTGGGATCCATCTCGCCTACATTCCTAATACCCACCCTCCTTCCCCTGCCTTGGAGATCAGAAGAGATTGAACGGTTTGAGTTCTACTGTTTTATCTTGTATCATCTGTCAATGTTATATAAGCAGTGCATGCGTGTGTGCATGTATGCGGACAAACTAGATCTGGCGGACTGGTAGTGGTGCATCCTGGGATATAGTAAGCTCAGCCAATAAGAGACTTCGTTCTTTGGCATAAGCGTGCCGAGTCGGAGCCGAGGATCGGCTCCGAACCCATCAGTCAGAATGTAGGCGAGATGGATCCCAAACATCTGAAGTTATGGTGAGTACATAACTAAAAGTTTTCAGTCACCCTTTTTGGTTAGTTTTCCACCCATTTGTTTTTTTAGTAGTTAACGACTACTTTTAATCCAATTCCCATTAATACCTTCCCTTTTTTCCCCTTATATCCCCCCCTCCACTCTTTAGGTTAGGCCTTAAGCCTGCCCCTTTCCTAATTATTCTTAGGGATCCTGTGGAGTGTTTGGGTGTGTCAGTATCCCACTTAATATTTTTATTGTTTTTGAGTGTTGTGTGTGTGTGTGTGTTTTCTTTTCCTTTTGTGCTCCCTCGACACTGTTATGTTGAAGGAACCAAAAGAAACTAAGGTCTCAGGCTTTCAGAAGTGTGACTCGTGCTGTCAGAAAATGTCTCTGACAGATGGTCACACTTCTTGTGTTTACTGCCTGGGACCCCTGCACCTGCAGGACTCTTGCTCTGTGTGTCACGCGTTCAGTCCAAGAGTCCTGCAGGAGCGCAGGAACAAACTAATATTGAGGGGCTTGTTAAAGCCCGTGGGCTCCCCGACTAAGTGTGTGTCGGGGAGGCCTTCGAAACCAGCAAAACCATCGGCTCCGAGTACCAAGCCTTCAGCTGCTGGCTCTTTGTCTGTGCCTAGATTGGCTCCGGCTGGAGACGATCCCTCTGAGTCACAGATTCCTGTCTCGGCCCCACTCGGTGCCGTTACCTCTGAATCCATGCATTCACGGTTGGCTCCGGCTGGAGTCGACGTGTCTTCGGCTCCTTCGGCTCCATCCATATCTAAGAAGAGGTCAAGATCCCCTTCGTTGGAGTCCATCCATTTGGCTCCAAGATCCCCCCTGCTCTCGGAGCGGAGCCATCGGAGCCGATCTTCTCAGTCGTCCAGGCTTTCTGACTACGACCTTGAGAGAGTGGTAAGTAGGCTGTTAAAGTCTCAGGCATTGGCCCAAATGATCTGTAGCCCATCACATCAGATGGTAGCTATTACGACTCCATCTATTTTTCCTCATTCGACTCTCCCTCAGAGTTCGGAGCCGGAGCTCCTTGGAGCCGTGACTGTTGTGGCGTCGGAGCCGATAACTCCCCCTTCAGCTCCTTCGTCTTCCACTCCGATCTCCTCCTTGATGCCTTCATTGGAGGCATCCGGGTGCCTGGTCTCTCTCGTCGGCTCCGAGGGGGCGAGTGGCATCTGACCATTATCCGACCCCGTTCTCCCTCTCAGAGCATCGGCGCTGGTGAGCTCGGCCCCGTCATCGGCCTCGGAGCCTTCCCTGTCGGTGCGGCCCGGGGTTCCCACCTCTTCGGAGTGGGAGCCCTCTGGCCTTTCTGATAGAGGAGCCTTCGAGGTGATGAGGAGTGTACTAGCCCCAGGACATAGTCAACGGTCAGCTCCATCAGCTCCTCCCACTACAGTGCCTGCTGATGTCTCTTCCCACTCTTTTGCTCCCGGACCCAGAGATCCAACGCCTCAGGTTTCCCCACTGGGAATATCTTCCTCTTCCGAGGCTTCTCCTGACCTGTCAGCGGAGCCTCCGCATAAGAGGACATGTAAGAGGAAGCATGTGGACTCCCCTGAGTCCATTACATCTGACACCGACTTGGATGAGTCGGAGGGATCCCCAAAGTGCCCCTCTGAGGATGTCTCTTTCTCAGACATCCTAGAAATCCTAAAGCAGAGGGGGAACTGGTCTTCCCTTAATCCTTCCGAGGATGAGTCGGTGTACCTGGAGGCGTTTGGTTCTCGACCCTCCACCTCCTGGGTGTCTCCGCCTTTCGACCCCCTTATGGAAGTAGTGGCTCGGAAGGCGTGGTCGGCCCCGGATTCGGTGGAACCCACCCCTCGGAGGCCATCTAAATTCATCACGGCACCAGTTGACAAACAATTCTTAACAAAAGGTGTACCGGCAGATGCCATGGTGGTGGCTGCAGCCACCAAGAAGGAACTAGCTGATCCTTCAGTACCTATCCATCCTCCTAATAAGGATTCTAGGACGATGGATAGGTATGGTAAGCGGATGTTTTCTTCAGCGACCTTTGCCATGCGGTCGCTGAATTACTTGTCTCACTTCACCCGCCTTCAGAGAGATATTCTCAAAGAGTTGGGAGAAGTCTTACAGGATCCGTCACCTGCTGGGTCCCAGGATAAAATAAACTCACAGCTTGGAACCCTAAACTTGATTGTTAACTCCTCCATGCATCTCATTTCATATGCAGCCGATGGAGCGAGTAGGGCCACGGGCACAGGAGTGGCATTAAGGCGTCATGCCTGGAGATGCGGCTTTGTAATTTTGTGGACCCTTTCAAGGCGTCCTTCACAAATTCCCCTTTTGACGGTTCGGCTTTGTTCGGACCTCAAGTGAAAGACACCTTGACCAGATGCGAACAAGATGGCAAGACTCTTTCTGCCATAGGAGTCAGTTTCTCCACCCCTTCAAGACCATACCCTAAGGGTCAGAAAGGTGGGAAAATGTGGTTCCACAAATCTCAAGGAGTCACGCCTGACACAAGAGGTCAGTTTACCCCCAGAGGCAGAGGGGGTAACAACAACATTCGCCACCCTAGGGGCAGAGGGGGTCCGCAGAACCAGGGTAGCAGGGAGCCTCTCTCTGACAAACCCTTCCAGCATCCCTGAGATGTTGCCCGATTGTCCACCTCTGGAGGCAGTCGGGGGAAGATTGTCGCTGTACCCAAAAGCCTGGCTTTCCCTTACTCAAGACAAATGGGTACAGTCGATCATATCCGAGGGTTACAAAATTCCCTTTATCCAAACCCCAATTCAGCAAAAGGGAACCCTTCCAGACGTTCCACCCAGTCTAAGGGAACTAGCAGTACCAGAGATATCAAAACTGCTAGCAAAAAGAGCCATCCAGCCAGTCCCAGCAGACCAACTAGGATCCGGAATCTACTCAAGGTTCTTTTTGGTACCGAAAAAGACAGAGGACTGGAGACCAATATTAGATCTCAGCAAACTAAACAAGTTTGTAAAGAGAACAAGATTCTGGATAGTCACGCTACAGTCCAGTCTCCCCTTTCTGGGCAAGGACAATTGGATGTGCTCCGTGGACCTTCAGGATGCGTACTATCACATCAAAATTCACAGGCGCTCCAGAAGGTTTCTCCGCTTTCGGCTGGGGTCCAGTCACTACCAATTCAGAGCCCTGCCCTTTGGTCTCACTACAGCCCCCAGAGTGTTCACCAAATGTATGGCAGCGGTTACGGCTCACCTGAGACGGCAAGGATTCCAGGTGTTTCCATATCTAGACGACTGGCTCCTCACTGCCACCACCAGGCATCAACTTCTCCAAGCCAGAGCTTACACCATTCACATTTGCAGAGGGCTAGGAATCTCTATAAATTTCGAAAAGTCTGCCTTGTCGCCTAGTCAGTCTATTACCTTTGTAGGCGCCGACTTGGACACCGTACAACTTTCAGCAAAGTTAACAGATCAAAGGGTCTTAGATATTCAAAACCATGTCCATGTTCTTCTTCAGAGCGACAAAATTCAGGCCAGGTATGTCCTGAAAGTATTGGGTCTTATAGCGGCCGCCATAACACTTCTTCCTCTTGCACGTTTTTACATGCGTCTTCTACAGTGGATGCTTTTCACCCAATGGTCCTTTCAGCAACTCCCTATGCACCACAAGATCATGATAACTCCAACTTGCAAAAGTCATCTGTCCTGGTGGATATTGTCCCCTCAAGTCCATCAAGGCAGACCCTTTGTTCCTCCTTCCCCGGTCGCCATGGTTACATCGGACGCCTCCGTGATTGGGTGGGGGGGGGGCATTTTCAGGGCAGGATGGTCCATTGCACTTGGCAACCTTTCGAACGCCACCTGCACATAAATGTCCTAGAGATGAGAGCAGTGCTTTTAACATTGCAAGCCCTCCACGACTCTCTTCCCCTGGGAACTATTGCAATCCAAAGGACAATATGTCCGTAGTGTGGTATATCAACAAGCAAGGCGGAACTAAGTCCTATCCCCTGTGTCGAAAGGCACTCATACTTTGGCAATGGGCAATCTCCTCTCAGTGGTTTCTGATAACAATGCGTATGCCCGGGAAGTCCAACATCATAGCGGACAGGTTGAGCAGAGCTATACTCATGCCACCTGAGTGGTTTCTCAAACAATCTGTGGTGGAAGAGATTTTTCAGAAGTGGGGCCTTCCTTGCTGCGATCTTTTTGCTACACCCCAAAACAGCAAATCTTCTTCACCCTCTTCCCCCTTCCAGGCCATCCCCTCAGAGACGCTCTAGTCCAAGATTGGCCTTGGGGACTTCTCTATGCCTTTCCACTCTTTCCTCTAATCCCACAAGTAATTCAGAAAGCAACCGCCTTGAGAGCCAAGTTGATTCTCATTGCCCCTTATTGGCCTCGACAGATATGGTTTCTGTTCCTACATCGTTATCTTTTGGTACAGCCTTGGCATCTGGACCCAGCTCCAGATCTGTTGACCCATCAGTCGGGGCAGCTGCACCAGTCCCTACATTCTCTCAACCTCACTGCTTGGTTGCTCCACTTCCGTCTCTAGCCAGGCTTCCTATGATTTCTAATCCCATCCGGGATATCATAGTAGCTTCCCTTAAATCTTCCACCAGAAGGAATTACACTAGTAAATGGAAACATTTCTCCTTCTGGGCAAAGGCAAGGAATATAGATCCCTTTACTTCCCCAATTAATTCGGTCTTGGACTTCCTAGCCGAAATTTTTCATTCAGGGTCTTCTTCCTCTACAGTAAAAGTTCAGTTGGCAGCCATATCGAATTTTCATATAGGCTTATCGGATCACAACATCATGTCCCATAAGCTTTGCAAAGCTTTCCTTAAAGGTGTATTTTTACTTAGGCCTCCGATCAAAGACCCTCCACCTCAGTGGGATCTTAATTTAGTCTTAACATCCTTGATTCTTCCCCCCTTTGAACCTGCGGTCTCCTGTTCATTGAAATTTCTTTCCTGGAAGACACTCTTCCTAGTCGCCGTTACTTCTGCTAGGAGATTATCTGAGCTTCACGCCCTCTGCATTCGTCCTCCCTACTTAATCTTCCATAAAGACAGAGTTCCTTTAAGGACTAATCCATCCTTCTTACCCAAGGTGGCTTCGCAGACAAATTTAAATCAATCAATTGATCTCCCAGTTTTTTTCCCAAACTATACTAATAGAGTGGAGCAAAAGCTACATTATCTAGATGTTCATCGCCAGCTGCGATACTATTTGGATAGAACCAAACAAATAAGGAAGTCTGATCAACTGTTTTTATCGTATGCAGAAAATAAGAAAGGCCTTCCTGTATCTAAGGTAACCCTATCTAGGTGGCTGTCTTCTGTAATTACATCTATTTAGCAACTCAGAGGCAGAGAATTGACTTCTAAGCCAAAAGCCCATTCAACTAGAGCACTAGCTACATCTACAGCTTTTCAAGCTAGACTACCAATAGACACTATCTGTGCAGCAGCCACATGGGCCTCTCCTCATACCTTTGTTTCGCATTACAAATTGGACATGGCCTCCAGGGACAGAGCAAAATTTGGTTCCACCGTTCTCAAGAGTCTGTTCCAATGAGCCACCCAGGATGAAGGTGCTAGGGACGCGGTCCCATCCAGCAAGAATGAAGGCAAGATTGACAACTTAACATTGTGAAGTTATGTAGCTACCATAACGTTCCATGTTAGTTGTCTTCTCTTGCCTTCTTTCTTGCGTCCCACCCACCATCCCCCTAGCCTGGACAGACCGAGAAGATCTTCCCTTCTTTGAAGGGTCTTTATATTCCTTTGTTTCACCATCTAGGTGTTCTAGGATAGCTATAGTGTAGATAACGATCTTTGGGGGGTTTTATCCTTCTTCCTCCTCCTTTCCAGTTGGAGGATTTTTTTATTGGCCTATGTTAGGTTTTCAGCTTCCAAACGAGATCTGGGGAGTTATCGCCTAGTATCATGGGATATAGGGGTGCCTCGAGCCGGTAAAATTAGCTCTCGAGCTTTAGTAAGTGGCCGAGTCGGAGCCGAGGATCGGCTCCGAACCCTTCCAGCAAGAAAGAAGGCGAGAGAAGACAACTAACATGGAACGTTATGGTAGGTACATAACTTCTCATTTCTGATTGTCTAAAAGCCAAACTTGTGTTATGGTGCTTGCATTAAGTACTTTGTTCTCCATCTTGTATCCCTAGACAGTTAAGAGTTATAATCTCACAGGAGTCAACTTGAGTGTGTGTTCATTAATGTAATATTTTTGAGACAATTTTACACTAAGATATGACTCCACAGCTATGTCAGATACTCCTCCCAACATCATCTTCTCAGCATACAATGATGCTATCATCCTCTATAAAGTGCAGTGTGACACTGTTAAAGTCAGACATGCAGTATGTGGTCGTGCTGCTTTTACATTGTAGGTAATCCAGCTGCTACACTTACACATGTTTAGTGTTCAAATCTGACCTCAGTTATCTGCAGTGTATGTATGATAGGTGGTACAATTACGGTCATTGTATGATCTTTTGAATCTTTTTTCATTTAACTGCCACTCAGGAGAACCTTTAACATAGGCCCATAAATCCAACATTTCCTTTTCCCCTGTGTCCATATAACAGCTTCCTGCAAAGAACTGCCACTGGATGTGTGATTGTCAGTTCTGTCATGGAGTGGTGCACATATCAAATATGTAAAGAGGCAGTATGTAACACAATAAAACACATACACACATATGCACATACCCATACTATTTTCTCTCATATGGATATACTGATTTTTAGTTTACATGGTTTAATAATGGCTATGATTTTATGTGATGTTGTCCATTAGCCTAGTAGTGTTCAATGACCCTAAGAAGATTGCACATGTCAATGTTGCTGTCATCCACATGTGCTGTGTTGAGGTGTGGACGTATGGTAGGCCTAAAAGAGGATATTGCAACTTGTGATGTGAGGTAATGTATTGATGGTCACTGCTGCCATTTGATTACATGTTCTGTACATAACAGCTGTAGTAATATGCCTCCTGACAGCTGTTGATATGGGATGGTGTTATGTATATTTTTGGCTTAGTAATGCATGGGCTTTTGTAGTGGAGTACATCAACATTCTACACAGTTCTCATTCAACCATCACAGTGACACTTGCAGTATGCATACCTGTCATCTTTGAATGCTGTGTGACATACATCAATATAACATCATACTGATTACATGGGCACATATGTCTTGTTTCATCTACATGTTGTAATGATATTATATACACAAACATATAGCAAGTTGTGATGCAATTACAACCTTGGTAAATTCATTGTATGCACAATTGTGTTGCTGTACCCAAGGATTACTGAGGTGGTCCCCAGCACCATTTTGTGCCTACCAGCATTTGTGTCAGTAGCTGCTCTGCAAGAGCCACATTCATCTCATTTGTAATATGTCTGTATATGGTATCAGGGAAATCACACACAGATTTCCAGTGAAAAACATATAGGCATATGATGTACAATTGATGTAATTGCATGCCATAGGTAGAGGTGCATGACTGTCTAAACAGTACCACTGTGTGGTATGTGATGCATACTTAAGGCTGTATTTGGAGGTGTTGTCACAAATCATTTTTAAAATAAGCATGAAAGGTTAAGGCAAATACACAACTAAGTGCAAAGTTGTTTGTAGATGCCACCAGCCATACTCAGCTAGAGAAAATAGACACTGTGCTAGCTGACAGTTTAATTCAAACTTCACCTCCCTATCCCCACTGGCCATTGGCCAAAGTGTACATGCAAACATACTTATGTCTCAGGAGAGAAGCTCCTTTGTGATCTCTGTAAGGCTAATAACATGTCATCAATGGGCCCTAACAACATCCCAGGATGCCTTACCAAGAACTTAAACCATGGCCTAGCAGTTGGATCCCTACTTAAACACAGCCTC
The DNA here is from genome assembly GCF_019279795.1 of Protopterus annectens. Taxonomy (NCBI): domain Eukaryota; kingdom Metazoa; phylum Chordata; order Ceratodontiformes; family Protopteridae; genus Protopterus; species Protopterus annectens. Next base: position 315,225,862 of record NC_056728.1, read on the forward strand.
CAGACAGCCTATGTTCTGTCAGAAGGGTGTACAGCAACAGTCATCCATCTGGACAAGGGGGGAATATCCCCTGATCCAGAGAATTATAGCCCCATAAACCTGACTCTACTCATCTGTGAGGCAGATCAAACAATCATCATGGACCTTATCAAACAAGACACAAGTAATCTTCTGAATGTGTAGCCAACACATTTTTGAATTGCTACAGCTACATCATGTCTGTTAAATCTGGTTGACTTCTTCAAGAAGATCACCAGGGGCATGGATGAGAGAAAGACTGTGCATCCCCCTACCTTTACCTGGCTAAGGCATTTGCCAGAAATCCACACTCAGGTATTATAGAGAAACTGTCCCAAGTGGGTATAAATACCAACATCACCAAGTGGGTAGACAAATGGATCACATACAGGACACATACTGTCAAAGGGTGTGAGTTCACCTCTAGCAAGGGGCCAGTGACCAGTGCCATACCTCAAAGCTCTGTACTAAACCCTTTCCTGTTCAGTATTTTATTCACAAACGTCAAGACAAACTTATCCTTTATCTAACCAACTTTATGGATGACTGAAAATTGTGGACAATTATTAATTCCAAGAATTCTTTTGATGTACTGCATAAACTATTAACACACAAACAATGATTGTTGCCAGAGTCATGAAGACACACTAGATGAACCAAAAAACATAATTATTCCCTTTTTGAAAGCAAATATCCAAGCTAATTACAATATAGACAGCACACCCCTATGAGTAGAGACTGAGATCCCTATCACTGTATTATATCACCTACAAGGCAGTCTCCACTCTGGCTGTGATGGAAATGTTACACTTTAACTCATTAACCCCAAGTACCATCTCATAGCGCCTCTGTGCTTACATTTGAGTGTGCTATGAGACGCAAGTAATTGTGTGCTGTTACCCCCACGTGCCTTGTACAAGCACGACTTACTTCTTGGACCTATTTCAGCCCTATTTTGTGAAAACTAAGTTGAAAAGGTAACTGAACTTTATCAGTTAACTTCTCAACTTAGGTTTCACAGCAGATTAATCATATGCTTACATTTAATTTTTTCAAGAAAATCAGCTTAGTATGCACTGTGTTTTCCTCTGCTTACACCAAGCTGATTTTGTCTGCATTCTGTGAAGGTAGTGGTGCCAGCCAATCACAGAAATACAAAACACCACTTGCATAACACCTCCACCCCCCAGATGTGTATCCATTGTTGTTTATGAATAAATAGGGGAGTCCAGCAGCAGAGATTCCCGTCTTTATTTCTTAAATCTGAAGAATTTACTTCCGTTGCTGCTGGATCCTTGCTAGATTTCTTGTTCTGATTTGTTTGCGATGAAGACCTATTTGCAGCAGCAAGCAGTGAAGTATTCCAGCCAATGGAATCGGGGCTTTGTACGAGCATGTAAGTAGTCATACTTAGCTCTGAACATGTGTTTGGCAAGAGGACTAGTATCACTGGCTGTATAATCTGTTTGGTTATACCAGAGGGGGTGTGTTTTCATTCGTGCAGACTTAAGCTAAGGAATTTCCCAACATTTTCTAATGTTTAGGCCAGGGTGTCCATAATTTTGGCTCAAAATTTAGATTTCTTATTTTGAAAACTGTTTTTCCCACTCAGTTACTGGATGGGAGAAACTTTCGCATTAACGGAAGAACGGTTTAATATCACATCTGTTATCTTAAAATTGCATTCTTTGACTTAGAATAGCACCTCTGGAAAAAAAGGACACAAAACCCCACACCCTACACTTGGGTGCTAGTCAGCAGCAAAGATAAACATAAACTCCATCACTGAATTTCCCAGCAGTCGAGTATACACAAGAGAATCCCTGAATAGAGATTATTCCGCCTTCCATTTTTAGGACCAGGTGTACCCAGTCTTTTCTTTTCCCACCAAATCAACCCACAGACTTTCCCCATCTGTGAAACTCAGACCGCTATTTATTTCAACACAATACGCCGATTCACGTTCAACTGGATTGCTTTTGACATCCTAAAATAAAATGCACACCTCTTCCTGTTTCATAATAAGACAATATGTGCTGGCTCCCCTTGCGGTTTCAGGTTGAGGTTTTAAGAAACAATGCATTTTAACTTGGATGTAAGGTCCTGTACCTTTTACATTTGGTTGCATTGTTCCACAGCCTGGACTTGTGCCTTTCAAAGAGTGGAAGTGTTGTGCTGCAGTTAATGGCTTCAGTGTTCACATGCTAGGAAAGGGAAGTGCTGGGAGTTAGCGAACTGATATACAACGTGCTGGTATGTGAAACCTGTTGCTGTAAGATAGGATAGGGAATAACAGCTCGTGTTTTGTTAGTCTTATCTAAGAATGATTTTAGGGATATAGCTCTGTCAAAATACTGATGGGGGCGTTACCTTAACTGTCACCTTTTACAAACCAGAGTGTAACCAAGCATTCCTGGTGTTGCATAGTCATCTAAGGAGGCTGGGTACACCATCCCAATAACCAAACTACAAAAGGAAAGAGGACAGAGGAGTAAGTATTGAACACAGGATAACAACTTAGATTTGAAATCTCTTGAAGTTCACCATCTGACTAGAGTAACATTTTAATCTCTGGTGGCAAAGACACTTGAAAACATTGTCTTTTCTGAAGGAAATGTGAATGAGAAATGTTTGCAGTAGTACAGCCTTAGTTATTTAAGTATTATAAATGTGGTTTACCATAAACATCAGTACAACAAAATATTGTAGTGTAATGTAATGGGGATACTACTAATATGGCTACTTTGATGTCTATGATATTTTTAGTATTCATTTATGAAGTTAAACATGATAAAAATATAATTTTCTATTTTAGATTTAAAAAGAAATTAAACATTCCCCAGAACTAACAGTTACAAAAAGTGAAAAAATATTGTTTGGCTAAGTTAAAAGATGCACCATCATACTACAGTGATCTTGGAAGTCAAATTAATTTTTTTTGTATGTTTGGACTGGATCCTTCAAATGAGCAGGCACTTCCTTCTTGGCAGTCTGCTTCAGAAGATATTAGCACATATAACATAGTGATGTTCTTCATCTCACATTGCTGCAGTCCTTACACTTGGGTAGTCCGCTGTCCTCGGTCGGCCCGAATATCAAAGTATAAGGCTGACGTCGGTCAAGGCGCATTAGACTGACATCAGGACGTCAGGGTACAAATGCGCATGACCGACGTCATATCCTCAGTCTTTTTTGCCGCATGGTCCGATGCAGAAGCAGCGTTGCAAGTGCCGGTTGGCGTTCTGAAATTTTTCGAATTCGGAGTTTCAGGCCGAGTCAAAGTTGGCTAAGTACCCCGTTGGGGAATATTTTAGTTTTTCCTTGCCTCAGTGGTTTACCGGATGTCAGAAAAAGTGAATAACTGTATTTCTTGTGGGAAACAGATACCGCATAGAGATTATCATACTTTGTGTATTCCTTGTTTAGGGCCTGAGCACGACGTTGTTGGGTGTCGCTTTTGTGCTAGATTCAATAAGCGCACTATTAAGAGAAGGTTAGATTGTGCCAGGTTAGTCTTCGGGAAGCGGTGCAATTATAATATGCCGTCGGATGCTCCGACGCCCGCTTCTTCAAAGAAGCGCAAGGACAAAGCAGCTAAGCCTAGGCAAGAAGAACCGTCCGTACCGGACGCCGGTTCTTTAGAGGTGTCGGTGGAGCCGGGGGTTCCGCCGGAGGTTTCTCTGGAGTCCCAGGGGGAGACTTTGTTATTGCAGGATGTGGCCTCTCAGGAGGCAGGTCAGGCTGAAGGGGCTTCTCAGGTTACTGTACTCCCTTCCCTTCCTAGGGTGGTTAGGCCCTCTCCTTCTGTTTCCAAGGCTTCTCCCAGAGGCAGGCCAGGTTTAGTTTCAGTTGGTGTCACCCCTAGTTCTTCAGGTTCTGTACCCAAGAAGCATATGCTTAAAATGGCAGAAGATTTGATTACTTTGATTAGAGGTTCTTTGCCCCCTCCTGATAAGAGACCTAGGGTGGAACCTGAGTTGGGGAGTTTTGAGCAGGCTTCGGATGTTTCAGAGTCTTCGGCTGAAGACTTGCAGGAGTATTCTCCTTATTCTGATTCTGATGTGGATGATTCTACTCCTTCTGCTTCTCCTCCTGAAGATTTTTCTTTTTCAGAGACTCTTCATTCCATGAGGGAGCATTTTAAGTGGGAAGGTCAAGACTTCTCTGATTCCAGGAAAAGGCTTAGGGAATTTTGTTTTACCCCAGCATAGGCCTTTGGCTATACCTCCTGTTCTGGATGTTGTGGAAGATGTGTTTGCAGAGGCTTCTCTTAATCCTGATTCTTTGCCTCCTGCTCCTGTTAAGCCGGATAGGTATTACAGGGTGCCTGAAGCTCATAAGTATCTTTTAAGAGTCCTAGGGCGGACCCAGAAACTGTTAGTCAGGGGCCTAAGGGTGTTAAGGCTTCTGTTGTTAAAAATCCGGTTCCTCCAGATAAAGAGGCCAGGGCTTTGGATAGATGGGGAAAGAAAGTCTATACTTCTTCCACCCTAGCTATGAGGGCTTTGAATTGCCAGTTTCACATGTTGAAATACCAAAACTATCCACTTTCTCAATTGAAGTCTAAGGTAGATGCTCTGGCGGAAGGTATTGAGTGTAAAGAGTTACAAGATTTAGTACATGTTTCTGAACAGGTGGGTAAGCATTCTTTGCAATGTGGTTTTGATGCTGTACAGGCCTCGTCTAGGGTGGCTGCCACTGGGTCAGTTCTTCGCAGGCACGCCTGGCTGAGAGATCAGAATTTGTCTGACCATGTTAAGACAAGGATTTTAGATGCTCCTTTACAATCTGATGTGTTGTTTGGTTCACCTGTTGAGGCAGTCTTAAAGAAAATGGAAGACAAGGCTAAGTCTATGCAGACTGTTAAAGATTTTTTGCAGGTTCAGCCTCCAAGTTTAGTAGAAATTGGCCTACCAAGGGGTGGACGTATCCTTCTTATGATTCCCAGTCTAGGGGTAGATCTAGACGTGGTAGGGGCAGAGCTCAGGGCTCTTTCAGGCCTAGAACAGGGAGTTCACCTGCACAGTCTTCGGGTGAGGGCAGGGGTCAGTCCTTTCGTAAACAGACCCAATGACCTACCTTTTCAGCTGCCAGAGCCTTCTCGTCTGGCAGCACCTTTGGGAGGAAGGTTGGCACTTTTCAAGGAAAATTGGAGTTTAATTACCCAAGACAGATGGGTATTGGATATCATACACCAAGGTTACAGGTTTTATTTCCATACCTTGCCTCCTTTCAATGGCATGCCAGACGTTCCTCCTCAGCAAAGAATAGAGGCTCACAAACAAATTTCTCTGTTACTTCAAATAGGGGCCATACAGCCGGTTCCTATGCCAGAAGTGGGCCTAGGATTTTATTCTCGCCTGTTCCTAGTTCCAAAGAAGGGGAACACGTGGAGACCAATTTTGGATTTATCTATCCTCAACACTTATCTGGACATTCCCAAGTTCAAAATGTTGACGTTACAACAGCTTTTACCTCTGCTGGGCAAAGATCATTGGATGGTAACTTTAGATCTCAAGGAGGCTTACCTTCATGTTCCTATCAGACTGAGTTGCAGAAAGTATCTGCGTTTTCGGGCTGGGACTTCTCATTATCAGTTCTCTGCATTGCCCTTTGGCTTATCTACTGCGCCCAGAGTGTTCACGAAAGTTCTGGCTCCAGTGATAGCTTTCTTCAGGCTAAAAGGAATACAGATTTATCCTTATTTGGACGATTGCCTGATTCTAGCTCAAGGAAGGGACGAGCTTCTTCATCATTTGGAATATGTGATAGCAGTGCTAAGATGCCTGGGGTATTCTGTGAACGAAATAAAGTCCAGTCTAGTACCCTCTCAGGACATGTGCTTTCTGGGTGTAAGACTGAATACAGCGTCCCAGATGGCCTTTTTAACCCCGGACAAACAAAAGAATCTTTCCCTTTACTTTCATCAATTGTCTCATCAGTCCAGGCTGACTGCAAGGACAGTCCTTCAAGCCTTGGGGTTCATGGCATCTTGTATTCTGGTGCTTCCCAATGCCAAACTGCATATGAGGAAGCTACAATGGTATCTCAAAAACGTATGGACACAGCACTGCCAGGATCTGGACACTGTCATTCAAATAATACCTTGCATTCAAAAGGAATTTTTGTGGTGGGCTCAGGAATGTCACCTAAACAAGGGACTCTCTGTGACCCGGCCAGAGGCGAGTCAGATTCTAATGACAGATGCCTCAGACAAAGCTTGGGGAGCTCATCTAAATGGAAAGTGGATACAAGACAAGTGGCCTGCCAGACTACAACATCTACATATCAACTTGAAGGAGATGTTAGCAGTCCAGTTTGCATTAATACCTTTCAAGGATTTACTTCTTCCAGGGCAGGTGTTGATTCTAACAGACAACACAACTGTCATGTGGTACATCAACAAGCAGGGGGGAACACATTCTTATCCTCTATGCAGGCAAGCAATGATTTTGTGGGAGACTGCTCTCAGTTTACAGCTACATCTTCAGGCAAGGTTTCTGCCGGGAGCACAGAACTCCTTAGCAGATGTGTTGAGCAGACGAATTATGGATCCCCACGAGTGGAAATTGGATCCTCATGTATTTCAGAAATTGACAGTGTCATGGGGAACTCCAGACATAGATCTGTTCACTTCTCCACTAAACCACCAGCTGCCAAAGTTTTGCACGAAAAGGTTTCATCCCACAGCTTGGAAAGTGGATGCTCTTTCTTTCAATTGGAGCAATCTTCATGTGTATGCCTTTCCACCTCTGCCTCTCCTCCCAAAGGTACTTCTAAAGGTCAGACAGGACAAGCCAAAGATGATTTTAATAGCTCCAGATTGGCCTCGACAGCACTGGTACCCATTACTGAGAAGTCTGGTGCAGGAGCCTCCATGGCCTTTGCCTTGATTCCACACCTGTTGTCTCAGGAGGACAGTCATTTGCTCAATATCAAGCTTCACTCTCTTCACCTAACAGCCTGGCATATTCTGTTTTGAACCATAGAAGGTCTCAACTTCCACAGCAAGTTTTGAATGTTATTTTGGAAGCTAGAAGGCCTAGTACAAGGAAAGTGTACGCAGATAAATGGAAGAGATTTTTATTTTGGAGTGCAGCAAAGGATTTTGATGTCTCTGAGCCTAATTTAAGTATGGCTCTTCAATATCTTACTGAGTTACTGGACAAAGGTTTGTCCTTCTCTTCTATTAAGGTTCATGCTGCAGCAATTTCGGCTCACTATGATTGTGACCCACCATTGTTTTCTCATCCTTTGTTCAAGCAATTTCTTAGAGGGGCAAAGAATATAAGACCCCCACGTAGAGCTCCTACTCCTGCTTGGGATCTCAATTTTGTGTTGGAGAAACTCACTCTACAACCTTTTGAGCCTGCACCTACTACCGAGTTGAAATATTTATCATGGAAGACTGCTTTTTGTTGGCCATTACCTCTGCAAGAAGGGTTTCTGAATTGCAGGCCCTTATGGCGGTTGAGCCTTTCTTAATTTTCCATAAGGATAGGGTATCCTTGCGTACTGATCCTTCCTTTATGCCTAAAGTGGTTTCTAGTGTGGCTTTAAACCAAACTATTCATTTGCCTACTTTTTATGCAAATCCCCAAAATAAAGGGGAAAAGATTTTGCACACTTTAGATGTACACAGGCAGCTGCGATATTATTTGAGCAGAACTAAAGGGTTCAGGCAGTCTCAGCAGTTATTTGTTTCTTTTGCTTTGAGTTCTCAGGGCAAGCCTGTGTCAAAACAAACTATTTCTAAGTGGATTGGGTTTTGCATTGCTTTCTGTTATTCCCATCATGGCAAGGAGATTCCAGCTGGGATTAGGCCTCATTCCACTAGGGCTACTGCCACTTCGACAGCTTTTTTGAGGGGGGTGGCTACTAAAGATATTTTGGAGGCAGCTACTTGGAGTTCAGTGCATACTTTCTCTAAGCATTATCACCTTCCACTTTACTCTAAATCTAGGGCTGGTTTTGCCACTGCTATTTTACAGGGCATTTTGGCAGCTCCTGCTTCTTTATAGTTTTGCCATCCTCCCTTACCTCTGCTTTGGGATTCTACCCAAGTGTAAGGACTGCAGCAATGTGAGATAAAGAACATAGTACAGTTTTGTACCTACCATAAATGTAGATGTTCGAAGATCCACATTGCTGCAGTCCAATCCTCCCTCCTTCCCCTCTGTAGTTAGAGGCGGTTGTGTGGGTTGGGTTGTATATATTGTGTATATTGTATATATGGTACATATTACTAGTGCAAGGGTGGTTGGTTGGTTGTTTGCTGTCTTTTGGTTTTGACCTTTCTTTTAGGGTCTTCTGACATCTGGGGCAAGAAAAGACTGAGGATATGACGTCGGTCATGCGCATTTGTACCCTGACGTCCTGATGTCAGTCTAATGCGCCTTGACCGACGTCAGCCTTATACTTCGATATTCGGGCCGACCGAGGACAGCGGACTACCCAAGTGTAAGGACTGCAGCAATGTGGATCTTCGAACATCTACATTTATGGTAGGTACAAAACTGTACTTTTCTTGCAGGTTATATAAATTGGAAATCTTATAATGTAGCAATCTGAGAAAAGGTCATGACCACTACTAGAAAAGAGGAAGTGTCACTGTTTAAGTTTCTAAGAAGCTGTCTGATAAATCCTTGACGAAAAAATATGAGCCTTCCTTGCATTTCATTTTTACAGTTATCATGTTGGTCTGTTTTACAGAGAAGTAAAGTTGATGGGTGACCATTGAATGAACTGTCATTTGCTGTGCTCTGAGTAGCCCCCTGTCTTTTACCAAAATAATAATCCATTATATGAAATAATCCAGCATGATGCACGAGTGCTGCACAATGGTTTGACATTAGTATCTGCAGCATACACAGGTGTATTGCATAGACAGGTGGAGTTATTATGATGTAGTACATTCATACATTCAATGCCCTTTTGCAAAGAATGCTTTATATGATTAGCTACACATCTTATATTAATTGATAACAAAATAATGACTGCATATGATTTTAAGGGCAGCAACAAACAAAGACCAAAACAACATTCTGAACAGACCTACTTGTAAACTTTGTCCATAACAAGGACTATGGCACCATAATGTATATGCAACCTGTAGTCTATATAAAGCAGAAGTAATGCACAGGTGACTGTGTAGATGTGAACAGATATATGTAACATGTTTAGACAGTGTTTGTTTCTTCACTGTTGGTTCCTGCTATTGTTTCTAAAAGAAATACTGAATTTCCATATGGCATTATAATTCTGTCAGATATGGAACCTGTTCAAAAGCAAGCTAGCTTAACAGAATGTTTTAGAAGGGTTATGTGCACCGTCATCCCCTCAGCCATGGCTTTGGTGACTGTCTCAAAGAAGTCAACCAAATTCACCAGACATTATGTCCCCTTGATAAAGCCAAACTGTGTGCGTGATTAAATGTTATGAGTTTGCCAATGTCCTTGTTAATGAGGTCCATGATAATACATTCTATGGCCTTCCAGATCAGTCTAGTTAGGCTGATGGGTCTATAATTTCCCAGATTGGTGGACGCTCCGCCTTTGTGTAAATAGATGACAGTGGCTGTCCTCCACACAGCTGGGATGAATGCAGGTTGAATAGGGTGGTTCATAATGGTGCTGGATGTTCCTGCCTGAGTTCACGTAGGATGCTGCTTGTGATGTTAAAATAACCAGCTGGTGATGCTGAAACCCAGGACCCTGTACACTACAGTCAGAGTAATGCACCAGTAGGCCAAATTGACTAGCATATTCTTTTCACCCTCTGCTATTATTGTAGGGGTCCCTTGGGTGAATGCTTTTATTTGGTGCATGTTCATACCAGGAACTGTTAGTGAAGGGTCGTTTGGGGAAATATTTCAATCTGGTGCTTGTGCATACTGCAGCATTTTATTGTAGGGGTCACTTGGGTGAATGTCTCATTTTGGTGATTGCACATACTATGAGCTGTTACATAAGGGTCATTCATGGAAATGCATCATGTTGGTGATCATAGGTCTCAACCTCTTAAGAGGCCAATGTGGAACACAGACTTTAACAATGTGTGACAAATGGTCAAAATGTGGAACACCCTATTTTCGCACAGCGTGAAATGGGCCATTGCCATCGATCATGGTAGATACATTTCACATTCACCATTTTAGATGTATTCTACCCCTGTCCTACCACTGGGTCTGGGCCTGGCAAAGGTGCCTAAAAAGGTACTTAAAACCAGGACCCTCTACTTTGACAAGAATGTGCCATTTAAGACATCATGTCTTGGAACAGTTAAGACCAAAAGAATGCAAGATCTCTCATTTTTAACCATGAAAAATAAAAACACACCAAGCAGAAGCACACATACATATCCCAACATTTGTAAACCCTCACATTCATGCCAGTATCAATACAGCATTGTGTATTTTTGAAGATTTTTTTTGCCATTAGTGTGCTATTTGGATTTTAAGGTTAAAATCCAAATAGCACACTAATGGCAAAAAATCTGATCCAAAGTACACAAAGGCTGTAGTGATACTGGCATGAATGTGCTTGGTTTCCAGTTGTGTAAACACTACTGGAAAAATGACACCGAGTAAAGAAAGCAGAGCAGAGTGAAGGACAAAACCAGACTTGACAAAAATACTGCTATAAACCTGAGACATTGACAAGAGAATTCAAAATGAAAAGGTTTTACTAGAATAACAGGATCTGTGCTAGCATACCAGTTCTCAAGGGAAATACCTGCTGCCATTGCAGCTTAAACACTTACCTCTGCCTAGGTCCAGCCACAGCACCAGCTCAATACAATCCAATAACCAAAGCCTCCAGCAGAAATAATCCACTATGGCACAAACTTGATCTCGGTTGTCCAGCAGCAGGCAGCAGAAAAATAAAATCTCAGCCTTCAGACCGGTGATTGCTTCCGAGTTCTGATACAGCAAGACTCCTCTCCTGACAGGCTAGCTTCCAAGTCCCAGTCCCGACTACTCCCCATGTCTTCAATCCACAGCCTCTCCTTCCTTCTTCCCCAGTCCTCTTTCTGAGTTATTGGGGACCTAAAACGTAAAATTCCTGATTCCTGGAAGCCTTTTTCAAGCCATTATTTGGGCACGAAAAGGCTTCCCGGAATGTGATTGGCTTGTATTGGGGAGCTGTCATTGGCCCCTTTCCTCCTGAGACTCTTTACTTGATTGGCTCATAGACCACGTTCACGATTGGCTGTAAATGCAGTCTACGAGCCAATCAAAAACTGCGTAGCACAACCAATGTTGTGTAATGCGGAAGGGCAGCAGAGCTATGCATTGGTTTGTATACCGCAATGCCGATTGGCAGTAATTGCGGTAAACAAACCAATCAGAATCCTTGTAGCGGAGCCACAGCTGTTCAATGCGGAACAGCAGAACAGTGGCTTCACTCGTCGTTAAATGTGGAGCGTTCCGCATAACCCGGAGCACTTGGAAGCTCAGTTGGTGCTCGTGCATACTTCAACATTTTATTGCAGGGGTCTCTTGGGTGAATGCTTTATTTTGGTGCATGTTTATACCAGGAAGTGTTACTGAAGGGTTGTTTGGGGAAATGCTTCGTGTTGGTGCTCGTGCATACTGCAACATTTTATTGTAGGGGTCCCTTAATTTAATTTCAATTTAAGTTGGAGCACATATAATGTTACTGGAAGGACTTACTTGTGATGAATAGGTGACGGTCTCTCCTTTATTGGCCAAGTCTTTGTGTATTTCTATGAATGAATTCTGCCCATGCTGTATCTCCTAACTGTGAACATTATTCACATACTGCCTTCAGGAACTGGGGGGACAGACGCTGTCAGATAATGTAAGGCAATGGGGGAATAAACTGTAGGACATTTTTTTTCTAGTACATTTGTTTTTTTTTTGGGAGGGGGGTTGCTGATTTTGTGGCAGTGCTTAACCAGATATATTATACAATATTTCTGCTTTTTTAGCTTGTGTGTCTTATTCTGATAACAGGGATGGTTAGGTGGGATACAATGAATGACTCTAGGTTGGATTAATTGTTACACCAATCAAGCATATAATTAGACATTTTATGATTCTAATGAGTGGTTGTCTCATTGAGATCAATGCTATTATTTGTGGACTAGTACCAGCATGGAGCTACCATCTATTTTGGGCAATATGCATGACTCTGTCAGTCATGTGTGGAATTTAGGTGGGAGGAAGGGCTCAGTATTATATAAGTGTTATACTGCTTTTACTAAATTAATCTGGTCTTCTCCTAACAGATGGCAATGGCTCCTTGTTACATAACATCTGCACCAGGAATATAATGAATGCCTAATCTACAGATTTTGTGCAGCAATTATCACCTTTGTCTGAAAGTGCAGAACCTTGAATGAAATGCAGGTCATTATCACATCTGAACAATAACTGAATACAGTGTAACACTCCATCATTCTCACTTGTCAGGTGAAACTCTCAGCAGCTGACACTTTTATGCACATAAGTAGAGGTCGTTATCACATTGATAAATGCACAGACCACTAGTTTCTATGGTTATTCTAAGGATAATAATAATGTTAGATTTGTATCTAAGGGACTTTTCTCTTGTAATACTATTGGTGTTGTATAAGCGTTGAAATGTCCATGTAATTTATTTTATATTGGTGAAGCTAAAAGAACATTTTAAGTGAAATTATTAGAACATATTTGGGACATTAAAAAGTAACAGGAAGATAAGATGGTGGCTGCATAATAGTGATGCTTCATTGTTACAGGGTAGTATTTTAGTGAATTTTAAAACAGATGAATAGTTATGTAAAGAACATTTGCTATTTAAAGAATCTGTTTTATTGTGAAATACACTTTAGTACCTACAGGTTTGAATTGTGAAGTTAATTGGAAGTATTTTATTTGATTGAATAATGGGATAATTGCTTCATTTGGATGAGTTTGTATATAAAGGACTTTTTTTAAATATGGCATGTTACTCCTTGAAGGTCTTTTATAGAAGCACTAGAGACAATAAAGTGGAAACTGGATCTGGTTTATTTATTTAGGGGTCATGGGGGGAATGTGTCATTTTGGTTCTTGAGCATACTGCTGAGGAACATCCTTCCATGAGCTACTCAGGTTTACGGTAACTAGGGACTCTGTCCCGCAGGTTGAGGATAGAATGAAAAGTGACAACATCAGATAAGGAAGTTATATACTCATCATACTGTTCCATCTGTGTTGTCCATTTTTTTCATTCTTCCTCAACTACCCACCCTCCAACCCCCTACCTATCAACTTCTAGAATCAGATGCTTCAGACCAGTGCAGCGTGTATGTTCAAAAAAGGACAGGCCTGCATAACTATCGGTGGTGATTACAGCTTTAAAATCCCAACATCAGTTCTGGTCTTCAGTTGTGGGCCACGTGGCAAATGTATCATTTTAGTGTAGTGAGATACAGATACAAGTATCCATTCTAGTAATGTGGTTCATATCTTTCTGACTTAATCTCACAGAAACCAGTTATGTACCTTATCAAAAGAATAATGCCCCTGTGTATAGGAGTGAAGATTTGGATGGGCTAACCAGGTAATGCATATGATATACATATATATGTAGTCTTCCAATACATCTCTCAAACATCAGTAGTAATCTGTTTGCATTTTCCTTCCTGTGCAGGTTCATCCACCTTCTGACACTGACACGGCTTCACGAGCAGGAGAATGACAAGTGAGAGTGTGGGTATGTGGCCATTCCTACATTCACTGGGCTGCCAGCCATGCCTCCATAAGTGAAAACCACTACAACTTGAGCTTCCCCACATCTAGTGTGAAGGTATACTGGATTGCAAGAAGAGGTATGCAATGGAGTGGAGTACTGCAGTTGTTGGAAGAGAGGTGTTCCATCTACCCTGAGCCCGACATTCTTGTGCTGCACATTGGAGGGAATGATGTCATCAGTCACCCACTCAGAAGGCTACGGTTTCAAATCAGAGCAATTTTGGAACACCTGCAGTCGTGGTGGCCACGTTGTCATTTTGTGTGGTCTGACATAATTCCTTGCCAGAAATGGAAAATGGCAAACAGTCAACGGGCAGCACACAAGGCCAGACATTTACAGAATGGGTTCATGCATGGCTTGATGCACAGGGTCGGTGGATCTACAATCTGCCATGACAGCATCACCGCAGAAGATGTTCACCTTTTCAAAAGAGATGGTGTTCACCTAATTGAAGAAGGCATTGCGTTGTTCTTGGCTGAACTCCACAATGGTGTGAGGAGAGCTATGCAGGATAAATTGGTAACATGCAGCTTATGAGAAAAATGGAAAACACACATGACCAAGTAGGAGCAGTATGGTAAGTAAAACTCTACTGTTATACTTATGTGTCAGTAACCATCCTGAAATACTTTTTTTTTCTGCTTTTATCAGGCATGTGTAGAGGTTAGATGACAGGAAGGGCTTAGTAATACAGAACTTGATCCGTGAGGTCCATTGCTGAATGGACACATGTAAAGAGAAAAGGCATAGGTAAGGCAGACTGCTGACACTGAAGGAGGTTGTGATATTATAGTGGTATCAGCTGCCTGAGTGGGTAAACAGCACAGGTATCGGTCAGATCAGATGGCCTTGCATAACACTGAAGTCCCATGCCTGTTCTGGGTTCATTAGTGGAGAGGCGGTCCTGACCTTGCTTCTTCTCTTTACATGTACCCACTCAGCAGTTTGTTGGCTACAAGAATGTGTATGTTTTTTTCATATGTTGGTAAATAACTTTGTTAGGTAGCATGTAATTGTGCCAAGTCATACCTCAATTTGAAGACAGTGTTAGTCCTTACAACATGATAAAAGAACTGTGTGTATGCTGTACACATGTACAGATGGCAGTTTTATATGAGTTAGGTTATGAAAGTTATGATATTTTTTGATATTTTAGTGAATGACTTAGCTAAGGAAAGATGTCAACATGCTAAGTAATACCTCATTTTCAAGACAGTATTAGTCCTTATACCATGGTAAAAGAAATGTAGTCTTGCAGTGTACACATGTACATATGTCAGTTTGTTTAGGGCTTACGTCATGGAAATTATGATTTGTTCCTATTTTTGGTAAATAACTATGCCAGGAACATGTCATTGTGCTAAGTAATACCTCATTTTGAAAACAGTATTAATAGGTCCAACTTGGTAAAAGAACTGTGTCTTTATGTCATACACATGTACAGATATCAAAGTTTGTTTAGGAGTTAGGTTATGGAAATTATGATTTTTTTCCATATTTTGGTAAATAGCACATTGAGATGCTCCCTTGCTAAGTTAAGTAATACCTCATTTTGAAGACAGTATTCATAGTTCCAACATGGTAAAAGAACTGTGCCTGGATTTTATACACATGTACAGATATCAAAGCTTGTTTCGGACTTATAGTTATGGAAATTATGATTTTTTTTTCATATTTTGGTAAATAACTGCAAGGGAGCATCTGAATGTGCTAAGTAATACCTCATTTTGAACACAGTATTCATAGTTCCAACATGGTAAAACAACTGTGGCTGTATGATGTACACATGTACAGATATCAAAGTTTGTTTCGGACTTATGATTATGGAAATTATGATTCTTTCATATTTTGGTAAATAACTTTGCAATGGAGCATCTGAATGTGCTAAGTAATGCCTCATTTTGAAGACAGTATTCATAGTGCCAACATGGTAAAAGAACTGTGCCTGTATGTTATACACATGTACAGTTATCAAAGTTTGTTTCAGACTTAGGTTATGGAAATTATGATTTTTTTTCATATTTTGGTAAATAACTTTGCAAGGGAGCATGTCAGTGTGCCCAATAATACCTCATTTTGAAGACAGTGTTACTCCTTATAACATGGTAAAAGAACTGTGTCTGTGCACTGCACACATGTATAGATATCACAGTTTGTTTACTCTTGTAAGATTATGAAAATTATATATTTCCAATACTTCTCATTATTATGCCCATATCTTTGCAAGGGAGCATGGCAATGACACAAATAATGCATCATTTTGAAGCTGACATTGAGACACACAATGTCTACACTGATATGTAGCCTCCGTCTGTTACAGGTGATGAGATATTATGCTTTATTTATCAATTATGAGAAATATTATATTAATCATATTTCTGTGAATATCTTCATAAAGGAGCATCACAAAGTAATGGTTAAGGTATCATTTTAAAGCTGAGATTCATACAAACAAATTAAATACAAATTGTATGGGTCTACGTGGTACATTGACCAAGATATTGTGCTTTGCTTTTCCAAAAAGGTACAAAATATGCACAATATCAGCATTCCTTGCCAAATATTTAATAATAACTTTGATATGCACTATCAACATTTACACCATTGGAAAGGTCAGTGTCTGCTGAACAACTTTCCCATTTACATATTTAGTCTAGCTCTTATGATTAAGGAATTATGAACATTTGTTTTCTGTATGGTATTACAAATGGATTTTCTGAAAATGAGCTCAGGCTGCACTGTTGTTCCTGTGGTGGAATTAAGCAGGCAGCTTTTTCTGAGTTCATAGGTTCATAGGCTCATACTAGGCTATCTGCCCTGGGGCAATTATAAGCCTAGCCTGATTCTGTATGGCTTACTCCACCCCTTGATTTGAGTATACTGTGCCCTTTTTAAGGTTTAGTTTACTGTGCCTCTGTCTAATAGTGACACGGGAGTAATTCCTGGGACAAACCTACGATCCCCCATCCACTTATCGAGATTCTTCTTGAAGAGATTCAGTGAGGTGCTCTGCCTCACATGAACTGGAATTCTATTCCAGAGCGAAGGGAGCCTCTGGGTTATGAACCTGTCCCTCCAGCAAGTTCTATTTATTTCTGTGCTGAGGTTCAAGTCCCTCGAGCGTGTGGCTCTAATGGATTTAGATTTACTGAGGTGGAGCATGTCCATTAATTCTGGATTTGACATAGCTTTGTATGTCAGGCATAGATCGCCTCGAAGTAGGCGGAATGCAACTCAGTAGAGCTGGAGTTTTTTTAACCGAGCAGCATATGGCATCTGTTTGAGACCCTTGATCCTCTTGGTGAGATACTTTTGGGGTCTTTCTAATTGCTGCAGGTGTCGTGTAAGGTACATCCCAAAAGTTGCTCTGGAGTGAATGAGTTAACACAAACTGCACGAGGGTCAATTGTTCTAAGGATGCTAACTGAGCCACTGCCATAATAAATCATGTTGTAGAGATAAATACAACTGTCAAACTCTACCCATTCTCTGGAACAAGCTTCCCAGTCATGTAAACCAAATGCATTGTTTGATCCTCTTCAAGTGCAAACTAGATCAGTGGATAGCTAATCATGATTGTACTCCTGTTGCTGCACCCATGTCCCTCATGGACAGAGCCAACTGATATTAAATAATATAGCACAGGCTCATGTCTGTGTGAACATCATTCACATAGCTATTTAAAATTGTGAAACACATGTTACACACGGCTAGGCTTTTATGGGATCTTGGCAGTTTAGCCTAGTACTCTGCTATACACCTATAAACCTATGATGTGCAATGGTATCCTATGTATAGCTATAGTATGACTGTACGGAATCATGGAAGTACCAATACATCATGTCAGTATTACCACTTGATAGTTTATATTAACAGTTATACATGCATGTTGGGGTTTCATGGTAGTATAAAAGTTTCCATGGCAATGTCAGGGTGGCAGTGATTGTGTGGCACATGTCTTGGGTTTGAAATGTGTTGATATAAAGTGTGCTTCATGTATCATTTGGTATGTGAACAATATCACAATGACAGCATCCTTGCTCATTGATGCTACACTGTGCAGTGCTGTAGTTTCTGTTTACATGAGCATACTGATACATTGCCATTGGTTTCACATATTGCTGTACCATTCATTATGATCACTTCTTAATTTACACATCAGTTGCAGATGTTGCATACAATATCCATTGCTATTACTTGTGGGAGATGAATGCAGTACGCAGTTGTGTGTAGGAAATCTACTGATAATAGTGTGTTGTTTTTAAGTGTTATCAATATGACCAAAACCTATGTCTTCCAGGGATGATTTACTCAAATGTATCACTTTTGCATAGTGAGCTTCCATACATCTTTTTGGCCACACATAAGTATGCTTTGGGATGTATAACCATTAGGCGTTGACAGTGCAGATTTCCCTTCAACATGTTCTACAAGCTGCATGTGTAATACATCTTACTGTGATGCACCCAGTAAATACACAGCTCACTGACAACATTGATGGCATGGGTTACATTCTTGTAATTGTGGATTGTGACATATGTGTCATGCAAACTTTTCAACTAGCCAGGATTGCTCCTATATTAGACTACAGGTATATTAACACCTCCAAAAAGGGGTCATTTTGAGGAAGGTGTGCTTGATTCCCTTTATAGATTACTAGCAAATCATTACAGTTGTGCAAATGTGTTCCTGCAGAACATGTATAATAACTCACAATCACATATTTTATTCCAATGTCACAGATTAATGGTGGTATTATTCTGATATTGTCCATGATTGTGCCTGCTTCTGTCTACTTTTCTCCATGAGCCTGTTGCTGGGTGTCCCTGATTTGAGAGCTATGCTGACATTTCAGTCATATTCAAGTGAGTCATTTTGTACACTTTCATCAATATGCACATACCCCTGTTGTATAAACCGTCCCTGCTAAATGTCCTCTCCAGTGATCATGTTGGGGTATTCATATCACAACCAATCATCTCCATTGATATGTGATCTTGTCTGACAGTCATATAATATACTATAACTGTGTGATGACATGAATATACCTGCACATAAGGTGTAAACAGCAGTACATACTGTAATATGTACATATGTGATTACTTTTCGTGCTACTGACTTGTCTTTAGAGTGCACGTGGATTGACATGCCCTTATCTGTTGTACATTACCATGTTTCACATGTCCTGTTCCTCTGTCTTCATTCCTACCATTCATGTTTGTGGCCTTTTTCAATATACTCACTTCCCCCGACTAGTGTATTTATACTGCATTCTATGTACCCTTGATGATCACCACAAAACCTTTATTTTAGTATGCCAAAAACATGTTGTAGTGTACATTGCACTGATTACATTTTTCTATAATGTGTTTATTACTGCATTCATTGCATTAATTTTAGCCCTGGTAGTCATTGTGGCTGTCTGCACAATATTGCAAAACATATTTGGCTGTAGGTAAACTTGTCTGCTTATGTCATATGCCTTTGTGCTGCTTACTCGGTTTCCTGGCCGGTAACACTATTGTTGGCCATGAAACTTTGCTTGTATCTATGTGTATGATGCACAGCATGCATATGCGATTAGCACTGCTCCTCATTGCACAAAAATGTAAATCCTTTGCAGGCTTCGCACTATATTCCTACACAGTTTATTGAATCCACAGATAGGAATTTTTGGGATGGGAATGACATTTCTCTTGTTTTGATATGTCCACTTAAAGAACGTAGTAATAATTTTGATCACAGAATTGCACTACAAATGAGTCTGTAATTTACTCTGGAATATGAATTTTACATGGCTGTTTGTGCTCTTTAGCTTTTCCATTTAGACTGATACTTAAGTTTCATAAATGCCAGTTCAGTAATACAAAAAAAACTACTATTTTTCAATATTAATTGACTTTCAGATAGCACAGAAGTGATACATGACATTGCACCCAAGTTGATACAGCATTGTTTTATACAGAGACTACCTAAAATTTTTAAATCTTGACTTAGCATAAGGTGTAGACTTATCATTTACCTACTCATAGGTATAAAACAAAGCATCATTTTTTCAGTTGGATTGAGGTATCAGTTATACATTTTTGAATTATTGTTGATGACACTGTATAAAATGACATTATTATTAATATGAAATGAATGTTCATCTTTATCAGTCTATGGATAGGACCTGCTGGAGAGACAAGTATGTATCCCCTTCTCTAGAACAGGCTCTCCATCCATGCAAAGCAGAATTCCTCCCTAACCCAATTCAAGTACAGCTTGGACAATTGGATGGGGACCAGGAAATTCATCCCTGGTTTGGCACCTATGTCAATAATGGACACAGTAAGCATGTAAATGATTCATCTCCCAGGTCCTGCTTATAAACGTTTCACCTCCCAAGCCCCTGCTTACATTTATTAAGGGTACCAAAACTTGTCAGAGACTTGGGATGCATGGCTAGGCTTAAAAAGGCCCTTGTGGTCGTTAGCCTAGTACACACCTATGAACCTGTGAATCTATATGCTTCTTTTGCAGCTGCAGACCATGACATTTTTTGCTTATATACTAAAGGGATGCAGTCCTCTAAGCAAGTTAAGAACTTGAGAGGAACAATTTAGGATTAATATCCTGGTAAAAGATTTAAGCATTTTTTATAAAATCTTTTGGATTTTTGCATTATATCAGTTTTAAAAAATAAATAAAAAGACACACATTAGTATTTATGAATGTCAGCTTTTATAAACTTACACTGTTTTTTGTGCATAGAGTGCAGCAATTATGCTCTAAAAACAAGAAAAAGACAATGTTGTTAAGCACTTTTCTAATGTAAGAAAAATGCTTAACAAACTTTTTAAGCATTCCTAAGAGTTGTTAAGGTCAGGTCTCATACTCAGGATTGACAGTACGCAGTGCCAGAAGGTAAAACAACTTCAAAAGCTATTAGATATTTCGATCTGTAACACTTAATAAACAAAATGTGTGGCAATAACTCAAAGGAGACAATTCCTTTCTAAACATTTCAGCTAATGCCCACATGTTTACTTTGAAATTTGCACACTGACTCATAAAGGCCACCTTTTCAAAAATTACCCTGGTCATAAAAACAAGTCAAAATTAAATACAGCATTGAAATGATTTACTTTTCTTATCACATCTTCCATGTTTGTGGATTTAACTTTGTCTCAAAGACTGAAATCAATAAAGTATTATTGAATGGCACATGAAAATTCAAAGGGAAACATTATGACTGCAGCATTCTATCAAGTGATCACTTAGTCAAAGGGCACAGTGAATATTTTTGAAGAAACTTTTTTGTGCAAATATGTCAGAGTGGTTTTGAGAAAATGGGAGACATGTTTTATATGCTTATAACAGGATAGCATTCTGCCACAGGTAAAATTAGAAAACTCAGCTTTCATGAGACCACATGTTATACCCCCAAAGCAATGTTACAATCAGATCTAGTACTAGAGAAATGGTTAACAAGATTTTTCTTTTCATGAGGCTAGGAAGCATACCTAATATTTTTTATGCAGAATCAAGGAAAACTTGACTAAACCTCTGTCAATCCTAGTTAATAAAAAGGAGCATGTGGGCATATCCCTGACATACAGGCTGTAGTGGTACTATTTCACAAGGTGGGGTCATATCAGATCCCAAACAATTTTAGACATATCTGAATGATGGTTACGCTGTGTAAAATTATGGAATGGGTAATAATGGAACTTATCCAAAATGACACAGAGGATGTACTTCTGTAGGACATGGAGCAGTATAAGACTGTTATGAAGAGGACTTGCCTTTTGAATCTTACGGCTTGCTTTGAAGAGGTAACAGCAGCACTTGCTGAAATGTGGGTATTGCATAGTGCCTATTTTGACATTTTAAGGCATCTGATACCATCCTGTATAAGGGAATAACTGACAAATTAATATGATTAATCAGCTCATAAATGGGTAAACTATTTGTTAACGAAAAAAACACAACAAGCCAATGGATGTGTATTTTATGTCTGTCCCAGTAAGTGTTTCTTGTGGTGCCCCACAGGACCCTGCATCTCTGCCACTTATTTTGGGATATTCTTTTCAGACATAAAATGGAGATATGTGTTATAGATTACTGAATATACTGATGATTGCAAACTGGATAGCATATTTATTCCAGCACAATATGCTGAAGTATTCCAAGATGGTCTACAAAAATTATAGCATTATGAAACTTGGCAAAAAAGTATACCTTATGATTCCCAATGAGTCACAGTTCTTGTGGTTTAAAAAGATGAACCCCAGACAACCAGAGATCAATTAGTGACTCAGGTGACTGATGGAGCTGGCAGAAAAGATAAGCATATCCATCCTGGAGGGAGGGCTCATGCAGATGTGTATGGGTCATTCTTCAAAGTCCTGATTTAGGCCAGGGTTTGGGACGATATCTGGGCTAGTTTTCCAAGTGGTTGAGGAGGCATGGTTGCTATATGGGCTGGTGTAGTGGCATCCTCACAGGCCATGCCTAATTGTCTGTTCAGCCCGCATAAGAAATTTTAGCATGTAAGGGAGATAAGATCTAAGAAAAAAAGCTTATTGCATGCAGAGAATGACACTACAGATATCCAGTCTACCACCAAGTCGCAATTCACTACATTCCTTTCCCACTCAGCTGGGCAGCCCCATCCAGGAGATAGTACTGGAGGAGTACCTGACAACTGGTGGTCAAGCTGCATTAGAGCCAAAAAAAAAAATGAAACAAAATATTAAAAGTTTTGACCGCTGTGTATCTACCAAAGCTAGGAAAGCACATTCTGTTGCTCATTTAAGCTTTCTGGAGAGAAAAGTCAGTCTGAAGGAAATAGCTGAATAAAATGTAACAGGTTAAAGTAAACAAAGTGTGTAATGTTCTGGCATAAGAACTTTGTGAGCTGTGGGTATAGGTAGGAAGCAAAGAAATGTCTAGGGAAGATACACTATCTCTTATGACAGAGGAAGACTAGCGACTAAAAGTATATGACAAGGTGAAATGTAATAGATACATCCCCACTAAGAGAAGTAATCAGTTGTCCTATAGCACTTTAGGAATACTTACTGAATATAATCCGGTCACAATATATGCACTTTAAAAAGAATGAGTGGTACTGTATATAATGGAGGGGTCAGGACACTACAAGCTGTATAAAAGATAGCCTTACAGACTTAAATGTAGGGCCGTGTAGAATACATCTCAGAAAACGGCAATTAAATGGAAAATAAAAATAAATTTAGTATCAGCTGTAGAAGAAAAGGAGTATTTCAGTCAGGTCCAAAAACTTCAGAGAAACTGGATTTAGAATATTTCTGTTACCATCCATTAGTTCAGTCAGAACAAACCAAGGTCACATAAACAATCTGTTCCTTCAGTAGACTGAGACTGGGAACTCAGAGGTACAGTTAAATCATTGCGTAGCTCAATTTTGACTCACAAGTAAAGCTGTTTTAGAGACACTTTGCATTAAGTAATAATGCTGAATAACTTGCCAGTTTTTGTTTTAATTAATTGCACTAAGGAAGGAGGATGTAAAATACACCTGGACTGAATCACAGAAAAAGATAAAAGAAAACAATTCATAGGTTCATAGGTGTGTACTAGGCTAATGGCCCTGTACCCTTTACAAGCCTAGCCCATAGAAGTGCCCTGGCATTGTGCAGCCCAACGTTAGTTCCCAGTGCCTCTATCAAGTAGAGCCACTGGAGTGATCCCCAGGGTGAACTTTCTATTTCCCATCCACTCATCAAAATTTCTCTTGAAGAGGGCCAGTGAGGTACTCTGCTTGACATGTATGGGAAGTCTGTTCCAGAGCATGAGCAGTCTCTAGGTTATGAACTTGTCCTTTCAGCATGTTCTGTTGATTGTGGTAATGAGGTTGAGGACTGTGGAGCATGTGGTGTGGAGGTATTGGGATTTCTTTAGATGTAGCATTTCTAACATATCTGGGTCAGACATGGTTTTGTAAGTCAAGCAGAGATCGCCTCTTAGTAGACGATATGAGACAGAGAATAGCTAGAGTTTTTTGTGTCTGTCCATATAGGACATGTGTTTAAGGCTTAGGATCCTCTTCATGAGGTAGTTTTGTGGCCTTTCCAGCTGTTGCAGGTGTCTAGCAAGGTACGTGCCAAATGGAGCATTATACTCAATGACTGGCCTAATGAGGGAAGAGTAGAAAGAGATGATGACCTCTTTCTTCCTGGATGCAAAACTCTTGGTAATGAGATGTGCCACATAGAAGGACTTCCTGACCTCAGTGGCAATGTGGTGGTTGATGGAGATGTTGCTGTCAACCTGTGTCCCCAGATCTCTTATAACCTTCAGTGTTCAGTGAGCTCCCATCAATGTGGTAATTAGTGGGAACTGAGTTTTTTACCAAAGGGGATGATGACGCATTTTTTTGGCATTAAGCTTAAGGCCATGGTTTCAACACCAGTCAATGGTCTCAGTAAGGCCTTTCTGTAGAATGTCTACATCACTTGGGGAGTTAACAATGGCTCCCAGCTTGCAGTCATCTGCGAACTTAGACAGCCAGAGTCCCTCTGTGTTGGCCTGGACTTCTGAGAAGTAGATGCCAAACAGTAGAGGACCCATGACCGATCCCTGTAGAACTCCACTCGTGACTGGTCAGCAGTTTGACTTGGAGTCCGCTACTTTTACACTGTGGGTTCTATCTGTGAGCCAGTTTGCAAACCAGCTAGTGATATAGAGGTTGATGCCTAGTTTGGTGAGTTTATCAATAATTCCTGAGTGAAGAATGGTATCAAAGGCCTTGGCCTGATCGAGGTAGGCTGTATGAACTGCCTTGCCCTCATCCACAGCTCTGGTGACTGACTCCAAGAAGTCAACCAGGCTGAGCAGGCATAATCTACCTTTCACAAAACCAAATTACGTGGGATCTAAAGATTGGAGATTCCCTATATCCTTGTTAATTAGGTCCATGATGATGTCCTCCATAGCCTTACATATCAGACTCATCAGGCTAATGGGGCGATAATTCCCATGTTCTATAGTCACTCTCCCTTTATGGAGAGGTATGACTGTAGCAGTGTGCCATTTGGTAGGGACAAAGCCCAAGGTTAGGCTGTGAATGAACAGGGCACACAGACGTGATGCCAGTTCACTTTGTAGTTCATGTAGAACACATCCAGGGATATTGTTGGGTCCCATGGAAACTGTATTCTTTGCCTTGGACAATGCAGCTTTAACCTGTGCTGCAGTAATGTTGGGTGCCTGGCATTCCTCTGGTATTGTGATTGGTCCTTCATGGGGGAGAGAGGGGTAAAGTTGGCACTGAATCTGTCGGCCAGTATGTTGGCAATATCTGTTGGCTTAGTATAGGAGGTACCATTGTGCAGTAACTCAGAGCAAACCTGGGCATTGCCATTGAGATTCTTGATATAACTATAGAAGGCTTTGTGATTGTTTTTAGTGTCTGCCACAATTCTGCCTTCATAGCTGGCTTTAGAGGTTTTGATGAGGGATCTCAACTTTTTGTTGAGGCGAATAGGGGAGTTTTTCCAGTCTCGAGACTTCACCATTTTCCTGCAACAGTTTCTTCCTTCTGTTGTAGAGTTTATTAATGGCAGGGGACCACCAGCTTGGCTTCCTTGTTTTGGAGGAAACCGTCTTGGTTCTGTTGGGTTTGGCTATGACAATTGTACAATGATAGCCTCCCACACCTTAAATATATGGCCATCGGTATAAATTAGTAGAGAGAGCAGTACAGAATGTGACATGAAGAAGAGCAGACAGATTAACAGTTTGAACTCAGCCAAGGATATAATATAAACTTTAAAATAAATGGTAGAGGGAACATCTAGTTTTGAAAATAGCAGTCTACCACACTCCTCTTCTGTCCTTTTCCTATGTGTTACCATTCAAATAAAATAAGTATGAAAAACTAAATGTGAAGGCATGCCAGAAGTGTGCTAAAGGCAGCATATCCATGAACTTCGGCAGCAGATGGTCATCTGAGTAGTAGATAATGAGGTATGTATCAAACTGTCTATCAAGCAGAATTCACAAAAGAAAACTGTCCAAAAGGTAGCATATGAATGGATACAGTTATGTGGTGTAATCTGAGCAGCAGATGAGAGAAGTGAAATAATTCATGTTGATTCTTGGTTTATGTACAGTTTTAGTATTCACTATAGATGTGTGAATTTGTTTATTACTGAAGTAATTTATAGTCAATGTCTTCATTGTAAATACTGATGTACTGACAGTGTAATTATGCACACTTTTCTACTGTGGTACAGTAAGAGTGACTTTTACTGAGTTGTCAGAATAAAGATGCACAAAACTGATGCTAGCCTGATTAAGCAGGAGTAGATCATGAACTGCAAAACAAACCTATCTTCTGTATGACTTCATTAAGTATTTCTCTTATTCCAAGTTAGCAGAGGCTGAAAGCAACAACTTGAAGCTTAGTGACCAAGTGATCTTACTTGAAGAACAGCTAGAAACAGTGAAAAAAAATTTTGAATCCATGGGATCGTATGAGGAGACAATACATGCCAAAGACCAGGTACTTACAGCTCAGATTATTTACATGCCACTCTTTCATATTTTAATTTTTGAGAGTACGAAGGCATACTATTCACAGTGAAATGTATGAAAATTGAGCAATCACTGAGACCCGCAAACAGTTTCACAGTTTTGCAGCTAGCTATTTACCTTCATTATCAGCATCACTTATCTGAGACCACCAGCTTTCTAATTCTCAAAAATGCAGAACATAAAAAGTAGTGCTTGAATTACATTTTCTGGTTGAGGTGATGGAGATTGGTATGGTTAAGATAATCGCAGTGGAGGAGCCAATCTTGTATGTCAAGGCCTTAGATTTTCATGATGGCCCCTATAAATTATTCAGCAACAAAAGTAACTGGGTAAAAATGGAAAATACATTTGAAGGGGAGTGTCCATTAGGTGGCCCAATGGCCACTATCTGGCCTATCAAAGCATTGTATCTGGCCCTCTATATATCCCACAGCAAACTATTTTGAATGGACAGGTGCATGCTAGACAAACCTTGACAAGTATAGTAAGTGGCCTCTGAACTGCATTATAAGTGGCCCCTGAGACAAAACGGTTTGATAGCTTAGAAGGTGTCCCAACACCAGAACAGGTGATTATCAAAATGCCTAGCAATTCTAAAAGAAGAAAACAGTCAACATGTATGTATGGATGGATAGACAGACAGATAGATAGATAGATAGATAGATAGATAGATAGATAGATAGATAGATAGATAGATAGATAGATAAAGTGTAGCTGTTAGGGTTTGGAAAAATAATGAAAAGAAGATAATTGCTAGAACATGCACTAAAACATTACAAAATGAGAATAATGAATCTCATATGCAGAAGACCTGTCAGCCTGGTTGTGTAGAAAGAAAAATGTAATAGTTTTGGCAGTTATGAGACCAGATCTTCTTCAGACACATCAGTAAGGCAGAAAGGACCCAACACAGAATTACTATTATGAGAAATAAAAGCTAGAAAGAGAAGGAAAGCAAAACTGAGTAACAGAAAAAGGCTGAAATGCCAGGTAAGTACATTTGTTTATATCTAGTGGATAATGAAAAGACAAGGAACTAAACTTTAAGTGGAAAGGCATATAATGGTGGGTAACAGACATTATTGTTGTCATTTTCAAATCTGTCCTAGAAGGACTCAAGAATAAATGTAAATAATAGTCTTATCTGCCCCAGAACAGAGACAGGAAACTGGGTGGGTACTAGAAGAACCAATGTCTAGTTTCTCACTGTTTCACTTGAATCAGGTAAGGTCCGTGTAGACTAGAAAAGGACAGATGAAAAATTAACTACAAAAATCACTGCAAAAGAAATGACAAGAATAAGTTTGGCCCTTTATTTCACAAAGCAAAGTCATTCTTTGACACCACAACTAATGCCTTCATAGGTTCATAGGTAAGTACTAGGCTATCTGCATAAGGGCATTTATAAGCCTAGCCAGAGTGTGTTACCTTTTGCCACCCCCTTAGATTAGTTCCCTGTGCCTCTGACCAGCAGAACCATTAGTTCCCTGCGCCTCTGTCCAGCAGAGCCACTGCAGTGATCCCCAGGGTGAATTTTCTGTTTTCCATCCACCCGTCAAGGTTTCTCTTGAAGAGTACTAGTGAGGGGCTCTGCCTGATGTATATTGGAATCTTGTTCCAAAGCATGGGGAGTCTCTGACTCAGGAATCTATCCCTCCAGCACATCCTATTTATCATTGTGGTAAGGTTTATATCCCTAGAGCATGTGGCTCTCAGGGATTTTTTTTTTTTTTTAGGTGGAGCATATCCATCAATTCTGGGTTGGACATGGCCTTGTATGTCAAGCAGAGATCACCTCTGAGTAAGCGGTATGCAACCGAGTACAGCTGGAGTTTCTTTAGTTGGGCTGCATAGGTCATCTGTTTGAGGCCAGTAATCCTCTTGGTGAGGTACTTTTGTGGTCTTTCCAGCTGTTGCAGGTGTCTTGTAAGGTACATCCCAAATGGGGCATTGTATTCTATAATGGGTCTAATAAGCGATGAGTAGAGAGGTACAATAACCTCCTTTGTTCTGGATGAGAACCCTTTTGAGATTAGGTGGGCCACATAGAAGGATTTTCTAACCACCTTGACAATATGATTATCAAAAGAGAGATTGCTATCTACTTGGGTCCCCATATCCCTTATTACTTTTTCTG
Source organism: Protopterus annectens (assembly GCF_019279795.1). Lineage (NCBI taxonomy): Eukaryota > Metazoa > Chordata > Ceratodontiformes > Protopteridae > Protopterus > Protopterus annectens. The sequence goes on from NC_056728.1 coordinate 315,254,323, forward strand.
TATTTAGGGGACTACCACCTATGTGGTAGTTCACAGGTACTTTGTTTTTTCCAAAGAGGATGACTTTTTGGCATTCAGCTTGAGGCCATGATTTTGACACCAGGTATCTGTCTCAGTGAGACCTTTCTGAAGGGTGTCTGTATCAGCCAGAGAATCAATTATGGCCCCTAGTTTGCAGTCGTCTGTGAACTTGGTCAGCCAAAGTCCTCCTGTGCTTGCCTGTACCGCTGAGAAGTATATACCAAACAGGAGGGGTCCTAGGACTGAGCCCTGGGGGACGCCACTTGTAATCGGTTTAGAGTTGGACCTAGAGTCTGCAACTCTCACCATGTGGGTTCTGTCCATGAGCCAATTTGCAACCCATCTCATGACTTAGGGTTAATGTTCAGGTTGGTAAGTTTGTCTATAATACCAGACTGGGGAATGGTGTTGAAAGCCTTTGCAAGGTCTAGGTAGGCTGTGTGGACCTCCTTACCCTCATCTAATGCCATTGGTAACTGTATAAAAGAAGTCCACCAGGTTTAGGAGGCATGATCTTCCCTTAACAAAGCCAAACTGGGTGGGGTCCACAGTTTGGAGGTTCCCAATGTCTCTGTTAATGAGTTCCATGATGATGTGCTCCATAGCCTTGCAGACCAGGCTAGTCAGCCTTATAGGGCGATAGTTCTCAGGGTCCATTGTGGCACCACCTTTGTGGAGTGGGATAACTGTTGCTGTACACCACTCTGTGGGTACGTAGCCTGTAGAGAGGCTGATTTTGAACAGTGTGCTTAGGTGAGTGGTTAGTTCATTTTGGAGCTCTTGTAAGACACAGCCTGAGACACCGTCCAGTCCCATTGAGGCTGTGTTTTTGGCTTTGGATAGGGCTGTTTTAACCTGTGTGTTGGTGATTGCTGGGGCCTTACATTCTTCTGGTATGGTTATGGGCCCTTTAGGGGGTGAGAGGGGTGTGAAGTTTGCACTGAACCTGTCTGCCAAAATGTTGGCAATATCAGTCGGTTCAGTGTATTGTGTGCCATTCTGCACCAACTCAGAGCAGATCTGAGAGTTTCCACTTAGGTTCTTGACATAGCTAAAGAATGCTTTGTGGTTATCTTTGGAGTCCTTGGCAATTTTTCTTTCGAAGCTAGCCTTGGATGATTTAATGAGGGATCATAGTTTCTTGCTGATACTGATCAGGGATGTCTTTCCTTCTAGGTATTTTGCTCTTATCTGTACTAGTTTCCTCCTTCTATTGTAGAGTCTGTTTATGGCAGGGGTTCACCAGACTGGTTTCCTTTTCTTGGAGGAGTGAGTCTTGGTTTTACTTGGGATAGCACGATCCATGCATTCCTGCAGATGATCATAGAGTGTCTTTGTATAGGTTTCAGCAGCTTGGACAGCATTGTCCATTGGCGTGGGGGCTGTGAACCTTTCCACCTCAGTCTTAAACAACGTGAAGTTTGGTTTTGAAAAGTTTTTCACGGTGGTTTCCTTGATTGGGGTTGGGGTGGAATGTGAATATCCAGAGTGATTAGTCTATGGTCTGATCTAACCAATGAGGGGTTGATGTCAGGTGTGGAACACCGGTCGCCCATGTTGGTGATGACCAGGTCCAATATGTTGTTCCCTCTGGTGGGGGTGTTGACCAGTTGATCCAGGGCATTCAAGTTTATAAATTCTAGGAAGCGTTGGGCAAGGGAGTTAGTACTTGAGTAGTTCTCCCAGTTAATGCTTGGGTAGTTGAAATCACCCGGTATTAGGGTGTTTGGTAGGACCTTCATATTTCCCAGTGTCTCCAGAAATGCAGAATGGGGGTTCTGGGTCATGGTGGGTGATCTGTAGCAAGCTACAATTTGGATTGCAGTTTTGCCCATTGTTAGCTGCACTTGGATGATCTCTGATGCATTGTGCTGCACCACTAACCTGGAGGTGTGAGTATCCTTGATGAATATGGATACACCCCCGCCTTTTGTGTTTTGGTTCAGGTTCTGTGGTCGAAAGATATGGTATGAGTTGTAGCCTGGTAGTGCTGGGGTGCTCTCTGGAGCCTTAAACCAGGTTTCTGTTACTGCACAGATATCAATGTTCTCCATACTGAGGAGTGCCTCGAGTGCGTGCATTTTGAGGTTTAGACTTCTGGCGTTGAGTAGTTTTTGGTTACTTGTGCTATTTACGGTGGTGGGTTTGTCTTTTGCGCCTTGCCTAAAAAAGGCAGTATGGGGGCGGAAAGAGCCTTTGCCAGTATTTGATAGCCTAAGGGTGACAGGTGCAAGCCATCTCTTTCGAAGCAACGTAGCTTGTCGAGCATGTCATCCCAAGCAGACAGATACTGGATCCCCTTTGAATGACATCAGAAACTTAGCCAATTGTTGAAGTTGATCATTTTTTCTTTATACTATGGCATCATTCTTGGTGAAAGTAGGATGCTACTCAGGGTCAGGGTCATACCTGCTTGGGCTACATGATCAGAGAGCTCTTCCATGTCTCTTTTCATGTAGTCCAGGGAGGTACGTCTCCGGTCATGCACACCAACATGTACAATGACAGAGTCGTATTTGTACTTGTTCTGGAGTGATCTGAGTGTTTGTGTTATGTGGCGGATCGCGGCACCCGACAGGCAGCTAACTGTAACCTTCTCCTTGTCCAGCCTAGTTAGTGGAACATCAGAGTGCCTGACTATAGAGTTGCCTATCACTAGTGTGTTGGGTATGTTATTTTGCCTTAAGGGCTGTGATTGCATGGCACAGTGATTATGTGAAGTATGTGATTCATGGTTGGTGATGGGTTGTGGAGGTTGCTTGGATGTCTGCTATGGAGGTCTCTGTTGCTTTTGCAGATTTTTATTTAGAGCCTCTGAGTATGTTTTTGTGTATTTATGTGTGTTATTTGCCTGTGTTGGTTTGTTAGGTTTATGTGAGACTGGTGGTGTGTTGCAAGTGTTACCCTTCTCCTCTTGACAGTCAGTTACAGTCTGTGGTTGGGAGAGCTTTGCCTCCAGTCTGGTTGTATAATTGCATCTCTCGCATATATTAGTGTTTGGTGGTAGGAGGAGAGGGTTGTCTGTGTACATGAGGCAGTTGTAACATTGCCTCAAAATGCCCAGATTCACCAGTTGGACTGGAGAGTACACCAGATACTGCCATTTGGACATGCCTGAATAGGTAGAGTGAGCTGTTTTTCTGATTGATTGGTGTGGACGAATAGAGAGCCTTGTCCTTCTGGACAGTATAAAGGGGGGCTAGTGCTAGGGTATTTAGTGCATGTTATGAGTTTTAAGCAAGTGCTGGGCTGTAAAATGAATGGCTTGAGTGCTAAAGTTGAAGGTTTGTCTAGTTCTAAGGGAAAAACTGAAGAGTAGACTTTGTGGAGTCGGGAATAGTTTAACCTTAGCTAACCAGCGCTGGCCCGGTGCGCAAAACCGTGCAAATGTGGTATCTGAAATAGTTAACTTCATTTTATCTGCAACCTGTGGCTATATGGATCCGTATCAGAGCCGAGCCGGCAACTTTTTTCTAGCATCTGCTCCAAGCTCTGAGCTCCTTCCCTTACCCATAATGCCCTACATCTCCTATCTTCCCTCAGATCTCGTTTGCCATGCCAGTAGTGTGCATCATGGTCTCCTTTGCCCTGAGCTCAGGGATGGTAAGTGGTATTTTTTTCTGGTATCTAGGTGTGCTTGAGTAAAATTTTTCCCTTCCTCCCCTTGTGTAGTATCTCGCTTGGTTGTCGGTCCTGTCTCAGGGACAGCCCGTGCCAGAGGATCCCCAGGTTAATTTCCCTGAGGAAACTCCTGCGGCTCATGGATCCCCTTCTGAAAGTCCCACTGAAGGGGGTCACCATAAGCGCAAATGCAAAAGGAGGCACTTGGACTCCCTCGAGTCCCTCACTACGGACACTGACTTAGATGAAGGAGAAGGTTCCCCCAGGTCACCTCCCGAAGACATTTCTTTCATAGAAATTATGGCGATCCTCCGCCAGAGGCGAGTTTGGTCAGCCCCAAAACCTTCTGGGGATGAGTCAGTGTTCCTGGAGGCCTTTAGCATGGGCCCATCTACTTCCCGGGTGTCCCCACCAGTGGACCCCTTGGTGGACCTCATCACCACGAGGGCATGGAAGGAGCCTGATACCTAGAGCCCATCCCCAAATGCCCTGACAAGGTTTTATCTCCTCCTTCTGACAGACAACCCTGGTCGAAAGGAGCCCCAGTTGATGCTATGTTGGTTGCAGCAGCCACAAAGAAGGAACTAGCACAGGAGAGTTCCTCAGTCCACCCTCTGGACAAGGAGTCCAGGTCGATGGATAGGTTTGGGAAGCATGTCTACTCCTCAGCGACCTTTTCTGTCCGTGTGCTGAATTATTTGTCACATGTGATTTGGCTTCAGCGAGACCTTGCTTCGGAATTCGCTGAGTCGCCCCCAGAGTCTTTATCACCGCAGGACAGACAGTTGTTCTCGGCGAAATTGTCTACTCTGAAGTCAGTCTCAAACACGTCAATGCAGCTCCTTTCCCATGCCACGGAAGGAGCAGCTAGGGTGGCTGGGACAGGCATAGCCATGAGGCGTCATGCCTGGCTTAGGTTGTGTCAGTTCGCGGACCCTTTCAAGGCATCATTTATCAATGCTTCCTATGATGGTTCTTCCCTTTTTGGGAAGACATTACGTGATACATGTGTCCAGAGTGAAAAGGATGGGAAGACTTTGTCTGCCATCGGAGTCCACTTCTCTAACCCTCAGCAGTCCTTCTCTAGGAATCAAAGAGGGCAGAAGAAGATGTGGTTCCGAAAATCTCAGTTTTCCCGGGATTCTCAGGAGAACTATTCCCCCAGAGGCAGAGGGGGACAAGATTGACGCCGACCCAGAGGTAGAGGGGGTCCCAGGAATTTTGGGTCTGGGGAACCCTTTTCTGATAGACCCAGTCAGCAGCCCTGAGGGGTTGCCTGACAGTCCTACTCTGGAGGCAGTCAGAGGACGATTGTCCATACACCCAGCGGCATGGGAGTCCATTACAACAGATCGCTGGGTTTTACAGATAATATCCAGAGGTTACTCTATCCCATTTGTTGCCCCTCCAGATATTACAAAACACCTCCCGGATGTTCCACCCGCTCACAGGGAGGCTGCAGCTCTAGAGGTTTCAAAGCTGCTTCTCAAACAAGCCATCAAACAGGTCCTCCTCGATCAGTCCGGATTAGGCATCTACTCAAGGTTCTTTTTGGTGCCAAAAATGACGGGGGACCTCAGGCCCTTTCTAGACCTGTCAACATTAAACCTGTCAGTAGCCAAACAGAAATTCCGGATGGTCACCCTACAGTCCATTCTCCCTTATCTCCAAGAGTGTGACTGGATGTGCTCGTTAGACCTCCAGGATGCTTACTACCACATCAAAATACACAGAAGCTCCAGGAGGTTTCTGCACTTCTGGCTGGGAGCCAGTCATTTTCAGTTCAGAGCCATACCCTTTGGTCTCACTACAGCCCCCAGGGTGTTCACCAAGGTAATGGCAGTTGTAGCGGCTCACTTGAGGCTTCAGGGTATTCAGGTGTTTCCATACCTGGACTGGCTCTTCGCTGCGCCCAACAAGCATCACTTGTGTCTGGCGCGAGATTATTTCATTCGGTTGGCAGATCTACTGGGAATTACAGTCAATGTTCATAAATCCCATTTGCAACCAGTACAAGTTCTAGACTTCATTGGGGCATGGCTAGACACTTTGCAGATGAAGGTATTCTTAACTCCAGACAGGATCCTACACCTCAGGTGCCACATAGCTCAGATAGCGAACTCCAAGTCTTCAAAGGCGAGCGAGGTTCTCTGGGCTCCATGGCTGCTGCCATATCAATTCTCCCTTGTGCGCGACTTCACATGTGGGTTCTTCAGTGGACTCTGGCTGTTCAATGGTCTTGGCTAGACCTGCCCATGGAATTTCTGATCATGATCAGTCACGTCTGCAGGCCATCTCTTCTTTGGTGGTTAAGTTCTCCGGAGATATCAAAAGGATGCCCCTTTGCATCATCTCCAGTCCAAGCCACAGTGACCATGGACACCTCCCAACTCGGGTGGGGGGGGCACTGTTCGGGAAGGACAGTCCAAGGCATGTGGTCCCAGTCAGAGACCAAATTGCACATAAATGTTCTAGAGATGAGGGCAGTGCTTTTATCGTTGGAAGCCTTTCACACAGTCCTCCCTCTCAGATTGGTTGCAATTCAGTCAGACAACATGTCGGTTGTCTGGTATATCAACAAGCAGGGGGGAACCAGATCCTACCCTCTGAGTTACAAGGCCATGAGAGTGTGGGAATGGGCGATTTTTCACTGGTCAGTTTCTGATAGCAATGCACATCCTGGGGTGCTCCAACATTTTAGCGGACAGAGTGAGTCGGGCCATTCTGATGCCTTACGAGTGGTCTCTGAAACAGTCAGTAGCGGAAGAGATCTTCCTTGCATGGGGTCAGCCTTGCTGCAATCTCTTCACATCTCCTTCCAACGCAAAGTGCAGTGAATTCTTCACTCTGATTCCCTCACCAGGGGAAGTCCCCAGAGATGCTCTAGTCCATGCTTGGCCCCCCGGGCTTCTGTATGCTTATCCACCATTGCCACTCATTCCGAAGTTTCTTCAGAAAGCTTGCCGAATACAGTGAAAAGTGATCCTCATTGTCCCATTCTAGCCTCGACAGGTTTGGTTCCCATTCCTTTGGTCTCATCTCTTAGCTCCCCCGTGGGTTGTAGATCCCTGCCCAGATCTAATCTCCCATCCGTCGGGGGCATGTTCACACGATCTGGGCAGCCTCAAGCTGACAGCCTGGTTGCTCCAGTTCCGTTAATTGCCAGGACTCTCGGTCTTTCATCCCCGGTAAAATCCATTCTGGTGGCTTCTTTTAAAGACTCCACTAGGAAACTTTATTGCAATAAATGGAAGCGCTTTTCCATTTGGGCCTCACAGCGAAAAATAGATCCCTTTACAGCCCCTGTTCCAGCGGTGTTGGACTTCCTGTCTGGTATCTTTCAGCAAGGAGCTAGTTCCTCCACAGTGAAAGTACAATTGGCAGCCATTTCCAGTTTTAATGTTGGTGAAGACAACATGGCCTTAGCCTCCTCTAGGCTGTGTTAGGCTTTTCTTAAAGGTACTTTTCGGTTATGGCCATCTGTCAAGGATTCAGTGCCTCCTTGGGACCTTACTTTTGTTTTACAGGCATTGGTGGCTCCTCCTTTCGAACCTGCAGCTTCGGTGGACTTGAAATTTTTGTCCTGGAAGACCGCTTTCCTAGTCGCCATTACATCTGCTAGGAGGGTTTCTGAGCTTCTGTCTGCCGTGCCTCCGTATTTGGTCTTCTATAAGAATAGGGTCTCACTCCTTACTAACCCTTCCTTCTTACCTAAAGTAGCATCTGAAGCAAACATAAATCAGTCCATTAAGCTTCCCGTTTTCTTTCCTAACTTCCAAAATAAAGGTGAATATGAACTCCATTTGTTAGATGTTCATAGACAGCTTTGTTTTTATCTTCATAGAACAAAGTCTTTCCGCAAGACTGACCAATTGTTTGATTCCTTTTCCAAAGCTTTTATGGGAAAAGCTATTTCTAAAGTTTCTTTTGCCAGATGGATCACTCTTTGTATTTCACATGCCTACAAAGCAAAATGTTTATCTCCTCCTGGTATTGTTAAGGCTCACTCTACCAGGTCCATGTTGACTTCTGCTGCTTTTTGGTCTAGGGTGCCTTTGGACGATATTTGTGTCGCAGCAACCAGGGCCAATTCACATACCTTCATTTCCCATTACAAATTAGATCTGATTTCGAGGGGTAGAGCATCCTTTGGCTCTGCGGTGCTCAGGAATATCCTTCCATAAGGGCCTCCCAGGATCAGAGTAGCTGGGGACTCTGTCCTACAGGTTGCAGATAAAATGAAGTTAACTACTTCAGATAAAGAAGTTATGTACTCACCATAACGTTCCATCTGAGTAGTTATACTTAATTTTTCTGCAACATTCCCTCCCTCCGTCCCCCGGACCTTGTCCTGTCTTTTCAGGATTGGTTTATTGGGTTGAGTTGCATATGTTTTTAGTTGCAGCAAACTCGATCTGAGGGAAGATAGGAGATGTAGGGCATTATGGGTAAGTGGAGGAGCTCGGAGCTTGGAGCAGATGCTAGGAAAAAAGTTGCCGGCTCGGATCCGTATACTAAGAGGTTGCAGAAAAATGAAGTATAACTACTCAGATGGAACGTTATAGTGAGTACATAACTTCTTTTTTTATATCAGAAAGATTAAAGAGATAGAAATTAGTCCAAAATGGCCAATAAAACTACAGTTTCTGGGCAGAAACCACTCCTCCAAGGGCAGGTAGGCTGTTCAGAGCTCCCCACTCTCACTGGTGAACAAAGAAACTTCCTTTTTTGCCCAAGTAAGGTATGGCCAAACACAGAAGCTTAAACACAGTCCAGGTATCAGCAGGTATCTGAAACTGGACTTTTCTAGATTAATAAGGCGGGAAAATGGCAAGATTTTTTTGTTTTTTTTTTTCAAGAAAACAGTAGAAACAAATGCAAAAACACTTTTATATTGCAGTAATGGCTGTCGCACTTGAGTAGGAAGCCAGTAATAGTTAAAAATACAATTTACAACAAAAAATGAATTTTAAAGTGCAGGCACAAATAAATGCAATTTCAGTGTAAAATGAGTGGTCTGAGAAGCAATAAACAGCAGAAAACGAGCATTTAGGTGGAAATAGCAATAAGCAACAAGAAAAAACAAAAAAAAAAATGGTACTTAAACACTCCAAAGTCTCTCTTTTTGTCTTCCTGGCATTGTAGGTCTTTGCAGGACACCTGGGCAGGATCTGCTGAGCTTATACAAACACAAAAACCACGCAAATGCATTTTTTTTATATCAAAAGATTAAAGAGATATAAATTAGCCCAAAATGGCCAATAAAACTACAGTTTCTAGGCAGAAACCACTCCTCCAAGGGCAGGTAGGCTGTTCAGAGCTCCCCACTCTCACTGGTGAACAAAGAAACTTCCTTTTTGCCCAAGTAATGTATGGCCAAATACAGAAGCTTAAATACAGTCCAGGTATCTGAAACTGGACTTTTCTAGCTTAGTACTAAGGCAGGAAAATAGCAAGTTTTTTTTTGTTTTTTTTTTCAAGAAAACAGAAACAAATGCAAAAACACTTTTATAATGCAGTAATGTCTGTCGCACTTGAGTGGGAAGCCAGTATAATTAAAAATACAATTTACAACAAAAAACAAATTTTAAAGTGCAGGCACAAATAAATGCAATTTCAGTGTAAAATGAGCGTTCTGAGAAGCAATAAATGCCGGAAAACGAGCGTTTAGGTGGACATAGCAATAAGCAACAAGAAAAACAAACAAAAAAAAATGGGACTTAAACACTCCAAAAGTCTCTCCTTTTGTCTCTCTGACGTTGTAGGTCTCTGCAGGATACATGGGTAAGATCTGTTGAGTTTATACTGGAGAAAACATGAGATATCTTTCCATAAGAGTATCTCCTTGAGAATGACCTTACTAGCATAAATCTAGTAATGTACTTACTTAAACAAATTCATTTACAAACAAATTTATAAATTTAATGAATGGTTTGTCTTCCTTTCCATCCCATCAGCTTTCCAATATATCATAAGGTAACTACTACTTTACTTAATAGTGCATGGATAATCGTTGTCTCAGTGCAGTAATATTAATTGATCTTTCTTCTTTAGCACTACAGGCCTGGCACTCTGGAGTCTCATCCCTCCTGAAATCAGAAACCTCCCTAGCATAGCTCTGTTTAGACAAAAACCTCCTCACTGACTGTGAATGAATATTTTATTGTCACTATCTCTGTGACATCTGCTAGCTTTTCTTTCCTTCTTCCTGTTCCTCTGCCTCCCTTGACTAAATTCTTGCCGACTGAATAGTCCTTACTCTCCCTCATGTTTACTCCCCTCCTTTTAATAAGCCTCTGTTCTCTAGCTCTAGTCCCCTCTGTCACCTGGTAGAATTATCTCAGAGACCCTGGCTACATTATATTAGCTAGCATCTTTTTATCTTTCCTAAAAAGTGGTTCTGCTTTCTAATACAATTTTATGCTCATCATACACTTCCTCTTCTCTTCTTTTCTCATGTAATCAGATAATCTGTTTTTCAAATGTATTCCTTCTATTTTTTTTCTCATTTCATGGATCAGTTTATCAAAGTGGTCATACATATAAACTTTACCTTATGTACTATATTGTTATAAAATATAATTTGTATTTTACAAGATCCATTATTTTTTTTACTTAACTATTTTCTTTCAGTAAAATAATGTGAAATTGTACATGCTAAAATCAGAGTACTTTCTTCTTAGCTTTTTTTGCTCAGGCTATGGTTGAATACGACCCAAAGATCAGCACACCAACCCAGTAAACAAATGTTAACAAAAAAGAGCATTTTGAAGCTTCTGAAGGTTGACAGTATGTGATGTATTATAGGCTTGTCAGCAATAAGGTCCAGTCAGCCTAATTTAAAAGAGATATCTAACTGGTGATTTAGATGATTAAAAAAGGACATACTTGAATTTCATTGAAGCTTTTGACACTAGTACAAAGAGGATGTGACTATGATAAAACGTGCATTTTGTAAAAAAAAAAAAAAAAAAAAAAATGAAAACTTATATGAATGAGGGTGCATGCATGGGAAGGTTGTTATTCCTCATGGTGTAGAAAGTGGTCTGTGCAATGCCACAATATTATTTGCTGTTGTCTTTCTCTTCAGTTTTTACACCAGTGGCATTAGAGAGCTGCAAAATAGTGGACTTGCTTGAATGGGTTCAAAAAAGAGAGCTAACATTTTTATAACTGGAAGAAATGACAAGTATCTGCCAGATATATTTAATTTCTGTTCAGTATATGATCACTACACAATTGAATTACTGTAGTCTGAAGGGCAGTGCAAAATAAGTAAAAATGTTGTGGTTGCAGCAATATGGGAAGAAAACCTGATAACAATCACATATACTAAACAGAAGTTGAACAGAGAGTAGGGGAAAACTGATAAGAGAACACACAACATGATGAAGTTACTGAGGAACAAAGCAAAGAGGAGGGGTAACAATGTGTACCACTGTTTAGATAACTGGTGAAGCTCAGATCAGAAAATTGTTTTCCATTCTGGAAATATCTTTTTTAGGGAGGACCATTGTAATAATAAAATTTAACCTTGGGTTTTAACAACCCTATTTGTGTCTTTGCAGCCATAAGTTGAAAACTAAGTGGCATTTTGCCTGTGAAGAGTCGCACAGTTCTGTTCCATATTTTCTTCAGCTCTTTTTGCTGTTTTGTGTAAAACTTCCTTTTTTTGTATGAAGCTTGCCTATTAGATGTCATATTAATAGGCAAGCTTCATACAAAAAAAGGAAGTTTTACACAAAACAGCAAGAAGAGCTGAAGAAAATATGGAACAGAACTGTGCGACTCCTCACAGGCAAAATGCCACTTAGTTTTCAACTTATAAGAAAAAAAAAGGTAAATGACCATTTAAATGAAGTATTTTCCTCTAAAATAAACTGATTACATCATAAATTCACATGGAGACTGCGGTGGTGGTGCTGCGGTAGCGTTGTCGCCTCACAGACGTTGCTCGTTCGATTCTCAGTTAGAGCATCTTCTGTGTGGCGACATGCATGAATGGGCATTCCTTCGTTGAAGGTTGTGCATTAGGCCCGGCAAGCCAGCACGTAGAACTCTACTGCCAATCATTAGCAGACCGGAGTTCCGCTGTGGCAACCCCTAACCGGGAAAAGCCGAAAGACACATCATAAATTCACATATAGCTTAATGTTAAGTTGTCAATCTCGCCTTCATTCTTGCTTGATGGGTTCGGAGCCGATCCTCGGCTCCGACTCGGCACTTGCTAAGCTCGAGAGTCACTTTTACCAGCTCGAGGCAGCCCCATATCCCATGATGCAAGGCGGTAAGTACCCAGATCTCGTTTGCCGCTTCGCTGATGAGGTCCTCCTTTTACCAGCTCCTGGTAAGTGAATTTTTACATTACTATTTAGCCCCTTTCTTCAAAAAAAACCTTAAGTTTATTAGTTTTAACATAGTTTTAGTCCCTTTCTGACAGAAATTTTCCCTGTCTCCTTATAACTTTCAGTCAGACTTATAACATCCCATCCCCCCCCCCCCTTGTTAGGGTGTGTGTGTGTGTCTGTTATTCATACCTTTTGGTATATTTAATTTAATTTCTTGGACTGGTGTTGTGTGTGTGTTTTCACCATGTCTAAAGAAAGGGTCTCAGGCTTTAAGAAGTGTGATTCGTGCTGTCAGAAGATGTCTCTGACAGACGGTCACACTTCTTGCCTTTACTGCCTGGGGCCTCTTCACCTGCAGGACTCCTGTGCTATATGTCATTCTTTTAGCCAGAGAGTCCTGCAGGAAAGAAGAAATAAATTGATTTTGAGGGGCCTTCTTAAGCCGGAGGGCTCTCCGGCTAAGTCGGCTCCATCTAAGACTTCTAAGTCTTCCAAGGCCCAGGCTTCTGTGTCCAAGCCTGTGGCCTCGGCTCCGACTCATTCTGAGTCGAGATCGGCTCCGGCTGGAGCCGATTCTGGGTTACCTAAACCTTCGGCACCGATGGCTATCGGTGCCGATTCTGGTTCGACCACTTCAGTGTCGGCTCCGATCGGTTCCGACCACCATGTGGCCCAGGCATCGGTGTCGGCTCCGATCGGCTCCGACACCTTACTTTATGGCGTATCCGCTCCGGCTGGAGCCGATGCATCGAAGCTACCTGTCGGTGCCGATAAGTTGTCGGCTCCGACAGTTTCTGTGGTTTCATCGGCTCCGATGGTTCCTTCGAGGAAGAGGTCTAGGTCCCCTTCCTTGGAGCCGATACTTTCGGCTCCAGCTTCGCCTCTCCTCTCGGAACGGAGCCATCGGAGCCGATCTTCAAGGTCATCCAGGCTTTCTGACCATGATTTGGAGAGAGTGGTCAGTAGATTACTGAAGTCACAGGCACTGGCCCAAATGCTACATAGTCCGTCTCAGCAGACGACTATTAGTCCACACCCCATTGCAGTTCCTCCTTCGACTCTACCCCAGAGTTTGGAGTTGGAGTCTTCGGGAATGGTTTCTGCTACGGCTGAGGGACAGATACCCCCTTCTGCTCCTTCAGTCTCTACTCTTATCTCCTCTTCGAGACCTTCCTTAGAGGGATTCGGTGGCCGGGCTTCCCTGGTCTCCTCCGTGGGGGTGAGTGGCATCGGACCCTTGTCCGAGCCCGCTCTTCCCCTTGGAGCCTCGGCCTTGGTGAGCTCGGCTCTGACATCTGCCTCGGAGCCTGCCTTTTCGGTGGGTCCTGGAGTTCCCAGTTCTTCAGAGCGGGTTCTCTCGGACCTCCCTGGGAGGGGAGCTTTCGAGGTGATGAAGAGTGTGCTGGCCACTGGTCTCAGCCAGCAGTCTGTTCCCTTAGCTCCTCCCTCTATGGTGCCTGTTGACATCTCTGCCACTTCTCTTGCTCCAGGACCCAGAGATCCTCCGCCTCAGGTTTCCCCACTGGGAATATCCCCCTCTTCCGAGGATTCTCCTGATTTGTCGGGAGATCCTCTGCGGAAGAGGACCTGTAAGAGGAAACACGTAGACTCCCCCGAGTCTATCACTTCAGATACTGACTTTGATGAGTCAGAGGGATCCCCAAGATCCCCCTCTGAGGATGTCTCATTTTCAGACATCCTAGAACTCCTTAGACAGAGGGGAAACTGGCCCACCAATAATCCCTCTGAGGATGAGTCAGTATACCTGGAGGCGTTTGGATCTCGGCCCTCCACCTCCTGGGTGTCTCCGCCTTTCGACCCCCTTATGCAGGTTATTGCTCGAAAGGCGTGGGCTGCTCCTGACTCTGTAGAGCCAGTCCCTAGGAGGCCTTCTAAATTTATTACTGCCCCGTCGGACAAGCAATTCCTCACAAAAGGTGTCCCCGCTGATGCCATGGTGGTGGCGGCTGCCACCAAGAAGGAACTTGCAGATCCTTCTGTACCTGTCCATCCTCCTAATAAGGACTCTAGGACCATGGATAGATATGGTAAGCGGATGTTTTCTTCAGCGACTTTTGCTATGCGTTCGCTGAACTACCTATGTCACTTCACCAGACTCCAAAGGGATATCCTTAAGGAGCTAGGTGAAGTTGTGCAGGATCCTACAGCTGCAGGGGCTCAGGAAAAAATTGCTTCGCAGCTAGGAACCCTTAACTCCATTGCAAACTCCTCCATGCGGCTGATATCATATGCTGCTGATGGAGCGAGTAGGGCCGCAGGTACAGGTGTGGCTCTTAGACGCCAAGCCTGGATGCGGCTATGTAATTTTGCAGATTCCTTTAAGGTGTCCTTCACAAACTCTCCTTTTGATGGGTCAGCTTTGTTTGGCCCTCAAGTGAAGGAAACGTTGACCAGATGTGAGCAGGACGGCAAAACTCTTTCTGCCGTAGGAGTCAGTTTTTCCACCCCTTCTAGACCTTACCCCAAAGGACAGAAGGGTGGCAAAATGTGGTTCCGCAAATCCCAAGGAGTCACGCCGGATTCACGTGGTCAGTTTACCCCTAGAGGCAGAGGGGGTAACAACAACAGACGCCGCTCTAGAGGCAGAGGGGGTCCACAAAACCAGGGAAGCAGAGAGCCTCTCTCTGACAAGCCCTTTCAGCATCCCTGAGATGTTGCCCGACTGTCCATCCTTGGAGGCAGTCGGAGGAAGACTATCGCTATACCCAGAAGCCTGGCGTTCCCTCACTCAAGACAGATGGGTACAGTCGATCATATCCGAGGGTTACAAAATTCCTTTCGAGGAAAGTCCCTTCTCTCACTCAAATTCCCTTCCAGATGTACCACCCGGTCTAAGGGAAATTGCAGAGTTAGAAGTCTTAAAACTACTGCAAAAAAAGAGCCATTCAGCCAGTTACAACAGACCATTCAGAGCCCGGAATCTACTCAAGGTTCTTTTTGGTCCCCAAAAAGACGGGAGACTGGAGACCAATATTGGATCTCAGCAGACTCAACAAGTCTGTGAGGAAGACAAGATTCCGAATGGTCACTCTTCAGTCAATTCTGCCCTTCTTACAGAAGGACAACTGGATGTGCTCAATAGATCTTCAGGATGCGTACTATCACATAAAAATTCAGAGACGCTCCAGGAGATTTCTCCGCTTTCGGCTGGGGTCCAGTCATTTCCAGTTCAGAGCCCTGCCCTTTGGTCTCACTACAGCCCCCAGAGTGTTCACCAAATGCATGGCAGTGGTCACGGCTCACCTGAGACGTCGAGGATTCCAGGTGTTTCTGTATCTCGACGACTGGCTCCTTTCAGCCACCACCAGGCATCAGCTTGTTCAAGCCAGGGATTACACAATAAATCTTTGTTCTCATTTGGGCATCTCGATCAACTTCGAAAAGTCATCCTTATCGCCCTGCCAGTCTATTACTTTCATAGGCGCAAACTTAAACACTGTTCGGATGTCAGCTACCCTTACAGATCAAAGAGTTTCAGACATTCAAAGTCATGTCAGGATCATTCTAGCCAACAAGAAAGTACAGGCCAGAATGGTTCTAAAGGTATTAGGCCTCATGGCTGCGGCCATTACTCTTCGGCTCGCTTCTACATGCGCCTTCTTCAGTGGATGTTGTTCACTCAGTGGTCTTACCAACAACTTCCAATGCGTCACCAAATTCTGGTGACACAGATTTGCAAAAATCATCTTGCTTGGTGGATCACTTCTCCCCAGATTCACCAAGGCAGACACTTTGTACCCCCATCCCGGTAGCCACTGTCACCACGGATGCCTCCCTGATCGGGTGAGGGGGCATTATCAGGGCAGGATGGTTCATGGGACGTGGCAACCGTTCGAGTACCACCTGCACATAAATGTCCTAGAGATGAGAGCAGTGCTTTTAACGTTGCAAGCCCTCAACGACTTTCTTCCTGTAGGGACAATTGCAGTCCACACAGACAACATGTCTGTAGTTTGGTATATCAACAAACAGGGCGGAACCAAGTCCTACCCCTTGTGTCGAGAAGCGCTCAGACTGTGGCAATGGGCGATCTCCTCTCATCGGTTTCTGGTAGCAATGCACATCCCTGGGAAAACCAACGTTTTAGCGGACAGATTGAGCAGAGCTATTCTCATGCCTCACGAGTGGTCTCTCAAGCAATCTATAGTGGAAGAGATTTTTCTGGAATGGGGTCGTCCATGTTGCGATCTTTTTGCTACTCCCCAAAACAGCAAATGCCCAGACTTCTTCTCTCTCTTCCCTCTGCCAGGCCATCCCCCCAGAGACGCTCTGACCCAGGATTGGCCCCAGGGACTTCTTTATGCCTTTCCTCCTTTTCCCCTGATCCCTCAAGTTATCCAGAAAGCAACCGTTTTGAGAGCCAAAATGATTCTCATTGCTCCTTATTGGCCTCGACAAATTTGGTTTCCGTTCCTCCATCGTCACCTTTTGGTGCAGCTGTGGCATCTGGACCCAGTGCCAGATCTTCTGATTCACCAATCCGGTCAGCTGCACCGGTCTATCCCTTCTCTCAACCTCACAGCATGGTTGCTCCACTTCCTTCCTTAGCCAGGCTTCCTTTGATCTCTAACCCCGTTAGAGACATTCTAGTAGCTTCTTTAAAATCCTCTACCAGGAGGATTTATACTAGCAAATGGAAACGTTTCTCTTATTGGGCTAAAGCCAAGAATATTGATCCCTTCACTGCCCCAGTTCAGGCAGTTTTGGATTTCTTAGCGGAGATTTTTCATGCAGGCTCCTCTTCTTCCACAGTTAGAGTTCAATTGGCTGCTATCTCGAACTTTCATGTCGGGTTCACAGATCACAATATTATGTCCCACAGGCTTTGTAGAGCCTTCTTGAAAGGAATTTTCCTCCTGAAGCCTCCAGTCAGGAATCCTCCTCCTCAATGGGATCTAAATTTAGTGCTGACATCCTTGATTCTTCCCCCCTTCGAGCCAGCTGTTTCTTGCTCCCTGAAATTTCTTTCTAGGAAAACCTTATTCCTAGTAGCTATTACATCGGCCAGGAGGGTGTCTGAACTTCATGCTCTATCGGTTCGACCCCCCTATTTGGTCTTTCACAAAGACAGAGTATCATTGAGAACTAATCCGACCTTTTTGCCTTAGGTCGCCTCAAAGACTAATCTGAATCAATCCATTGATCTCCCTGTATTTTTTCCAAACAATTCAAACAGATCGGAACAAAAACTACATTATCTTGATGTCCACCGCCAACTCAGATATAATTTGGACAGAACTAAACAATTTAGGAAATCCGATCAACTCTTTGTTTCCTATGCTGATAATAAGAAAGGCCTTCCTGTCTCAAAAGTGACCTTATCCAGATGGCTTTCTTCTGTCATCTCTGAAATTTATCGGCTCAGGGGAAAACAGCTGTGCTCAAAACCTAAAGCACATTCAACTAGAAGCTTAGCTACTTCTATAGCCTTTCAAGCTAGACTTCCTTTAGACACTATTTGTGCAGCGGCCACTTGGGCCACTCCTCATACTTTTGTTTCCCATTACAAATTGGACTTGGCCTCCAGGGACAGAGCCAGTTTTGGCTCTACAGTCCTCAAGAGTCTGTTCCATTGAGCCACCCAGGATAGAGGTGCTAGGGACGCGGTCCCATCAAGCAAGAATGAAGGCGAGATTGACAACTTAACATTAAGAAGTTATGTACCTACCATAACGTTCCATGTTAGTTGTCTTCTCTCGCCTTCTTTCTTGCGACCCTCCCTCCTTCCCCCAGGCCTGGACAGACCTTTTTCTACAAGGAATTATTATGCTGAAGACCATTCAGATCTGGTCCTTCTTCCATCCTGTAGGCTTTTCTTTCTTCCTTTGGGAAGTGTTTATGCTTGGTGCTATTGCCCTTTGTCATCAAACGAGATCTGGGTACTTACCGCCTTGCATCATGGGATATGGGGCTGCCTCGAGCTGGTAAAAGTGACTCTCGAGCTTAGCAAGTGCCGAGTCGGAGCCGAGGATCGGCTCCGAACCCATCAAGCAAGAAAGAAGGCGAGAGAAGACAACTAACATGGAACGTTATGGTAGGTACATAACTTCTTATTCATCTCCCACATCCCCCAAACTACTGTAATTATATGAAGACATGGAAAAGAATAGATCAGCCCCAGAATTCAATAAGCCTACATTGTCATTTTTCACCATGTGCACGTCACAGTGTGATGCGCACATGGCTACTGATAGTTTTCAATTCAGTAAGCAGTGTGTAGAGGTGCTCAGCCTCGCACAAACATGGTAAACACTGAGGTATGAACCAAGGCAGGAATGAACAGCACCTCAAAATTTTCAGCTCTTCTGCTCTTTAATAAAATGACAAGAATAAAAATGGTGGTAGCACAAGCAAGTAAAGTTAAGTGCTTTTCATCTAGTTTAATAACTAGACTTCTTCAGACAGCTAACAGCAAATACAAGGTTGCTTAAATACACTTCCCCCTTGGGTTACCTTAATTGCTTAATGAATATCAATTAGGCTTAATAAAGGGCCTGAAATTTGCGATATAAATAAGCAAAATAATCAATACTACATACAGACATAGTGCAATAGATAGACAACATACAGACATAGTGCAATAAAGGAAATAAAGAAATATAAAAAATACAATAAAATGTATTGTCATGAAACACTATTCTTGTACAGATAAAAATCATGCTCAACCTTTATGTTCACTGTATTGACTGACTGCAAAACTAGCCTGTGATAATTATTAACCATAAGGGTTTTAAGTTACCTGTTCAGGTTCTTAAGTTTTAAGAGGCACTGTACAGAACAACAATCGTTTATGCCAGGATAGTGGCAAGCATCCAATTGGATCTGCCACATTAATTTATTTTTCTCTAAATGTAGGGATCTTGGTCCACCCATTAAATCTTTTGGAATATGATCAATAACTCTAAAAGTAAAACTATGGGTATCCTGGCATCAAGATGAGAAAGTTAAGTTAGAGAGGTTAAGGTGATATATATTCTGAGGGGTATAGGCGAAAAATGTAGTGAGAGAAATACAAGCAATAAAGGATGCAAAACAAGGAGAGTAACAAGTGCAACATATCCTTGTTTGTGCCATAACAGTAACTCAGGTTTGACCCCCCCCCCCCCCAAAAAAAAATAGGAACATGATACATTTTGCAAACAAATCATCTTTAAAATGCTGAAAGTTCTATCAAAAGAGCTGTCCCCAAAACATTTGTACATATTTATCACAATCCATTCCATTTTCATGTACTGGCAATCATGTCTACCTGTGAAATGGCTTGGCAAACATGTCCATGCCATCATTCCACTTCTAAGTAATACATACAGATGGAAGTGTAAAATCCTTTGCTTCAGAATTTTTTCTTTCTTTTTTTTTTTTTTTTTAAACACGTCTTCATTGAATTATCACTTGTGACATAGGCAAATTTACATTTATACAAAAGTAATCAAACTGTATTAACAAATTAACATCTGCAAGCATTATACTTCATATATATTGCTATATATCATATAACCTAAGCAACATTACATACATCATTCAATTCCTACCCCTTTTTAAACAAGAAACAGCTTTATTAAACCATCACTTATGACATAAGCAATATACATTTATATAAACGAAAACAAACCACACCGACACAATCCTCGTTGCAAACATTTTTTCATCAAAATCCATACTGACACATTCTCAGTTGCAAACATTATACATCACTTATAATCTACCCAATCATTTTCAGTTAGACTTTACATAGCTCATTTAAGTCCTGCCTTCTTTTAATCCTCATTTCTTCCCTGTATGTATTGTTCCCACTATTCCCATTTTTTACTATGTAGTTTGCTCCTACCCTTTTCTAAAAATCTCAATTCTAGTAGTTTTATCTCTGTTACTATATTCCCTACTTCTAATATAAATGGTTTAGATTTTGATTTCCATTTTCTAGTAATTGCTTTTTTGGCAGCCACCGTTAGACACAGCAAGGTTTTATCATGTCTAGGCAATTCCGATTCTGTATCATAGCTCCAAAAACATCTTCCTCGTCACACCAATTCACCCACCCAGCATCTCTGACAGTGTATTCCACAGGGAATCCTTAAAGTCCACCAACCCACTGGACTCCCAGAAAACATGTTCCCAAGTACCTCTTTCTTCTCTGTCACACCTCCAACATTTGCTGTCTACCTGAGGAAAAATTCTTTGGAGTCTACTTGGGGTATAAAAATGTCTATGAAACCGTTTCCAAGCAAAAATCCTAAATCATCTAGATTTTGTTGCATATTTGGGAGACATACATATATTCTTCCATTGTTTCTGTGTGAATTGGTTAATACATTCCAGCATATGCAGTATGGAGCTGACCAAATGGAAGCATACCTTCTGAAGTTCAATACACCTCTGTGCAGATATATCCCAAAGTATTAGCATATCTTGTCTCCTCCACATAAACAAGTCTCCTCACCATCCATTTGCCTAGCTACATGGTTGCCTTTTTATATCATGTAGATTCAGGGCTGTTAGCAAGATGAATATGCATATGAGGTGTAAACTCATTAGAATTGCTGAATCCCCAAAAATTGGATCCATGTGAGGATGTAAACATAGTGCAGGCACTTCCTCAGTGTTTGGTTTTAATGGATTATAGCTGTGACTGATTAGTGTTTGGGAGAAGGAAAACACCACACACTGCAGGCTGCCTTACTTCCAGTGGGTGTGTCAGGTTAGATCTACAAAGTGTTAGACATAAGGCTGGAAATGTAAGTAAGTAGGACATAGGTCACAGGTTGTGTTCCTTCACATCCAACCTGCCCTTTATTTTTTTGGCAACTGCATATGATATTATTTCCACTTAATATCCTCACATATTTTAATGCCAATGATATAGAATGGCTTACAAACTGCATGTTTCAGATTACTGCTCAGATACATGAAGAATGGCCAATAAACACAGAAATGTAAGACAGAGCTGTATATTTTCAAGCAATAATCATGACAGGTTGTGTGATTACTAGATGTACTATATTCAAAACTGCTAAATGTACAAATAGTACTTGTATTGTTTGATATCACTCTAGATGCTGTTGCAGTTGGTTTGTGTGCATATTGAGTTAAGTTCTTTGCTGCAAAGCTGTTTGTGTGGCAAAGAAGGATACGGCACCTATCCTGTGTTCTGAAGATACACTGGAGTGAGAGTTCAAATCTAGACCTATGTAGTAATATTTCATGTGTATTAACATTTTCTAGTGTGTATATCATAGGTTGCTTTTGTCATTTCAACGACCTCTTCCTTTTCTTTTTTTTTTCTTTTTCTTTCTTTTCTTTTCTTTTTTTTTATTGGCCAGTGCTGCACAATGCACCACTTAGCACAAGCACGGGAGACTGAGAAAAATGAATGTAAGGTTTGGCTAGGCTTATCTGGTTTGTGCATGGACCAACAAAGAAACAGACAGGATCCAGACAGTCAAAAATAAAAATCAGATGCATTCAATTAATATGATTGGGTATTACACAAACCCACTAAGTGACATTGTGCTATGGTTAACAGTGAGACTTTAAGAATGATTAGTAAAATAGAGAATGTCATGTAACTAGTCTTGTGGTAGCAGGTGTTGTCTAAGGCTAGAGTACAGATGGTCCTGGGTTCTACTACAGAGTGTGCAACCTTTGTTTTACTGTTCTGACACTGCAGTTTATAGCAATTAACTGCAACATAGACAAGTGTTTTCTCAGCCTTCTTGTAGCAACAGGTGTAAGTGTAGGACTGCCATACACATGGTCCCGGGTTCAAATAAATCATACTCCATACATTGTTACCATTGTTCCATTTCCATTATAGTTGCTGTCACTGATAACACTTGACCTGGTGTTCCTGATATTAATTTAATGTATGAGGGTTGAGGCACTAGTATTATGTCAGTTATGTGTTTATTTATGTATTATCACATTTATTATCAAATGTATGATGTGGGTATACTGTGTACTATATTCCTGTAAGTATATTTCTGTTATCTGGACTGCCATAGTCTTCACATTTGTCTAACACAATAAACAACTGTTTGCAATTCCAATAACCTTGAAATTGCTTTGCTTGCTACTTTTGCATTCTGGTAACCATCATGTAAAGGCAGTGCTCAGGGGATGCACACTATATTTGCATGATGGTAAGTGGAGTGCAACATTTTCAAACAGTGTGTGCACTCCCAGTAAATGTGATAACTGGAATTGGTAGGAAACATCACTCTCCATAGCTCTTGATCCATGGTAGAGATGGCAGTCATTTCTGGAAAAGGTGTAAGATTTAGGGCACAGAGATGGGGTATCCAGGAGTCCAAGATTTTTATTGGACTCCTAGTTAAACACTACAGTGCCAAGCTTCTGTAGCAGGACTATTCTGGCTCCCAGTATAAGTCTGAAGCTTAGGATAGTTTGGCCTGGGCTGTAACCAATGCAACTAGTATCCCATGCACTGGTGACCAATGTAGACATCACTGTAATGACATACTGCGGAGGAAGAGGGATACCCTTGACGCTTGGATAGAGGAATTTAGGACTGAAGACATCTCACAACTGTGTAAACAGAAAAAATACCTGTAAGACTTAAAAGTTGAATATAGGCACGACTGGTATTCATAATGGTATTCAGTTTTATTCTATTTTTTCTACAGCTGTCATGGACTGGATGGTTAGTGTAGGAACTCATGGGGCTAGACTGGCGAGGATGAGTGAAGCATGTGGCATATATGCAGAAGTGTAGTGTTAGTGTAGCATTAAAAGTTAAAGATAGCTTTTTTTGATATGTTATAGAGTTGTATCAAATTGACCATGCATATCTCAACTGTAAAAGCAAGTATGCATGCATTAGTCTGTAGCACAAACCAAGACTACAATATTAGACTTTAGTTGGAGGTTGTGAGTTCAAAGACCACACTTCCCAACTATACAATACTGCTAATTATTCAATTATGTGTACCTTAAAGGTTTAAAGTAAAATCTATATACCAGTGGTACTAATGCCCTGCTGTAAAGTATAATCTGTATAATTAGAACACACATATGTGCAATATATGCTCATGTCAAGGAGTACTTGATGCATCTGTTAGGAGCTGGTAAACTTAAAAGTAAAAGTTATCTGTTTGGAGGTGGTAATGTTAATTCATTACAGCCAAGTGCACCTCCAGGCCTTTCTGCAGTTAACTCCTACTGCTGCCTCTAGGCGTCAAATATTGCGTGTTCATATTTGTTTTAATATTTCATATCTAAGCTACTTACAAAGTATTTGATTTCATCTTAAAGCATACATGATGGCAAACACAATTGTATTGATATTTTACCTCTGTCCAATGCAGCTAAAGAGATAATGAATATTATTTGTATACTGTTTATTTGTATTGTAATCATCTTCCTATTTTGCTAAATATGTCATCATTCAGAAAACAGAGACAGAACTGCATAGTCTCATTTGAGAGCTTACAGCTGTATGAAGAAAATCCTGCTGGCAGTACATGTCTTACTTGAATAGTTATTGAGATATCATAAGTTGTTTTATACAACATTACAAAATTAATATTCACTGCCTTTATTTTGGCTTATGAAATCCAGTTTAAAGCATTGAACTGAATGAATGCATCCATTGTAAAAATTAATTTATCCTGAATAGTTTGCCATTTACAGTTTTCTAGTAACACTTACGATTCCTGAGATATAAATATTTGTTAGAACTGTAAGGTGATAACTTCATTTTTTAAAGGCACAAGCCACACCCACTGGGAGTTAAAAGTACACACTCAGAAGAGCTGTACTGGAGGAAATGAGTTAAAATTAAAAGTTAATAGAGTCACATAATTGTATTACTACATTGTATGTCACATATGAAGGTATTAATCTTATCTCTTTTTTTTCTGTGACCCCAGCCCTTATCTCTCTCTCTTTTTTATTTTATTACATGTCATCAAAATGTGTCCATGTCATCCATGTGTATCACATCACTAAATACTCCACAGCAGGCAGAGTAGGCCTGCTCCACAGGATCCACCTGCAACCACTCCACCAGCTCCAGCACCGTTGCCCAGCAAGTCTGGGAGCCAACCTGGCAGTACAACCCCTGCTGCCACTGCAGTAACTGCCCCCTCAGGTAGTCCTGCATCAGAGGTCGGTCCTGTTAGATGCTCCGAGAGCAGTAGCAGAGACAGTGATTTTATCACCTGCACTGAAATGCCAGGGATGGTGCATATGGTTGTGCACACTTATGCCGGTTGGAGTGGCTGCTGTTCCTCATTTTATACAGTAAGAGGAGGAGAAGGAGGCGTCAAGTACTCAGGCCAGCTGCAAAGTGAGGTGATGTGATGACAGTGCAGTGGGTGAGGACTCAATTCTCACTGTCACCCAGCTTCATGACTATGGGCTCTGGATGTCCCCACCCTCACCCCAATCATGGTGTCCCTCAACCTTTTGTGTCCATCACCGTCCCTGTTTCTTGTCTTGTTTGTCTGTCTGCAATGACTTCCTCACCTACCCAACTTACCTGACCCAAACATACCTGCATCCCTTCTCCAGCATTCCTCTCTCTCTAGAAAAAAAAAATGGGCACCTGTCCCACAAAAAAAAAAAATCCCATACATAGCTCTCCATTTTACACGTGTCTTTTTGACGCACTTGATTTGGTCTAATTGGCTATACAACATGTTTGTGTTGTGGTCAACCCTCTCACTAGAAGTGAAAGTCCAAATTCCATTAATATTTTGCACATATGTTCACTTTATACTGTTAAAGAAATGGATAGCTATGGTTCTTTCCTACCTCCCTCCTGCACATTCCTATCCTGTTTTCCCTTTGTTCTTCCCCCTGCTTGTTACCCATTTCACTACTGACCTATCTTTCACGTTTCCTTTCTTTAATGCATTATTGTGCGATAGTGTGCTTCGAGCACCAACGCACAGCAACGGTAATGCGAAAGTAGTTAAAACTATTAGATACAGCTGTATTTGTACCTAGTACCATCTGGACCCGAAAAGGAATGTATCACTGCATTAACTGCTTTAGCACCTGCTGCTACAGTATCAGTTAAGTAGCAAGTGTACTCCAGAGACTCAATACTGTCAGACTTTAGCAATGTAGCTCGCATTTGCACACTACTTAGCTCCACACAAACATGTGTATCTCACACACGTATGTACTTTGCTAACTGTTGCACAAACCTACTGCTTGTTGCACTAGGGAAATGTATATATTATGCTTTATTATTGCTGTTTATTGTCAGTTTCCTGTGTATGACATGAAATTACATGTGGAAATATTACAAACTGAGGGCCCTATCTAACACTATATTACATATTTACAATACATCCATGTGTTTGCACCCTCCCCCAAGCACTGCAACCCTGGGGTCTCAGTACTTTTTCCATACATATATCGACCACACTACAAAATGTAATATCAAATATTGTGTGCTATGCAATGCACATCAATCTAGTAACATGCAGAACAACAACTATTGACCCTTATGCCTAAAAAGCTGTCTCTGCAAGGCCAGTGCAGGAAACAGAATGGACCATATCCACAGGGACATAGGTGGCCTTCAACACACTTGACCCTACCCATTTTGGTTTTATCAAGGGTTGATCTTGCTTATTGACCCTTGTAGAGTTCTTGGATACTGACCTCAAATATCTGGATGAGGGATAATAGGACATACCACCTGTGTTGAGTTATTGAAGGCCTTTGACACTCTCTCTCATTCATGTCTCATAGTGAAGATCTCCCATCTGAGAATTAGGCCATACAGTACTAGATGGATAGCCAATGTGTCAATGACAGAACATACACACTCTCAAAATGAGAACTGCACCTCCAACAGTAGCCCACTCACCAGTTGAATACCACAAGGATCTGTGCTGGGTCCTCAATTGTTTGGAAAATACTTCCCTGAAGCACAGGCAACAGTAGATGGCCTGTGGTTTATCATGTTTTCAGATGGCTGTTATCTGGATGCACTCATATAGAGTCCCCCAGTGATGGTAACATATTACAGAAGGGTCTGACCCAGACTAATGATTGATATCAAACTCACAAACTGACCCTTAAAGCATACAATAACTCATTGTCCCCTTTGTCAATGAAGTACCCATGCTAATTATGATATATGCAGCACTAAGCTCAAGCACAGCATTGTGAGAATGCATGCTAATAGCAGTCTACAGTTTCATCATTATGTGCCCATAATGGTAACATACTCAAACTCATTGCACACAATAATTCATATGGACATCACATCCAAAACCAGGGTAATCATACGTCTGCAGTACTCTACCCTTATCATACCAATAATGGAGTACAATGCTCACATCTGTCTGTACCTCATCAGACACCTGCAGAAATTGGAGAAAACCGGCCTCCAAACATTATATACATGGAAAAACTGACATACTTGTTACTGTACTCAGTATCATGCAGGCTGCTGAGAGGTGACCTATGCTTGCCCTGCAGAGCAGTCTCAGACCCAGCCCTTCTAGAAATGATGGATGTCTGCAATTCAAATGGGGCAAGAATAATTTGCCCCAGGTCTCTCAACCTAGCTTGTGATAAAAACAGAACATGCAGGGGAGACAGATATATCCCAAAATGATTCACACTCCTCTGTAATAGGCTCCCAGGCTCCCACTGCATGTGAAGCAGTGCTCCTCAATGACCCTGTTCAAATGCAACCTTGAGTACTGGTTTGGGTGATTTTAAATTAACCTCTGGGCTGGTACCTATGTCCCTCATGGACAGGGCCAGTTGGTGCTGCTCACAGAATCGCTGTGCTAAAAACGACCATCCAACTATGCTCAATAAGGGTACTTGTGTTTTTACACAAATAGGCTAATAAACACCCTTGTGCTATTAGGCTAGTAGCCTCATATGAAGTTATGTGCCTATGCAGGCCTCCAAACCTGTTGTCCCCCACATGGTCTGCTGATATAATCTACTATAAGTTCACCTACACTCTTGTATAAATCAGACTTGTGCCATGGTGCTTGTGTAATGTACTATCTTCTGTAGTTTGTGTAGTTAGGTAAGGGTTATGTTCTTACTGCAGTCAACTTTGTGTGTGTGTGTGTGTGTGTGTGTGTGTGTGTGTGTGTGTGTGTGTGTGTGTGTGTGTGTGTGTGTGTGTGTGTGTGTAGACAGCAGAGGATAAGCATGTATCCTACAGTTACTTCTCCATTGCCATGGATTGTCAGTATTTTGATACTTGCACATGCCTACACATGCCTTTAATGCAGGCCTCCCAACTCTTGTCCTGCTGATCTCTTCTACTAGAAGTTCATCTGCACTTGCACTCCTATATAAATCAGACTTGTGTGTGGTACATGCATAAAGTACTGGGTTCTGTAGTCCGTGTACTTAGATAGGCAGGGGTTCTCTTCTCACTGCAGTCAAGTTGGTGTGTGTGTCAGTACAGAAGAGCAGCAGTATGTATCCTACAGTTACTGCTCCAATACAATGGAATGACAGTATTTTGATACTTTCACTTGCCTACACATCCATTTTATACAGACCTCCCAACCTCCTGTCTCCCACATGACCTGCTGATGTCAGCTACTAAGTTCACCTGCACTCCAGTATAAATCAGACTTGTGCTGTGGTGTGTGTAAAGTATTGTTTTCTGTAGTATGCGTACTTGGATAGGTAGGGGTCTGTTCTCACTGCAGTCAACTGGGTGTGTGTGTGAGCTGTTGCTTGACATTACAGAGAGCATTTTACACCAGGATGTGTGACATTGTTATCTTTTCCTCAACAGACACTGCTGATGTCATCAGCTGTAAAGTCTTGTCTGACACACTCTAAGTTGGACTTGAGCTGTGGCACTTGGGTTATGTAGTCTCTGTAATAAGATAGGCAGTGGTTCTATTCTCACTGCAGTCAACTGTGTGGGTGGAGTGGGGATGTGAGCTGTTGCTTGACATTATAGAGAGCATTTTACACTTGCATGTGGGACACTGTTATATTCTCCTCAACAGACACTGCTGATGTCATCAGCTATATCACATTTTTGGATATGCAGTAATCCCATCAGGGCACGGTCATAGACTGGCCTGGAGGACATGCAGAAGTTACCTTATTCTATAGAATAAAGATTACAGTGACATGGCTTTTAATCTATTTGTCTATGTCATGGCATGTTTTGTAAGCCTTGTGTTATCTTGCTGAGAAAGCCCTGTGGTCTCTCTAGCTGCTACATGTGTCTGGTGAGGTACATGTAAAAGAGCATTATACTCTATTAGTGTTGTAATGATGTTTGATTACAGTGCTGTTATACAATCCTAAGATCTCAATATGATGGTGTGACTTATGATGTGCACAACATAGGCTTTCAGTAGCAGTGTGGACAATTGGTGATCAAAGTTCAGATTGCTCTCTATGTGTGTTCCCAGTGTTTGCATCACTGGGTTTCTGCATAGCAGGACTGTTGTCAATGCTGTGATTAACATGGAACTCCACTTTTCCAATGGACAACATTATAAACACACATTTCTGCATTTATTTATACATCATGTGCCTTTGCCACCATTCAGTTGTGTGTGTTATCTTCTCTGTACTATGTTATCACCATTGGTGGACTCAATGATTGCACACAGTATGCAAGAATCAGCAACCTTGGAAAGCTGAAGGCCATATACTTCAGCCTGCACTGTCTAGAAATACAGTTCAAACAGTGAAGGGCCAAGCACAGATCCCTGGAGTTTGTCAGTGGTGAGAGCTCTACTGGTACAAGTTGATTCATCAACTTTCACATGATGTGTACTGTCAGTGGGTCAGTAGGTTACCTATTAACCAACGTAAGGTTTAATCCCCAGCTTGGGAATTTTCTCAATGATACCTGTGTGCGTGATTGTGTCAAAACACTAGATCAGATCACAATAGGCAGTATGCACTGTCTTACCTTCATCCAGGCCTATCACACGGAATCAATGGGCTGAGACAACACCACAGATCACCTATGGTATGACTCAGCACATACACTGTCCTGATAGAGTTGAATACACAGTTCAACACAGCCTCCACATGGTCTATATTCCCATGCAAGGGTGTACATCAACATGCATCAACCTGAGTTGTGGGGACAGCCCCTGATGCATGCACATATAGAGACATCCTGACTCTGCTCGACTGTGAGGCAGACCAACATGTCATCATGGACCTCTTCTATATGTACACTAGTAATATTCCAGGTGTGTGCAACAAATCCTCATGAGTTGTTAATACTACATCAGGTCTGTCACATGTGATAGATATCCTCAAAGAAATCATAGAGGGCACACATGTTGACAACAGTATCATCTTGTGGAACTTGAACAGGTTAAGACATCTGACACATATCCACACTGAAGTATTCAGTCAACACTGTCATATGTGGGCATAAGCAGCTATATCACCAAATGGGTGGACCAATGTATGACATAAGTGGCATCTGACTATGTTGAAATGTATGATATGACCTATACCTCAGGTAAAGTCATCAGGTTGATAAAACAGGGGTGTCTGCTAGGCCCTTTCCTGCCCAGTAATTAAGTGATGGACAACACAGATGTCATACACATGCTGTGTCCAAATGGCTGCCTGAAGGATTAAAGCTTGTGGCCATTCATTGACTTCAGCTGTGATATTAGTATAATACAGACAGTATCAAGACATACCAAAAACTGCTGCCACAGCCATGACAGCACCTGCATTGACAAGAAGGAAACAGACACACCACCCAAGTATAATGTGGATATTACACCCTATAATCAGACCAATAGGTATGTGACCTGTGTCCTGGGATAGAGGATACCTGTTACATCAACCAGCATATGGTCACAGTGCTGACTACTCCCTTGAATGTAAGACAAGTACTTGATATGTGAAGGACATGCACATCAGAGGCCACCTTCATGGTTTCAGGCCTTCATCACACCAATAACTGTGTACAATGTGTCTTTTAAGTACCTCCCTACACATATTCCAATGATATGTAACTGAAGTGTACCAGCTTTGCCACAGTGCACTGTCACACAGCTTATTGGCCATACCTAGGCATTCTTTCTGTGGAATATACATGACTGTCTGATGGTGTAGATTGTGCTATATATATATATATATATATATATATATATATATATATATATATATATATATATATATACACCATGCACACAAAGAAACTAGCCTGTATTGCCTATACTGTCACATACAAGTATAACAGTGTTCCTCCAAACACCTCCTACAGATATTAAAGTGCCAGGATAGTGTGCATGGTTACCCTCATAGAGTGTGGATGTATCATAATAGTTGTTCAGGTATGTGTGTGCAGACTCATCTCTTGTCACTCCATATCACATATGTTATGTCAGAGGCATGGGATTAGTGGTGGTATTATTCTGATATTGTCTATGATTATAGTTGGTTTTTGTAATGTTTTCTATGATCCTTTACCTGTGGCCACCTCAATGGAGACGTACTCTCAGCAGAGGTATTTTAAAGGGGAAGTTGTATGGAATTGATTAAATATGTTAATAAATTATCCAATTAAATATTTAGGGGAGGGTATATAAGCTGCCGTAACTGATGAATCTGTTTTTACATCTGAAGAAGTCATTGGATGAAAACTCTGTTGACTTTGGCGTTTATGCATTAAAACTGTTTGTGGCTGCTATACCTTTGCACTGTGATTATTTCGGCACCTCCTATTGGTACCTTTTTGTGACTGAATTATTTTAAGTATGTCTCTGTGATCTCTGAACTCTTGACTAGCACTGTGTAGTATGAGGCATTGTCTTGTGTTTTTATTATTTATTATTAAATATTTGTAAACCTTTCAACTGTGGCTGTTTTGTGTAGAGATAAGTTAAGCTCTAAGAGTACATTGCATGTGTATAGGGATCCTGTAACAAGTCACTCTAATAAGCCTTGACTGTTTTAGTTATACTACCAATTGGATAATAATATTGCACAATAATAATTGGACATCCTTTTAAGGGCCATTGAGTAGCTGATAAATATTAGCTGGGTGGTGGCAGTGATTTCTACTGTATAGTCTGGGTAAAAGGGGCACAGCTGTAGAACCTGTACCAGCCTTCCCCAGGAGTGTCTGTGTGGTTATATAAACTAATCTCAAAGTGTGTGTGTGTGTGTGTCAGCTACTTGGGCAGGGACAATAAGCACTGGTTTGGACAGAGAGGGTGCTAGAGATTTTAGCTTGCCCAGCTGCCTGAGATTTGGACCCTATAGCTGTGCCGGTGGGGAGTCTTATTGGGGACCTGGAGAGCAAGGGAGCGACCAGCCCTGGACAGACTGTGATCTCTGTGTGCTCTTAAGGGAAATTGCACTTTACTGCGTGTATTTGTTATCCTTTTCTCCTATATGAGATGCCCCTCACTGGTGGTAGTAGTGAGGATTGAGGCTCCTTGATTGCTGGGTCAGGGCATATGTGTCACATATTAATTGTTTGGCAGCTGTGGGATATCCACACCACATATTAATTGGTTGGCAAATACTAATTGGCTTGTAGTGGTGTGGGTAGAGTGATTTCCTGTAACTTGTGTAAAGTGAGCTTTGAAGGTGTTTTGAACTCTAAATCGGCCATGCAGTGAATACTCAGAGTTCAGCTCACAATTGTTTTATTTCTTTTGTGAGCTTAGTTAGTCAGGGTGAGCAGGCAGCATATCAGCAGAGGAGTATGGAAAGCTGACAAGGAGCCAGCTGGCAGAGATGTGCCAGGCTAAGGGACTGGTGCATGGAAACCTGACTAAGGTAGACCTAATTGCAGCCTTGGTTACAGCTGCATCAGAAAACAGCAACCAAGAGGACAATCAGACTGGAAGTGGAGATATAATACCATCGGAGAATGGACAGCTCAACCTTTCTGCAGAGGACTTAAAAATCCATCTGAAGCTAAAGAGACTTGAGTTGGAGGTCAGGCGTGTGGAAATAGAAGCAACTGAGAGACTGAGGCATCTAGAGAGTGAGGACAATGAGAAACTGAGATGTTTGCATGTTTGGGAGAATGGGAAACTGCTACGCCTGGAAGCTTAGGAAAAGCAGAGGCAGCATGAGAAGGAGATGCTGACTCTTCCCCAGAGTCATGGAGGTAATGGGGAAGGGAGTAACTGGACCCCAAAAGCACAACAGGTCAGTAAATTTCTTTCACAGTTTAAAGAGGGGGATAATTTTGATAGTTTCATTCATATGTTTGAGAGGGTATGCAAACAGTATGGTGTTGACCAAAGGCTCTGAGTACGGTTCCTGACCCCCTTACTCCATGGTAAAGCTGTAACTGTATTGTCAAAAATGTCTGACGTTGCATGTTTTGATTATACTGCTGTTAAAAAAACATTTGTTAGAATTGCTTAAGTAAACACATGAAACGTATAGGAAAAAGTTTTGTGAGCATAGATGCAAGGCAGATGAAAGTGTGTGTGAATATGTTGCTGAACTGAGCACTTATTTCCATAGGTGGGTGAGTGGATGTCAGGTCACCACTTTTGAAGGGCTGGCAGTCCTTTTGGTGAGGGAGCAAGCCCTTAGCACTTTCCCTGAGGACATGAGGATCTTATTAGCTGATAGACAATGTGCTACTTCAGATGAGGTGGGGAAGAAGGGTGACCTATACCTGGCAAGCAGGGCAGTCCTGCACTGAAAAGAGACCCCTAGTACTGCTCATGGGTCTAAAGGAACCCATGGTGGGCAGCACAGACTGTCCCAACAGAATCTGCCACTAGCAGGGGAAGCCACTAGTCCAGTTACACGTCCAGGAGCTAGGGTTAAATGTTTTGAATATAACCAGTGGAGCCATGTGGCATACAGGTGTCCACGGAGGCATGATGGGGAACAAAAGGTGAGGGAGCCAGTAAGTGGGAAAGACAAAATGCCAATAGTAGGTTGTCTTGAGACAACAGGGATACCGAACTACCATCCTGCAGATGTCCTGATAGGGAAGGATTTGGATGAGGATGTGCTTATGTAGTTACATGCAGTAAGGCTAGGAGACAAGCATGTGGGTCTGGTAGCCTGGGGGAGACTCAGCCAGACTGCATACTTGCAGCCAGGACTGGTGAGGTGGTTACTTCAGGGAGGGAGCTACTCTGTAGCAGTGAGACTGAATGTGAGCCACAGCTGCTTGTGGGTACTAATGGTACCTTGGACAGAGTAACTGCAAAGGTAGAGGTGAGTAGTAGTACCCAGGCTGACAGTGAGGCACCACTGTCCGAGGATGTCAGACTTCCTGTGGAAGGGAAACTGGGAAGGGATACCAGGAGAGAGTTGAAACAGGCTCAGCTCTCAGACCCGACATTGCAAGGCCTGAGACAGGTAGCTAGGGAGGCACCTGATTCTCAAGGAAAGGGGAATCTGTATACTGGGACAAAGGGTTACTATACAGAGAGTACACCTCTGAGGGAGGGCTAGAAAGTGAGAGAGTACAACAGTTGGTAGTGCCTAGAGCCTACCATCTGTCACTTCTAGCCATAGCCCATGATATTCCCTTTGCAAGTCATGTGGGCATAAAATGTACAAAGAGGCATATTATGCAGAACTTCTATTGGCCTGGAATTTCTAGAGATGTAACAGGGTACTGCAGGACCTGTGAGCAGTGTCAAAAGGTATGCAAGGCAGGAGATAAGGTGAGAGCTCCTTTGATGCCTTTGCCTGTGATTAAGGAGCCATTTCAGAGGGTAGCTATGGATATTGTGGGTCCTCTGAGTACCCCAAGTTCCACAGGGAAAAAGTATATCCTAGTGGTAGTGGATTATGCTACACGATACCCTAAGGCAGTAGCTTTGTCCTCCATTGAGGCAGAAAAAGTGGCAAATGCTTTGTTAGAGATTTTCAGCAGGGTAGGTTTCCCAAAAGAAATTCTGACTGACAGAGTTGCCAATTTCATGTCAGACCTGCTGGCTTGTCTGCAGAAGTCCCGTGGGTGAAGCTTATGAAGACCACCCCCTTACCATCCCCAGACTAATGGTCTTGTTTAGAGGTTAAACTCTACAATCAAGTCCATGAAAATTCGAAAAAACAGCCACAAAGATACCAAAATGAACCAGTAAATCAATCCAAGGTACCACAAGACCAGGAATAAGTTGGAATTCTTGTAAAATCCACTTTAATGTAAGCACAAACGCACTCATTAAAAAACAGCATTTTTGTTTAAGTCACTTCATCCGATGTGGGTCAGGGAACAAAATAATGGCTTTTATAATCCTCTAAGAAGTAAATTAACCAATAAGGGTCAGAGGATGTCAGACTTCCTGTGGAAGGGAAACTGGGAAGGGTTACCAGGAGTGAGTTGAGACAGGCTCAGCACTCAGACCCTACATTGCAAGGCCTGAGGCCGGTAGCTAGGGAGGCACCTGATTCTCAAGGAAAGGGGAATCTGTATACTGGGACAAAGGGTTACTATACAGAGAGTGGACCCCTGAGGGAGGTCTAGAAGGTGAGAGAGTTCAACAGTTGGTAGTGCCTAGAGCCTACCATCTGGCACTACTAGCCATAGCCTATGATATTCCCTTTGCAGGTCATGTGGGCATAAAATGTGCAAAGAAGCATATTATGCAGAACTTCTATTGGCCTGGAATTGCCAGAGATGTAACAGGGTACTGCAGGACCTGTGAGCAGTGTCAAAAGGTAGGCATGGCAGGAGACAAGGTGAGAGCTCCTTTGATGCCTTTGCCTGTGATTAAAGAGCCATTTCAGAGGGTAGCTATGGATATTGTGGGTCCTCTGAGTACTCCAAGTTCCACAGGGAAAAAGTATATCCTAATGGTAGTGGATTATGTTACACGATACCCTAAGGCAGTGGCTTTGTCCTCCATTGAGGCAGAGAAGGTGGCAAATACTTTGTTAGAGATTTTCAACAGGGTAGGTTTCCCAAAAGAAATTCTGACTGACAGAGGTGCCAATTTCATGTCAGAGCTGCTGGCTTGTCTGTGAAAGTCCTGTGGGGTGAAGCACATGAAGGCCACCCCCTACCATCCCTAGACTAATGGTCTTGTTTAGTGGTTAAACTCTACAATCAAGTCCATGAAAATTTGAAAAAATAGCCACAAAGATACCAAAATTAACCAGTAAATCAATCCAAGGTGCCACAAGACCAGGAATAAGTCAGAATTCTTGTAAAATTCACTTTAATGTAAGCACAAACGCACACATTAAAAACCAGCATTTTCGTTTAAGTCACTTCATCAGATGTGGGTCAGGAGCTGCGGTGGTGGTGCTGCAGTAGCGTTGTCGCCTCACAGTAAGACGTTGTCCTGTTCGATTCTCAGCTAAAGTGTCTTCTGTGTGGAGACATGCGTGAATGGGCGTATCTTCGTTGACGGTTGTGCGTCAGGCCTGGGAAGTCGGTACGTAAAAATCTACTGCCAATCATTAGCAGACTGGAGTTCCGCTGTGGCGACCCCTAACTGGGAAAAGCCGAAAGATACAACAACATCAGATGTGGGTCAGGGAACAAAATAATGGCTGCTATAATCCTCTAAGAAGTAAATTAACCAGTAAGGGTCAGAGGAGCAAAATAATGGCTTTTATAATCCTCTAAGAAGTAAATTAACCAATAAAAAACATCCAATTAAAAATATCATAAATGCTCATGAATACTCATGTTAAAACCATGTAAACCATAAGACCTTTATAAAACATTAAAACCATTATATAAACTATTCATGAATATATAAGAAGTCAATAGAATACATTTTACAAACTTGATAAAATAAATAAATAAATTTATAGGACCTTTACAATGCATGAATGTCTTAAATAAAATCATTTCTGTTAAAACTAAATTTAAAATGGTTTATTAGCGCACTCTAGTGGTCAAAGTCAAAATTGCATCTCAATGTGAAAGAAAAAGGAAAAAAGAATTGAAGAAATTATAAAACAAGTATAGGAAGGCAGAAATGATAAATATAAACCCGTCCTTGGTCAGGCCTTAATGGAGAACTATTGCAATGACTCCTTACAGCAGAATCAATTCAGCAAAGCAGTGTTGCTAGAATACAGGGCTAGCAGTGGAGTAGTTAGGGAAATCATCAGTGAGGAGTGACACAAATGTAAAAAACTCACAGATTTGGAACAAATAACTAACACAGAACTGAAATCTGTGTATAAAAACTCACAAAGTGTGAAAAATGCCTTAGAAAATAATAGGAAGGAGGCAAATGGTAGAAAGAAAGTTGGTACCTATAAATGTGGGCGGTGTTCACAATGTAGGTTTATAATGAACAAGGAAGAAGTTATTTTAAATAGTAGAAATATGGTTCTAAACAGCAAAGGATATTTTAACTGTGATTCTAATGGCCTCATTTATCTAGCTCGGTGTGAGGTATGTCATTCTTTTTACGTGGGTAAAACTGAACGTAAGCTAAAAAGGAGGATATAAGAACACCTGTATGATATGCAGAACAGGAAGGAAACAAATACCCTTTTTAAACATTCTTTAACGTGAGTTAATGCTAATTATTCTTTTTTTGTTTTGGAAGGGGTTAAAAAAGATGTTAGAGGGGGACAATGGGAAGAGAAAATAGAATACAAAGAGCTATGGTGGCAAATAACACTTCAAGCCACATCTCATCCAGGTTTAAATGAGAATATCTCCCTCATACCCCTTTTGAAATTAAGGGCAGCTAAGTTATATGATCACAAAACAAAATAAGATATCAGTTGTTATTTGCACTTTCTGCTTTTTTCCTTTTTTTCCTTTTTCTTTCACATTGAGATGCAATTTTGACTTTGACCATTAGAGTGTGCTAATAAACCATTTTATATTTATTTTAATAGAAATAGCCATGGTGGTGCAGCAGTTGCATTGTCGCCTCACAACAAGAGTTTGGGCGTCGGGCTGGCACCTTGGCACCATAAAAAAAATCGACCGCCAATCATTAGCGGACCGGAGTTCCGCTGTGGCGACCCCTAACCGGGAAAAGCCGAAAGAAAAACAACATATTTATTTTAATAGAAATTATTTCATTTAAGACATTCATGCATTGTAAAGGTCCTATAAATTTATTTATTTATTTTATCAAGTTTGTAAAATGTATTCTATTGGCTTCTTATATATACATGAATAATTTATATAATGGCTTTAATGTTTTGTAAAGGTCTTATGGTTTACATGGTTTTAATATGAATATTCATGAGCATTTATGATGTTTTTAATTGGATGTTTTTTATTGGTTAATTTACTTCTTAGAGGATTATAAAAGCCATTATTCTGTTCCCTGACCCACATCTGATGAAGTGAATTAAAAGAAAACACGGATTTTTAATGTGTGCATTCATGTGTTTGTGCTTACATTAAAGTGGATTTTACAAGAACTCCGACTTATTCCTGGTCTTGTGGTACCTAGAATTGATCTACAATCAAGTCCATGCTACAGGCATTTGCAGATCAGTTTAAGAGGGAGTGGGACAAATATATGCCCCATCTGTTGTTTGCTTACAGAAGGTTGCCCAAGAATCCACAGGTTTTTCACCCTTTGAGTTGCTATATGGGCATAGAGTGAGGGGATGTCTAGATTTAATTCGAGATGAGTGGCAAGGTGAGTGTGAGTCTCACAAGGGAGTCTGTTGTGGCATACATCCTAAACCTCAGGACAAGGCTCATGGGCTTGGCCCATGAGAACCTGGCAGAAGCCCAACAACAGAAAAAGGTGTGATATAACAGGAATGCTCGAGCTAGAGAGTTCGCTGTGGGGCAGCAGGTAATGGTTCTCATTCCTGTCAGACACAACAAGCTGCAAGCAGCTTGGGAGGGACCCTACAAGGTGGTAAGAAAGGTAAGTGATGTTAATTACATGGTGGAACTGCTAGGCAGAAGGCAGGGGCATGAATTGTACCATGTTAACATGATGAAATCCTACCATGATAGGAGACCCTTGTGCTGAGCATTTGCAGTGGATTGCAGAAGGAGTTTGAGGGAGATCTGGGGACTGATCTCCTCAGTGAGGCTCGGGCTCACACCTTAGTGGAAGGGATAGCAATGTCCCAGCAGCTATCTCCTACCCAGGTTCGAGAAATCCGAGCAGTGTTGCAGGAATTTGGGGTCATGTTCACTGGGAAACCAGGGTGCACCCACCTGGGGCAGCACCAGGTGGATACAGGACCCCAAAGGCCTGTTAGGCAGGCCCCTTATAGAGTGCCTGAGAGAGTCAAACAGACTCTGAGGGAAGAGGTGCAGGAGATGTTGGAACTAGGGGTGATTCAAGAGTCCAACAGTCCCTGGGCCTCCCCAGTGGTGCTGGTGCCAAAGAAGGATGGCAGCACCAGGTTCTGTGTGGACTACAGGAAATTAGTCACACAGAGTCAGATGCTTACCTCATGCCTAGGACAGATGAGGCCCTAGAGCAGCTGGGTGGGGCTAAGTATCTTACAACCATTGATCTTACCAAGGGTTACTGGCAGGTGCCCTTGACTCCCAGTGCTAGAGAGAAGTCAGCCTTTGTGACTCCTTTTGGCTTGTATGAGTTCACAAAGATGCCATTTGAGATGATGAATGCCCCAGCAACTTTCCAAAGACTTGTAGATCATATCCTGGCAGGGGCAGGAGGGTTTGCCCTTGCTTACCTAGATGATATTTCCATCTACAGCCATTCCTGGCCAGAGCACCTTCAGCATGTCTGAGAGGTGCTGGGCAGACTACAGAGAGCAGGGTTGATCATTAAGCCGAGCAAATGTCAGGTGGGTATGGCAGAGGTCTCCTACCTAGAACATAGAGTGGGGAGTGGTAAGATAAGGCCAGAACCTGCCAAAGTGGAAGCTATTCAGGCATGGCCTGAACCTGTTACTAAAAAACAGGTGAGGGCATTTTTAGAGACAACAGGGTACTACAGAAAGTTGTTAGACGTGGAACTGAAAAAAAATGTAACACCATTGCACTCTGCTGGCAGAAAGCTGACCATGTAAAACATGTTGTGACCCTTTGATCTAAAGTCGGCTCCAGCCTGTCTAGATGAAGACATTAGTTCTATTGTTTTAACCAAGAGTTAAATTGCTAGATTTAAACATGCAAATGCATTTTTATTGCTCTGCTTCCTGACTAGCTGCAAGATAACACAATGAGGTGTTAAGAATGTAAATGTAGTTGCTGTTAGCCTAGAAACCCGGGGAAGTGTGAAGAATGATGCAATGGGAACCAGGAATGTGATTTTAAAAACCAAGAGAATCAGAGGTTATTAAGCATTTTTGTCTTGATCATCCATCTCATCAGCACTCTGCCTGTTCTATATGTAAGTTATGTTAGACTTGTGTTTTCTCTTAGAATTAGCTAGAAACTAGAAAGATTAAAGTGTTTTTCTGTGATGTGAGAAGTGTACTACTGAACTATTTTAAGTATTTCTCTATGATCTCTGAACTCTTGACTAGCACTGTGTAGTAAGAAGTATTGTTTTGTGTTTTTATTATTTATTATTAAATATTTTTAAACCTTTCAACTGTGGCTGTTTTGTGTAGAGATAAGCTAAGCTCTAAGATTACATTGCATGTGTATAGGGATCTTGTCACAAGTCACTCTAATAAGCCTTGACTGTTTAGTTATACTACCAATTGGATAATAATATTGCACAGTAATAATTGGACACACCTTTAAGGGCCTTTGAGTAGCTGATAAATATTAGCTGGGTGGTGGCAGTGATTTCTACCATATAGTTTGGGTAAAAGGGGCACAGCTGGAGAACCTGTGCCAGCCTTCCCCAGGAGTGTATGTGTGGTTATATAAACTTATCTCAAAGTGTGTGTCAGCTACTTGGGCAGGGACATGAAGCACTGGTTGGACTGAGATGGTGCTGGAGATTTTAGCTTGCCCAGCTGGCTGAGATTTGGACCCTATAGCTGTGCCAGTGGGGAGTCTTATTGAGGACCTGGAGAGCAAGGGAGCGACCAGCCCCGGACTGACTGTGATCTCTGTGTGCTCTTAAGAAAAATTGCACTTTACTGTGTGTATTTGTTATCCTTTCCGCCTATATGAGAAGCCCCTCACTGGTGGTAGTGGTGGGGATTGATTGCTGGGTCAGGGGATGGGCATCACAATGTTTATCTGCAAATGCTGCTTGTCTTCCCTGAGAAAGATGCACCATTTGTGACTTGACCATGGAACAGACTACTGGTCCCATGGTCAGTCCTTACTCCAACCACAAAAAGAAAAAGTTAAGCAAACAGCCTTTACCACCAACGCAGGCTAGCAATTTGCCAGAGCCACAGGTGGGTTACTCTGCTGTGACCATGTGTTGTACCTCAGACCACTCATCTTTTACCCCAGATCCCTCTGGTGTAGCATCTACAGCCACTATGGACCAAGGTTTAGCCATGTCCTCTGCAGTTGTTGTGGTCCCCCTCAGTGGGCAAGGAAGAGACATTTTTTGTCAGTCCTTGGAGAGGAAACAGGAAAGGTTTCCCTGTTCTGTCAGAATGCTGTGCCCATCCCTGGGGAAGGTACTGCTGTCAGTAGGAAAATGATTGTCTTAACCTTTCCTGTTAAAAAGAAACAGAAAACAAAGCATGTATCTACTCTTCCACAATTTTGTTTGGATAGGAGTAGTTTACTGGGTCTGACTCAGAGTTTAATTCAAGCTATTGATCTTCTTGTAAAGTTGTGGATTTTGACATTTCCGCCTTAAAATACTGCATTTTTGACATACAAATGCTTGGAGTTTTGATAGTAAACCCCTTACAGCCTTGGTGGATCAATTAATGGAGCAAATTCATCAACATTTAGCTCATAATAGTATTCTAACATAAAGATGTAAATTATTTGCATCCACTTTTACCACTAAACATCTCCCTGTTCTTTATTTTTTTAACAAGCACTAGTTGAAAAATCACCACCCCTCGTTTCAGTGACTTAGCTTAGTTTAAACTCTTTCCTCTCTTTGTAATTGGTAAGAAATTTCTGTTCACTTTTACACTTTCATTTCTTGCAAAAAACACAACTTTAGATCCTTCTTTAATAATTCATGCAAAACTGACTTCTTTTTGATAGGTGATGAAATAATTTTGGTATTCCAAGTAATAAACAATGTGCTTTGCTCAGCTGCTCTGTTATGAATGTATAGGTTAGCTAGAATTACCACAAAGATGGAACCTTTTCTGAGAAACCTTAATGATTTGGAAAATGATTTCTTAGCAAATGTTAAGAAACATTTTTGAACCAATCATTAAACCTAAAATGACTAATGCACCCACACTAGACTGACCCATTGGAAGAATTTTTAAGAAATTTTTGGGCAATAAATCAAAAGACAGTTGCATACCGACATATACTTTGAATTTTCATTGTATCAAGAATATTATCAAGGAGAACTGGGCCATAATAACAGAAAGCCATTATCTTGTAGACATTTTGGGTGAAGCCCTGACTTTTGTATATTGGAAGGCTAGAAATATTAGGAACTTTGTAGAAGGAAAACCAAAACCACAGGAAAGGAACACAAAAAATGTGAAACAAACTGTTCATTTTGTGCCTACATTCAATTTGGAGACTCTTTTTACTGCCCATACTTAAAGAAACTTATTAAGACTAACACAGGTGGAGACTGCAACTCTACTGAAGTTGTTTACAGGGCTAGTTGCAATGGATGCAATAAATTTTGTGGGAAAGACTATTAATAAACTGAAACAAAAGATTTTGGGTCATCTATCCGAGATCTGGTCTAAATGTAGAAACAATACCCTGGCCAGACACGTTCAACTCCACAGAAGACACTCCGGGCTTAAATTTCAAAAACTTGATCACATAGACCTCACTGAACTTGATGGAGGCATCCCAAATACTTTAGAAAAGCAAGAACTTATGTGACAACTAAGGCTGAAATCTTTTAGAAACCTTGGACTAAACTGTTATTGCTCACTGAAAAGTGTAGTAGAGCTAAGAAAGTTACCCCATTGTTTACAAGACTGAAGATGTGAATTTTATTAATTTGTTTATTTATTTGCAATTACTATCAATTTTATTAACTATTAACTTTGTACATGTAAATTTAAAATTGTAAAATGTAATATGGTATTGTCTTATTAATTATTAATTTTGTTTTAGCAGATGCATTTGTATATAAATATTTATATTTTTATAATAACCATTTTTAAATATGTAAATGTTTATTATAATTATATCTTCATGTTTTACTATTACTAGAATCAGGGAATCTTCATAAGACACTTTCTCACATTTTTTTTATAACTAGGACTTTTGATTACCATAGAACTGCATTTGAGCAGTAAGTCCATATTGCACAGATGTCATAACATTTTATTAATTCTTGTTTATAACTTTTTAGTGCAAACAAGAACAGCTTTAATAACTACACTCATACTAGTGAGGGTTGAATGCTACTTATTTTAGCTGGCCCTGATAGATTAACTTCTGAATATTGTAAACAGTAGACTAATGTTTACATTTTTTCTTTTGGTTTAACAAACAGTAGAGCTAGATTCCATGTAGCACATACATGATTTTTGTGACAGTTTAGCCTTTATGGTTGTAATTTTTTAATGCACAGTGTTTGAGCTTATCTAGACATATATTGAGTAGTAGGGGCAGATATAGTACATGTTTCTATTCGCTCGAATATTATAACATTCATAAATTTTAAAGGGGGTGCTGTTTACACACTTTTGTAGGGTTTGCAGACCTGAGCGACTATCACTACTGTGAGCATGAGCAACTGTTTTTTCTGCTAGATTTTTCATACATATTTTTTTGTTAGACTTCTGAGTGCATTTTATTTTAAGATTCTTTAATAGATTTGTGTGTGTGTGTGTGTGTGTGTGTGTGTGTGTGTGTGTGTGTGTGTGTGTGTGTGTGTATATGTATATATATATATATATATATATATATATATATATATATATATATATATATATATATATATATGGATTCCATACACTAGATCGAAGGTTCACTACTTCGAAATAGTGTATGGAATGCACAATGCAGCGAAAGTGCACGTAATCAAAAGTGCACTTACGCGAAGTTCAGTACAACGAACGGGCATTGTACTGAACTTCCGTGCAGTACTCACGGACCTTATGGTTAGGGCACGGGGTCATGGTAAGGGGATAGCCCGTAGGGCTATCCCCTTACCCGTGCCCTAACCCTAAGGTTCATGAT
Organism: Protopterus annectens; assembly: GCF_019279795.1. NCBI lineage: Eukaryota > Metazoa > Chordata > Ceratodontiformes > Protopteridae > Protopterus > Protopterus annectens. The sequence goes on from NC_056728.1 coordinate 315,297,424, forward strand.
GACTGCAGCGCAGTGAAGGACATAGCAATGTCCTCCACTATGGTGTGATAGTCACGAACCTTAGGGTTAGGGCATGGGTTATGGTAAGGGGATAGCTTTACTAACTATCCCCTTACCTTAACTCGTGCCCTAACCCTAAGGTCCATGAGTATCACACCATAGTGGAGGACATAGCTTGTTTTTTGATGTCCTCCACTGTGCTGCGCTACTTTCGGTGAAGTGCACTTTCGCGGAAGTTCACTTTCGTTAAAGTGAACTTTCGCGTAAGTGAGGCTTCCTATTACAAGTTCGAAGTTGTGAACTTTCATTCTTGTAATAGGAATCCATATATATATATATATATATATATATATATATATATATATATATATATTTTTTTTTTTTTTTTTCAAGAGTTTGGTAGTTTTTTTTTTTATTTAGGATTTGTTTTTGTACTACATTTTCTTAAATAATGTTGATCTGAAGTAGTTACTTCATTTGCTCTGCAACCTGTGGGTATCGGATCCGATCTCGGATCCGAGCCGGCAGCTTGACAAGCTACAAGATCCGAGCTCCTAGCTCCTCCCCTACCCATAATCCCCTGCCACTAACTGTATTACCTCAGATCGTTTTTGCCGTGGCTGTAGACATCTACTTTTTGAAGAGCTCCTTAGCTGACTGGTGAGATTTTTCCTTTTTTTTTCTCAAAAAAGCTTTTTCTAGTGTTGATTGTGGTGTGTATGTGTTCAGAGACCTATAGTCAGTATAGTTTGTCAGATAGTTTTCCTTTTTTTTTTGTGTAGTGTTAGTTTTTCTGTGTCCCCCCTCCCCCACTTAGTGTTTGGGTGTGCATGCGTTGTGGTAGAGAATGGCTGAAGGGCCCAAGGCCATTTTTTCAAAATGTACTGAGTGTGGCCATAAGCTTTCCCCTGCTGATGGCCACACTCAGTGCGTTTTATGCCTGGGGGTGGCTCATTTATCAACAGACTGCCAAATATGTGCAGCCTTTAACCCCCGGGCACTGAGGGACAGGAAGAATAAGTTAATCCTGGCGGGCTTGCTTCCCCAGGATTCGGCTGCTTCTTCCTCTCCCGCCAAGGCTTAGGCTGTCTCCACAGCCCCAGTGCCTTCTGTTCCTCCCGCTCAACCGGGGACTCAACCTCCCGCTTCGGGCTTGTGTTCGGGGGACTCTGGTGCCTCTTCCTCTATAGAGAAGAGGCACAAAGATAAGGAGAGACATAGGTCTCATAAAAAGCGGGCTGAGACTCAACCCTCAGCCCTGCCATCTAAGCTAGCTAGCTCTCCCTCGAGGGTTTCTGGATCCTCCCCCTCTCGGCTCCGTTCACCTCATTTTTCGCCGGAGCTGGAGGAGGAGTACCGGTCTCCCTCGAGGTCGTCGAGGCGACCCTCCCGGCCTTCCTCTACGACTTCATCTAGGTCGACCAGGAGCCTCACCGACGCCGATATGGATCGGATGATGCGACAATCCTGCAGACCCAAATACAGATGGGGGTGCTCTTGCCCCCCCCCCCCAGGGGAGGAGTGCGGCCTCTGTCTTTGCTCCGATTACTCCTTCTCCAACCCGTTTTCGGGTTTTGGAGTCATCGGATCCGGGCCCTTTCGGAGCCGGGGTTTCGTCAGCGCCGATAGCTCCAGTCTCTTCGACGCCGACCATGCCCTCGAGTGTTTCGGATCCGAGTTCTCGGGGCCGAGGGCCGAGCATCGGATCCGGGAGAGTTGATGTGTCTTCGGCGCCGCTGAGGTCGGAGCACACTTCTCTCTCGGATCCGACCACATCGGCTCCGACTCCGGTCCCAACCTCGGAGCCGAGGAGATTGCTCTTGGAGCCTGGGGAGAGTAGTTCTCCTTTGGCCTTTGAGGTAGTGGAGAGGATGCTGTCGAGATCCTCCAGATCCCCATCCGGGCTTCGGATCCCCCCTCACCCCCGCTGCATATGGGTCTATCCTCTGTCATCCGTCCATTGGGACAGCCTGCCCAAGCCCTCCAGCCCGTTCCCATGGAGGAACAGGAAGCCGTTGACGAGTCCTCCTCGGACAGTCCCACTGAGGAGGTCCCTCGTAAATGGAGGTGTAAAAGGAGGCACCTGGACTCCCCTGAGTCCGTCACCACAGACACAGATTTGGATGAAAGGGAAGGTTCCCCAAGGTCACCCCCCGAGGATGTCTCCTTCGGAGACATCATGAAGATGTTGCGTATTAGAGGGGGGTGGTCTGCCCAAAAACCTTCCGCGGACGAATACGTCTTCCTGGAGTTGTTTGAGGCAGGCCCGTCTACCTCCTGGGTGTCCCCTCCGGCTGAACCCCTGGTAGACCTTATTACTACCAGGGTGTGGAAGGAGCCCGACACTGTGGAGCCAATCTTGAGATGGCCCAACAAAGTCCTTAGCCCGCCATCAGATAGACAGTCGTGGGCCAAGGGTTCTCCGGTCGATGCCATGTTGGTGGCGGCTGCCACGAAGAGAGAACTCGCCCAAGAGAGTTCTTCGGTACACCCGCCAGATAAGGAATCTCGAGCGCTGGACCGCATTGGGAAGCGGATGTTTGCTTCAGCGACCTTCTCAATGAGGGCGCTGAATTATATGGCACGTACCATTAGGCTACAGCGAGACTTGATTAAGGAATATGCTGCAGCCCCCCCCGGAGTCCATGTCGGTCGAGGACAAGCAGGTGTTTTTGACTCGTATGGCCACTCTAAAATCCATCTCTAACACGTCCATGCAGCTACTCTCTCATGCAACGGAGGGAGCCGCGAGGGCCAGCGGAGCTGGGGTCGTCTTGCTGCGTCACGCCTGGCTCTGCCTTTGTGATTTTGCGGAACCCTTCAAGGCGTCCTTCGCGAATGCACCCTTTGACGGGTCTTCGCTTTTTGGCGAGACCGTTCGCGAAGCGCTGGTCCAAAGCGAGAAGGACGGGAAGATGCTGTCTGCCGTTGGGGTCCGCTTCTCTAATCCCCAACGATCCTTCTCAAGGAATCAGAGGGGACAAAAGAAGTTGTGGTTCCGCAAGTCTCAGCAATCCCATCCAGCTTTGGACCCCTCGTCCTCCAGAGGCAGAGGAGGACAAGGTCGATGCCGGCCCAGAGGCAGAGGGGGGCCGCGTAATTTCGGGTCTAGAGAGCCTTTCTCAGACAGACCTGCGCAGCAGCCCTGAGGGCTTGCCCGACTGTCCATCTCTGGAGGCAGTCGGGGGGGGCGGTTGACAGAGCATCTGTCAAATTGGGAGTCAATTACGACAGATCGATGGGTGCTCCGGATCATATCCAGAGGTTATTCTATTCCCTTCCTAGGCCTTCCCCCTACAAGCAGACGCCTCCCCGATGTTCCACCCGATCAGAGGGAGGCAGCAGCTTTGGAGGTTTCGAAGTTGCTAAGAAAAAGAGCCATCCAGCCCATTCCCCCCAGATCAGTCTGGATTGGGTTATTACTCCAGGTTCTTTTAGTGCCAAAGAAGACGGGGGACCTAAGACCCATCCTAGACTTGTCCACTCTGAACCTGTTCATCCCCAAGGAAAAATTCCGGATGGTCACACTTCAATCAATTCTCCCCTTGCTGCAGGAGAACGACTAGATGTGCTCTATAGACCTCAAGGATGCATACTACCGCATATTGATGGACAGATGATCCAGAAGGTTTCTCCGCTTCCGGCTGGGAGCCAGTCATTATCAGTTCAGGGTTCTTCCATTCGGCCTCACCTCAGCCCCCAGGGTGTTCACCAAGGTCATGGCAGTGGTTGCAGCCCACCTGAGACTTCAGGGCATTCAGGTTTTCCCTTACCTAGATGACTGGCTCCTTACCGCCGCCAACAGGCATCAACTCTGCGTTGCAAGAGACTACACTCTGACTCTTGCCCAGAGTCTAGGCATCTCAGTGAATCTTCAAAAATCCTTCCTTCGCCCCGTACAAGTATTAGAGTTCATAGGGGCCAGATTGGATACCCGTACTTCTCGAGCCTTTCTGACATCGGACAGGCTGAGCAGCTTGTCGCTTCAGGTGCTTACTCTTCTTCAGAGCCAGGCTTCTGCAGTGGAGTTAGTCCTGAGGGCACTAGGGTCTATGGCAGCGGCAGTTGGTCTATCCCTTCATGCACGCCTGCGAATGCAGATTTTACAATGGACCCTCCAGGTTCAGTGGTCGCTATTACTCCACCCATTAAGCTCTCCGATCCCACTGAGCAGAGTTTGCAGAGACTCCCTTCTTTGGTGGCTTCACTCTTGAGAGCTGAGGCAAGGGAGACCCTTTGTGATTCCCCTGCCCCAAGCCACGTTGACCACGGATGCTTCTCGCCTCAGGTGGGGAGGGCATTGTTCGGGCAGAACCGTCCAAGGCACGTGGACTTCCTTAGAGACCGCTCTGCATATCAATGTCCTAGAGATGAGGGCGGTGCTTCTAGCGTTGCAAGCTCTCCACGACCTTCTACCTCTGGGGACTATTGCAATCCAGACAGACAATATGTCGGTAGTCTGGTACATAAACAAACAGGGAGGAACCAGGTCTTATTCCCTTTGTCGAGAAGCTATGAGAGTGTGGGAATGGGCGATATCCACCAACCACTTTCTAGTAGCAACGCACATTCTGGGGCGGTCCAACATATTGGTGGAGAAACTGAGTCAGATAATTTTCACTCCGTACGAGTGGTCTCTCAATCTATCAGTTGCGAAGCAGATCTTCCGCAAATGGGGTTGGCCTCGCTGCGATCTTTTTGCTTCTCCATTAAACACAAAATGCAGTGAGTACTTCGCAATACTTCTCCCCGAGGGGGAGACTCCCAGAGACGCTCTAGTTCATGCTTGGCCTCCCGGTCTTCTTTATGCTTACCCTCCCCTTCCGCTTATGACCAAGTTCATACAGAAAGCCTCTCGGTTGGGGAGCAAAGTTATCCTCATAGCCCCATTCTGGCCTCGCCAGATCTGGTTCCCATACCTGCGGACTCACAGTTTAACTCCCCCTTGGATACTGGAACCCATTCCAGACCTGATTTCACATCCCACAAGATGTCAAACCCCGAACCTGGTAAACCTCAAGCTTGCGGCTTGGTTGATCCAGTTCCACTGATGGCAAGGACTCCCAGTATCTCATCACCAGTGAAGGCCATTCTGGTAGCGGCTCATAAGCCAGCTACCAGGAAATATATAATAGCAAGTGGAAAAGCTTCTTCATCTGGGCAACAGACAAGGGCCTGGATCCTTTTACAGTTCCTATTCTGACAATCTTGGACTTCCTGTTGCTGATTTTCCGGCAGGGAGCAAGTGCTTCTACGGTTAAGGTGCAGTTAGCAGCCATTTCCCATTTTCATGTGGGAGATGGATTAGGGTCATTGGCATCCACAAAGTTATGCAAAACTTTCTTGCGAGGCATCTTTCTCTTGAAGCCTCCTGTGAAAACGGTGGTGCCCCCATGGGATTTGACACTAGTCTTGCAAGCCCTGACGAGTCCACCCTTTGAGCCTGCAGCCTCGATTCCTTTAAAATTCTTGTCCTGGAAAACGGCTTTTTTGGTAGCTATTACTTCTGCAAAGAGGGTTTCGGAACTCCAGGCACTGCGTATGAAACCCCTTTATCTCATTTGTCACAGGGATAGAGTGTCTCTCAGGACTAACCCGTCTTTCTTACCTAAGGTGGCTTCGGAATCTAATATCAATCAATCAATCAATTTGCCCGTGTTCTTTCCAAATTTTCAGAATAAGGGGGAGTACATATTGCACAAACTGGACGTACACAGACAACTACATTTTTACTTGAACAGAACTAAGGATTTTCGCAAGTCTAATCAGTTGTTTGTGTCCTTTGCAAAATCAGCCAGGGGAGGGGCCATTTCTAAAGTGACCCTAGCAAATTGGATTTGTCAATGTATAGTTCAAGGGTATGTATCTTCGGGCAAAGCAGCTCCTATGGGAATACACGCTCATTCTACCCGGTCCATCGCCACCTCAGCAGCTTTCTGGTCCAGGGTTCCCTTGGACTACATATGTTCAGCAGCTACCTGGTCCTCTTCTCATACATTCATTTCTCATTATAAACTGGATATGATATCAAGAAGTAGGGCTTCTTTTGGCTCTGCGGTGCTTCGGAATATCCTTTCATAAGGCCACCCAGATTTATTGTCTAGGTAGCTGGGGACTCTGTCCCACAGGTTGCAGAGCAAATTAAGTAACTACTTCAGATAAAGAAGTTATGTACTCACCATAACGTTCCATCTGAGTAGGTACTTCATTTGTCTGCAACCATCCCTCCTTGCCATCCCCCTAGCATTTTCTTGGGTTTTCTACTGGTCCCCTGAAATTTTACAGTCTTGAGGTTAGGTCTTCAGTATACCTCTGTCGAGGTTATGACTTAGATTGGGCAAAATCGATCTGAGGTAATACAGTTAGTGGCAGGGGATTATGGGTAGGGGGAGGAGCTCGGATCTTGTAGCTTGTGAAGCTGCCGGCTCGGGTCCGAGATCGGATCCGATACCCACAGGTTGCAGACAAATGAAGTACCTACACAGATGGAACGTTATGGTGAGTACATAACTTCTTTTTATTGTTGTCTTTCGGCTTTTCCCGGTTAGGGGTCGCCACAGCGGAACTCTGGTCTGCTAATGATTGGCAGTAGATTTTCACGAACGCCGAGGTACCAGCTCAACGTTCAAGCTTCAACGAAGGCACACCCATTTACGCATGTCTTTCGAACGCCCATCCAACCGCGGGGATATGTATTGCTTTTAGCCCAACAAAATGTAGTATTATGTATTGTTATTTAACTTTTAAGTTTTAGTTGCTTTTCCCACTTGACACACAAACCTGAAGAAATTCTAACAGACGAAAGTGATCAATGTTAAAAATGTAAAAAATATTTCTGAATGTTGGTAAAAAAGATTTCTAAGGAATTTTGAAGACTTATGTTAACTTTAACTTTTTCTTTTTTGATACTACAATGAAATGCTTTCAGGAAGTTTTAGCAATTATTAATAGGTATTTTCTAGTTTAAGTTTTAGTTTAGTTTAACATATCTTGGAATCACAGAGCTTGAGGCAGGGCAGCACTTTGTTGAATATCACACTAGTATATGGTGAAATGGGTATTTAACAAGTAAACATGCTAATTGTCTTTTACAACACAGCTGACATAGTAAACCACTCCCATGTTTTTAAACAGGTATATAAATGGAATGATGAATTTCTATACAATATTCTGTTTTTTTCAGCTACTATTTGGCTCGCTTGTTTGTGAGTTTTTAATAAAGAAGATTTGACTTAGACCAGCTTGTGCTTCCCTACTTTCATTAGTGGGTTTATACTTTGGAAAGTTTTAAAGAAAATATTTCTACCACCTGTTATTAAGTTGGATATTCACTGTATGGTGTTATTAGGTGCCTGAACTCTTGAGAATGTTAGATCTTCCCCACAGAGAAGTTTCCTCATTATCTGTTATGAATGTAACTACTAGTTCTATTGGTAATCAATCCATTCTTTTTATCAGGTTGTGGCTGAGCATATACTGTTTTGCATGTTTGGTCCAAAACTCTGCATTTCCTTATAAAAAATCCCTAATACATGATCACTTGACTTATAGGGGTAAAACTGCATTAGCTCTGCCACACACAAAAAATTAGGATCTGTTTTTCACCTAGTGACAAATCAATTATGACACTTTTTTGATCACTAAATATGACGATCAACAGCAAATTTGATTTTTGCAGTCACAATAACCTACCTTTCTACCCAGATTCAACTAATAATGAAGGTAAATATCTTGGCAAAACAACACAAAAGTGCATGGTGTACTGATTAGTCAAGTCTTAGAAGCAGTGAACCTGAAAACATTGTATCTGGAACATTATCTAGAAACATGTAAAGCCATTCATATATTAAGTCATACCCTGTAAACATCAGTTATTGCCTCAGAATACTGTACTACTATGCTGTTCTTAATGTATAAAAATTTTCAGTGTCAGTACTATTTAACAGAGGTTTTATGCTGGGTTAGTTTCACACTACTAAGATAAAGTTTGTAATTGTAAACATAAAGTTTGTAAATGTACACATATTAATTTGCTGATAAAGACAATCATTTACAGTCAAGATTGTCCATGAGTAACTTTATTGCTAGGTAATAGTATAACCACAGGTGGCTCAGAGCTATGAGTTTGAATTTCAGTAAGTCATGCAGATGCAAACTTTTAAATTGATGTTTGTATTGACATAGTCACATGCTTTGTAACATGCCACTATCAGCATGAGTAAACCTGTGCAGAGTTATTGCCTCGTAGCAGATGAAAAATAGTCAATGAATACCAATATATTCTTACTTGTATAATGCTTTCATCAGTAAAATAAACTATATCCACATAATATTAATTACATGCATCCTAAAGTATATATTATTTGATATTTATAGTCTCTGATGAATCAGCAGTTTCAGTAGCAATACCTGTGAAGCATTCTCTAAGCAGGTGCTTTCAGTTTCAGTAAATTCTTCAACTGAAATATCTGGGGTACTACAATCAGCAGAAAAATACTTCTGTGATATACCTTGAGATGAAGGAGGAAGGCATTTGGAAAACTAGATCTGAAGTTATCTATTTTTGTATGATTTAACCTTTGGGTTGTTGGCTCCCATTGGAGCCAACCTTGGCAGCTTCTTCTATAGCTATGGATTTGAGGCTGTGACTCCTCTCCTAACCATAATTCCCTTCTCCTTCCTAATTTACCTCAGATTTCATTTGTTGCTTGTTTTGTGCAGACATGTTATCTGAGAGCTCTTGCAGTCTATTCATGTTAAGGGAACATTTTTTTAAATTTTCCTGCTCGGCTCATCCCTTTAATGTTTTTGTATAATCAGTATAGCATAGTGTAGTTTTAAGTTTAGATTCCAGTAGTTTAGGCTTTGTTCTATTATATTTTCTGATCTATAGTGTGTGTTTTCTAGGTAGTTCCATAGTTAGATTATAAACTTGGTCAGGATAATATAGTACATGTGTGTGCATGTCTGTGTGCACGTGTTTAGTAATAGGATAGTTGGATAGTTTTTTTCTTAGACATGGTTTAAGTTTTTGTGGTACTTACAGAGTTTTTTCAGATAGTATTTTGATAGTATTCTAATGTTAAACAAACGTCAGGATTTAAAAAATGTTCAGCCTGTAGACACCAGATCCCTCCTCATGATCCTAATTCTGTTTGTGGGTACTGTTTAGGTGCTGCTCATCTGCAGGCAAACTGTGATATTTGTGCTGCCTTTGGCTCTAGGTTTATACTGGGTAGGAGGGGAAACAATTATTGTTAAAGGCTTGCTTCCCCCATAGACAGGGTCTTCTACTTTAACTATGTCTTCTGAGTCAAGACCTCCATCTGCTTCTCCCAGCACTGGGAAGAGAAAGAAAAAAGAAAAGGATAAGCCCAAAGAAAAACACAAAGGAAAAGTCTTTAAAGAAAAGGGCAGAAGAAAAGAAATTGGAAGAGAAAAGGTTTGACAAGTTGAGAAAAAAGTCCCCAGATCCATCTAGTCTGTCGGGTCTGATACCCAAAATTCTAAGGCAGTTGGGTCCATCTGTCAGTTGGATCTTAACTCCTTCCTTTTGAGCTACTTTTTCCACAGAGCTGGTGAGCCCAAGGTTCCAATCATCAATTATTCAAGACAAACTTCCTTCTAGGCCCTCATCAGTAGCTTCATCTTTGAGGTTGGTCCAGTCCACCAGAATTCTTACAGAAATGGACATTGACCAAATAATGAAGACATTTTTGAAAACACATATCCAGCAGGGAGTTCTCCCAGTGCTCTCTCCAAGGGGAGGTCTGAGTATAGGTCCATCAACCCCATCACCCATCACACTTTTCTCTGATACCAGTTCAGTATTTGGAACCAGTTCCCATGGGTCCTAACCCTTCCAGCACACCTCAGTTAGATCCAAAAGTCCAAGGAACTTCAGCTTTGATTATGTTCCTTACTGTTTTGACTCCTGTGCTATCAGATTGAGGTCCAGAGCTGAAGCATCAGTGTCTGGGTGCATGTGGTGGAGTTGACACTGAGGATGTCCTTCATGGATGCATCTGCAGTCATAACAAATGGGTTGTCCTGTCGTCAGGCAGCCCTTCGGTCGGCCGGATTCCAAAGTCTGGGTCCGGCTTCGGCTGATGTCGCACTTCACCCGACGTCATCTCTGCTGGTCTTCGGGTATAAAGGCATCAGCCGACGCCATTTTCCTCAGTCTTTCTTGCCGCGTGGCGCCCGAAGCAGAAGCTGTTTGCAAGTGCCGGTCGGTCAGATCCAGAGATTACTACTACCGAATACTACTTCAAGACTTCTAAAAAGCTAAGTACCCCGTTGGGGACTCTTTCTTGCCTCAGCCGATGTCAGAAAAAGTCAATAACTGTTTAACTTGTGGGAAACAAATACCTCATAAAGATTTCCACTCTTACTGTCTGCCTTGCTTAGGCCCAGACCACGACGTAGCAGCCTGTTCGCCCTGTGCTTCCTTCAACCGACGAACGCTTAGGCGTCGGTCGGAGTTTGCTGAACAGTTTTTCGGCTCAGATTTTGCGTACATTATGCCGCCGGATCCTCCGACTACCCAAATTGTTAAAAACGCAAAGAAAAAGACCGACACTCGCGGTCCGCGGTTTCGCCCGAAACCACGGTTACGCAAGCCGCGAGTGTCTGCGGTTTCGGCGAAACCGAGAAAACTGGTCAATCTTCAGCCGAATCCATGACTACTACTGAGGCTCCTGCTACCTTACCTGAATCGGCCTCAGAAATTTTGCCTACAACTGTGGTTCCTAGTGATTTATCAGACACCATCCCTTTGGATGTTTCTACCCCAGCACGTGGTGCTGCTAGGCCTCCTGCAGCCATGTCTATTAAGGCCTTTGCCAGGGCTAAAGCAGCCAAATCTGCTAAATCAGTGCCTGTTAAGCCCCCTCACACAGGCCCACTTCTAGTTCACAAATGCTTACTCTGGCAGAAGATTTAATATCCTTAATTAGGGATCCCAATCTCACCCAGACAGGGCCTCTCAGCCCCAGAAAAGAGACCTAGAGCAGAGCCCCCGAGCCAGTGTCCTCTGATGATTCTATGGATGACTCAGACATTACAGACCAGCCAGAGGCTCCTTTTTCTACTTATGAAGATTCCGATGCTGAAGAATCCATTCCAGCTGCCTCTCCACCAGAGGAATTTTCCTTTGGGGAAACCTTACATGCCATGAGAGAACAATTCCAATGGCAGGGACAAGATTTCTCAGATTCAAGAAAAAGGCTTAGGACTTTTCTGCACTTACCACAACATAGGCCCTTAGCTATACCTCCTGTACTGCCTGTTGTGGATGATGCATTTAATGATGTCTGCACTGCTCCTGATTCTTTACCTCCAGCCCCTGCCAAACCAGATAGATTTTACAGGGTGCCAGACACTCATCACCACCTATACAAGGCCCCACTTGCAGACCCGAAACTATATCCCAGGGGCCTAAGGCAGTAGCCTCGACCACAGCAAAACCCTATTCCTTCTGAAAGGGAATCCAGGTCCTTAGAGAGATGGGGGAAAAAAGTTTACACCTCTGCTACTCTCTCAGCTAGAGCTTTAAACTGTCAGTTTCACATGATCCAATACCAAGAGTATATGCTTGATCAGTTAACTAAAAAACTGTCCTCTGATGAATCTTTAGATAAGAAATATGTATTAGAAATGGTGAATAACATCCAACAGGTTAGTAACCATTCCTTAAAATGTGGCTATGATGCACTGGAGGCTTCATTTAGATCAGCCATGACTGGCACAGTGATAAGAAGGCATGCATGGTTGAAAGAACAGGTCTTACCGGATCATGTTAAAGCAAAGCTATTAGATGCTCCTATGGATAAGGCCAGTCTATTTGGTACACCTGCCCAGCAGGTAATGAAGAAAATGGAAGAAAAGGCAAAATCTGTACAAACAGTTAAAGATTTCTTACAGGTTCAGCCCCAAGGTTTAGCAGGAACTGGCCTGCCAAAAATTGGTCCTTTCCTGACTCCACAAGATCCCAAAGGGGCAGGAATAGACGCTCTAGAGGCAGAAATCAATCCAGAGGAGGTGCCTACAGAGGACGACAGTGGCAAGGCAATAACCGAGGCACAGACACAACCACTGCCACTGCAACAGGACAATCACAGTGACTTGGCTCTGACTCCGCCTACCAGGGAGCAAATAGCAGCACCATTAGGCGGAAAGTTAGCCTTATTTTCGAAAAATTGGCACTATATCACAAAAGACAAGTGGATTTTGCAAACCATAGACCAAGGCTACGGTTCCACTTCCACACCTTACCAGTAAAAGAGGAATGCCAAACCTGCCTCCAAATCAAAAATAGAAGCTCTGCAGCAGATAGCGGAATTAACAAAGATGAGAGCTGTGGAAAGAGTACCAATAACAGAACAGGGCAAAGGATTCTACTCCAGACTCTTCCTAGTGCCAAGAAAAGAGAAAAGTTGGAGACCTATTCTCGACCTGTCCATCTTAAACACATACATCATTGTCCCAAAATTCAAAATGCTGACCCTACAGCAACTTCTTCCCATGCTGGGCAAGGAGTGTTGGCTGGTAACTCTAGATCTCAAGGAGGCATACCTGCACGTCCCCATTCGACCAAATTGCAGAAGATACCTCAGATTTCTTGCAGGATCAGAGCATTATCAATTCTCAGCATTGCCCTTTGGCTTATCTACTGCGCCCAGAGTATTCACAAAATGCCTGGCATCAGTAATCGCTCACTGCAGAGTACAGGGAATCCAAATTTATCCATACCTGGACGACTGCCTGTTACAAGCGGACAACAAAAGCAAACTGACAACAGATTTACAAAGGGTCATTTACTTGCTACAAGCCCTGGGATACACAGTCAATTAACAAAAGTCAAGGCTGATACCATCCCAAACAAGAACATTCTTGGGCGTGGAATTGGACACAGTAAAACAAATGGCATTCCTAACTGCAGAAAAACAAAAAGAGCTCCCTCTTTACTTCTTGGTATTAACAAAGCAGAACAAACTAACAGCAAGAAAAGTTCTGCAGGCCTTGGGCTTCATGGCATCATGCATAATCTTGGTCCCACATGCCAGACTGCATATGAGAAAGCTACAGTGGTACCTAAAGAATTTATGGTCTCAGCACAGGCACAGCTTAGAAACAGAAATACCACTAATCCCATGCCTAAAACAGGAGTTCCTATGGTGGGCTCAAGCATGCCAGTCAAACCCAGGCTTACCCTTCCACAACTTTCGAGCAAGCCAAACCATCACAACGGACGCCTCAGACCTAGGATGGGGGGTGCACATGCTGGACAAATGCATACAAGGATTGTGGACTCAGGACCAGCTGCACCTGCACATAAACCAAAAAGAAATGCTGGCAGTAAAACTGGCAATCCAAAAATTCAGACCATTCCTCAAAGAAGGCCATTTGATGATAAGGACAGACAACACCACAGTCATGTGGTACATCAACAAACAGGGAGGCACTCATTCATAACCCCCTATGCAGAATGACTTTGGACCTTTGGAATCTGGCTCTCAGCTACAACATCCAGTTACAGGCAATATTTGTGCCGGGAAAAGAGAACACCCTAGCAAACATGTTAAGCAGAACCACCTCGGATGCTCACGAATGGATGCTACACCCGGACATCTTCAAGACCATCACAAAGAAATGGGGAATGCCACAAATAGATCTATTCGCTTCCCCACACAATCACCAGCTCAAAAAATTCTGCACAAGGACATTCCACCCACTTGCATGGAAGGTGGACTCTCTATCCTTCAGCTGGAAAGGCCTGACAGCATATGCATTTCCACCTCTTCCCTTGATGCACAAGGTACTACTGAAAATCAAAGAGGAACGTCCAAGGATAATCCTGATAGCTCCGAACTGGCCAAGACAACACTGGTACCCATTGCTGAGGAGCATGTCTCGGGAGAAAATGTGGTCAATACCCCTGATGCCTTTGATGTTAACTCAGAACAACTACAACATCATGCATCCAAACCTAAAACCTTGCAACTGACTGCCTGGAACATCACATAGCAGCAACTAACCCAGACCTTTCCCAAAGGGTTAAAGACATTATCCTTGAAGCCCGCAGACCTTCAACAAGAAGGAACTATGCAGGAAAATGGAAAAGGTTTGTCATTTGGAGTACTGAAAGAGGAAAAGATGTGTCGAACATAGATATTGCTAACATTCTGGAGTACTTGGCAGAGCTTCTACATACAGGCCTGTCCTATTCCTCCATCAAGATACATGCATCAGCTATTTCAGCAGAATACAGCTTTGATCCACCTGTCTTTTCACATCCTCTACTCAGGCAGTTCCTCAGAGGGATCAAGAATGTAAAACCTCCTAGGAAACCACCATTACCAGCATGGGACTTGAACTTTGTGCTAGAAAAGTTGACACTCCCTCCGTTTGAACCAGCAGCAACAGCAGATCTACAACACCTGTCATGGAAAACTGCTTTCCTACTGGCAATTACCTCAGCAAGGAGGGTTTCGAACTACAGGCCTTAATGGCAGTGCAACCCTTCCTAATCTTCCATCAAGATAGGGTGTCCATGAGAACTAATCCTACATTTATGCCTAAGGTGGTATCCAGAGTGTCTTTAAACCAGGCAATCCACCTACCTACCTTCTTTCCCAATCCACAAAACAGAGGGGAAAGAATGCTGCATACCTTGGATGTACATAGACAGTTACGCTACTACCTGGACAGAACCAAAAGTAACAGAAAAACTGACCAGCTCTTTGTAGCCTATGCAACAGGAAGGGAAGGAAAAGCAATTTCCAAACAGACAATCTCCAAATGGATAGGAAATTGCATAAGATTCTGTTACTCCTACCATGGAAAACCAATTCCACAGAACATAAGACCTTATTCTACAAGGGCTACAGCCACTACCACAGCTTTCTTACAAGGAGTGGCAACCAAGGACATTATTGAGGCGGCTACTTGGACCTCCGTGCATACATTTGCCAAGCATTATAATTTACCTCTATACTCTAGATCCCGAGCAGGGTTTGCCACTGCTGTACTGCAAGGGATCCTAACTACACCATAATTTTTCTTCCTCCTCCCCTAGTTTGGCTATGGTATTCTACCCATTTGTTATGACTGCAGATGCATCCATGAAGGACATAGTACAGTTTTGTACCTACTATAAATGTAGATGTCCGAACTGGATAGCATCTGCAGTCAGGATTACCCTCCCTCCTTCCCCTCTGTGGTACTCCTAGGGTATTTACCCTCCTAATAGCTAGCTGGGGGGGGGGTCTCTTATGGTGTATTTGTTTGTATATATGTACATACATGCTTATTTTTTGTGTTTGTCTTCTACTTTTTTGGAAACATTGGCATTTATCCAAAATTTAGCCTTCCAAGAGGGCAACTGGCATCTGGGGCAAGGAACACTGAGGAAAATGGCGTCGGCTGATGACGTCGGGTGAAGTGCGACATCAGCCGAAGCCGGACCCAGACTTTGGAATCCGGCCGACCGAAGGGCTGCCTGACGACAGGACAACCCATTTGTTATGACTGCAGATGCTATCCAGTTCGGACATCTACATTTATGGTAGGTACAAAACTGTACTTTTTTCAGCCGTTCCTTCATCAATGCCTCAGCACTCGGCATCTCAGGTCAATGTCATCCTCAGAGCTAATCTCAGTTACAGCAGGAAGGCTTCCTGAGTCAGTTGACTAGGAGTGCTTCCTTGGCTCCAGTCAGTGTTGGCTTTCGAAGTTGTGTAAGGGGCTTTGACTGGAACAAGAAGGTAGGTGCATGCACCGAGTTCGGATCTGTCCCAACATTTAGTAGAACCTGTTATTTATGCCTCTCATTCAGATTGACAGGGACATTCAGAAGCCATAGGATTTGAGACTGCTCAACACTTGAGTTCCCAGTCTAATTCTGACCTGTCTTTTCCAGAACCTCAGAGACATATTCCAAGGAAACAAATATGCAAACAGAAGCACATAGACCCCTCTCCTAAGTCAGTCACTGAAGACGTGGATTTGGGGAAGGGAGAAGGATCTCCCAGGTACCTCCTGGTAGGCATCATATTTGATGATATCCTGGAATTGATGAAACGGAGGGGGGATGTTCCACTGAAACTCCTTCTGTAAATGAATCTATGTTTCTTAAAGCTTTTGGGTCTGGCTCATCTGCATTCTGAGTGGTTCCCCCTCCAGATGCCCTCATAGATCTCATGGCACATAGGATATGGAAGGAGAATGATATTACAGAGCCAATCCCTAAAAATTCTGACAGAGTTTTAACAGCCCCAAAAGATAGGAAGCATTGGTCAAAAGGACACCCAGTTGATACCATGGTAGTAATGGCATCCACAAAGAAGGAACTGTCTGAAGAGTGTTCTTTTGTCCATCCCCCTAACAGACAGAGAAAGTCAAGGGCATTGGACAAATTAGGGAAATGGGCTTATGCTTCAGTAACCTTTGCTGTCAGACAGCTGAACTACAGTAGGGAGTCGATTATCCAAACTAATTGAGACCTAAGGTAGTTTGGATAATTAGACTGTTTGGATAATCAAACATCTAATTGAAAGTCATATCCACAGGTGGTGCAAAGGTCTAAGTTTCACTTTTTTTGCCAGAAAGCAAGCCCGCTGTTGTAGTATTAAGAGAAGGGTTTCATATTATATTTCATACAATTGTTTTATGCAGCCATTAAGCTGCCCAAATAAGGACTGCCCTGTTCTAACATGTTCAGGTGACAACCCTACTCAATCTGATGGCAAGAACTCACCATAAAGACAGAAAGGGCTAAACTGGCTGCAGAAAGGTAACAAAAAAGACCCCCAAAAGGCACACCACACAACAGTCAAAAAGAATAAAAAATAAAAAGGACTTCACTGATAGCACTGTGGACAAAAAGGCCACACAAAAATAACTAGACTTTGTGTTAAAGTGATGACAAAGATATGGTTGCAAACAACATGGGGGAGTATCTGCTCTGCATTATTTCAGCAAGTTACATAATCTATTCTTAATTAACAAGCTAAGCTGAGCATTGTATAAAAAACACAGACTATCAAATTAAAACTACCAACCCTAAGCCATAATGGGGTTCAAAAATATGCATTGTGATCCATTATCAAAAACCATAAGTTTTTATACCTACATTGCATGGAATGACAGTTTAAACTCTCCACTCAAAATTTAACTTGTGTCAAAGTCAAGGTCTCTAGGAAATGATGCAACCACACCCTTAGTGTGTACTACAGAGGAACAAGGTGACCCGACAAAAGTTGAACCCTGTTTTAAAACCTCATGTTCGATAACACTTACTGTACCTTATGAACCAAGCACTGCAATGCCTGTTCTGCGGAAACGTCCAGTAAAAGTTCAGCATGTGGTCACATGCAGCACACCCCAAAAAGACTTCAAAGGAAGGCAAGACACCCACAACCAACTCTAGTATATATATTCATTAATTTTACTTGGCTATCCAGAAGCTAAGACACAAAATAATGCTACAGATTTATTCACCATCAACTGTTAATACAGAAAGAAAATTATATGCAACAAAATAAGCATTACTAAGACACATTCAAAGATTTCACCACACCCCATCAACAGTATAAAACACGAAGTATAGAACATCTTTTTTCTAAAAGAAAAAAACAAATAGTGGATATGGGGTGCCAATTAGAAACTCTATAAATCTAATGGCTTTAACTCTTTAACTTACAAATATAAAAAGGGTAAACTGCTATTCTTAAGTCATCATTTCCAGTCAGCAGTACACCAAACAGTTTTTTGTTTTAATTAGAAATAATTAAATAATTTATGCACATATATCGTCTTAGTGCTGTAGCACCAGAAGAAGAGACAATGTAAACTTTGATCACCATAATGTTGCTGCTGTGCAACCCAGCAATGTAAGTATTGCAACTGATAAAACAGAAAAGGGGAGCAAGAAAGGAAAGGCCCACAAAACTTTGACCAAACAGCACATGATTTACAATAAAATAATATATTTAAGTGTATGACCCTACAAAGTTTCCACTAACTTAGCTGGGATGCTTCATCGTTTGGGTGACCATTAACCTGAACATTCTGATTAGCTATTAAGCAACAGAAAAATCCAGACTACAGCAGTGAACATTAAATTCTGCACAGTAAGAAAGATGCATATACAGATGCAACTCTTGTGAAGGATGCATTCGGATAACTGACATTTTGGATAATTGACATTCGGATAATCGACGCTCTATTGTACCTTGCACATTTGACAAGTTTTCAGAGGGACTTGATGAAGGAGATTTCCAAGTCTTTCTTGAGTAACTTGCCTTCAGATGTCCAAAAAATAGTGGATACCCAAATGTCTACTGCAGTCTACCTCATATGCCTGCTATCCAAAGCAGCAGACGGCTCAGCAAGACCAGCTGTTATAGACATAATCATGCATTGCCATGCCTGGCTCCAGCTATGCAATTTCACATAAAGCTTAAAGGCGTCTTTAATTAATGCCCCTTTTTGATGGTTCTACTCTGTTTTGACCCAAAGTTAAACAGACTATCACTAAGAGTGAATAAGATGGTAAGGGAGGATGAATGGATGTGCTCTATAGCTCTTCAACTTTCCTACTACCATATAAAGATTCAAAGGTACTCCAGGAGATTTCTCCATTTATGGGCGGGATCCAGTCATTACCAATACAGACAACTGCCATTTGGTCTTAAGACAGCCACCTCCCACCCCCCACCCCGCCGGTATTCACCAAGATTATAGCAGTGGTAGCAACTCATCTACAACTTCAGGGGATCCCAGTCTTCCCATATGTAGACGATTGAGTATATTTGTTTTTATATATTTTTAAACCTTTTTTCTAGATAGGGTGGATAGTTCCATGAGGTACTTTAATGGTTTAATTAATGTAATTCAAATGGATTGTTTATTGGATGTTTAACATCACATGTTGCATCGGATTTTACTTTATTAAGGCTTCTTGTATTAGGTTGTTTTATCTGAAGAAATCTTGTAATCTCAGGACAAAAGCACTAATCTATGTATGATTAAAGGTATTGACTCTTCTTGTGTGTGGACATCACTTTTGTTTTTATTTTGGTTACTGGTATTTTTGGGTTTTATTACTGCTTTTTCTTGTGGTTCAGTTAGGGGATTGCAATTAGCGAGTTATGCAAAAATACGTTTGCCCCCACACAGCTGACAGAATTTGTAAGATGTTACATAAACGCAGTTTGACAAATTGCCAAACTCCCAGTTGCAAGAGTGCTGTCATTAAAACTGGTAGCTTCTCAGGTAATTCCACATCCCCAGCCAAAGGCAAAATTGATTCCTTCTTTATTAGGTCTGATGGACTCATATGTTTAGTTCTACTGGCGAGATATCACATGAGTGTATTACAGTGGACTCTCTCATTCCAGTGCTTACAGAGCTTTCATCCACTCCATACCAGAATTTGTCTCATGCAAGTATGTGAAAATCATATAAGGTGGTTGATAACCTTTCCATCAGTTATTGAGGGGGGATACTGTTTTCTCCACAGACACCCCACACCACAGTAACCACAGATGGTTCCCTTCTAGGGTGGAAGGGGATTTTAAGATATGGTTCAAGATACTTGGTCACTTACAGATACCCAACTTCACATCAGTATCTTGGAGATGAGAATGGTCCTCCTAGCATTGCAGCCTTTCCAGAACCATCTACCTAAGGGTGTGATATCCATCCAAATAGACAACATGTCAGTGGTATGGTACATCAACAAACAGGGGAGAACAGAGTTCACATGAGTCTGCCAATAGGCAATATCTTCCCATTGCTTTCTGGTAGCAATGCACATTCTTGGGACATTGAATGTACAAGCGAACAAATTGAGTAGGTCAAGCCTATTGTTTCTTGAGTAGTCTCTCAACAGAAATTTTCAGCTGCTGGAGCCAAATTTGCTGTGACCTCTTTGATTCTTACCTTAACAACGGCAGCCATTAATTCACTCTCATCCCTCCACAGGGCAGTCACTGAAAGAAACTCTAGTCTGCTTTTGGGTCCCAGGTCTCCTCTGTGCATTTCCATCTATACCTCTCCTGACAAAATTCATACAGAAAGCCACAAGGTGCAAGACCAAGGTGATCCTCATTGCCCCATTCTGTCCCAGGCATGTTTGGTTCCCCTTCCTTTGGTCTTATTTACTACACTCACCCTGGGCCCTGGATTCCACTCCAGATCTTCTGAGTCACCCATCCAGGCTGCCTCTACTTGACCTATAAGCCTTAAAGCTAACTGCATGGTTTCTGCAGTTGTAACATTAACTAAAGAGTGAGGCTGTCTTCTCCAGTAGTCCACATAATTTCATTTTCTCAAAAGCAATAAAAAAAAAACTTACAAAAGTAAGTGGTGAAGATTTTCTATTTGGAACTTATCAATCAAAAGGAATGGACAACTTTTCTGCCCCCCCCCTTCAATCAAAATTGAAATTTCTTTCTGAACTTTTTCACCAACGATCCAGTTTTTCTACCATTAAAATTCAAATGGCTACCATTTCATATTTTCATATAAGGCCAAAATGACACTTCCATTACTTCTCTTAGAATGTCTGAAGCTTTTTGAAAGGGAGTTGTTTTGCTGAGGCCTCTAGTTTGTGACCCAGTTCATCCATGTGATATCACAATCTTCAGTCATTGACTCAGAAATTCTTTGAGCCAGTAGCATCAGCTGACCTTGATTACCTTTCTTAGAAAACAATTTTCCTAATTGCCATTACATCCACTAAATTAATTTATAAATTGCAAGTGCTCTCATTTAAACCACCTTTTTCATTTTCCATAAAGACAGAGTGTCATTGAGAACAAATCCTTTCTTCTAAAGATGTCATCTGAAGCAAATTTGAAGCAATCCACTGATTTTCCTGACTTTTTTCCCAAATTCTCTAATAAAGGTGAACATATGCTTCATACCTTATATGTTGACAGACAGATAAGATTCAACTTATATCATACCAAAGATATAAGAAAATTAGATCAACTAATTGTCTCCTTTTCCAAAGAAACATATGAAAATTGTAATGTAAAACATAACAAAAAGACATCATCCATGAAACGAAAATATTATTATTCTCGTTTCATGGTTGATGTCTTTTTGTTATGGACAAGGACATTTGTAGCTTTAAGAGATTTTGTTTTGTACTTAGAATCTACTACTTGCTTTTTACATTTTACATTACAATTTTCATATACTGAGATTGACTTTTTAGATGTGAAATTAGAATCTAAGTCTTTTAACAAAATTTGTACATCCGTTTATAGGAAATCTTGTTGGAGAAACAGTTTATTAGTCAAAGATAGCATGCATCCAAGGTTTGTTTTTAATAATATTATTATGGGTCAGACCTTTAGGATGTCAAGATTATGTACAGAAGATGAGCAATTTCAATCTGAGGTGCATGCCTTTACCTCCCACTTAGTATCTAGAGGATACCAGCCTAGTGAAGTGGACAAGGTTGTTATAGAGAGTACAAAATATAGAACAACTAGAGCAGCCCCTTGGTTTTCTAGACATGGTATACATAATACATATCAATGTAATAATAGAATGGAGAAGAAAAATCTTAGTCTACATATAAGATATAGTAGTGAAATCAATGTTGTATGTAATATCATACATAATAAGTGGAGAATTTTATTGACTGATGGTGATATAGGGGGGTTGGTTGGTGAAGCTCCAAGTTTTACATTTAAACGTAATAAGAATCTGAAACTGATTCTTTGCACTAATAATAACAGGATGAAGAAAGCTAATATTTCTCATAGGATTGGTATATATCCGTGTATGAATTGTAAAGCATGCAGTCATATTTCTAGTACTAATGTGTTTGTTCATCCACTCAGTCATAAACAATATTGTTCATAGGTTCATAGGTGTGTACTAGGCCAACAGCCCTGGAGCCTTTACAAGCCTAGCCCATAGACGTGCCCTGGCATCATGCCGCCATTAGTTCCTGGTGCCTCTATCAAGAAGAGCCACTGGTGTGATTCCCGGGGTGAACTTTCTATTTCCCATCCACTTATCAAGATTTCTCTTGAAAAGGGCCAGTGAGGTGCTCTGTTTGACATGTATGGGAAGTCTAATCCAGAGCATGGGCAGTGTCTGGGTTATGAACCTGTCCCTCCAGCATGTTCTGTTGACTGTGGTAATGAGGTTGAGGTCCCTGGAGCATGTGGTGTGGAGGGATTGGGATTTATTTAGGTGTAACATTTCTAACAGGGCTGGGTCAGACATGGCTTTGTAAGTCAAGCAGAGATCACCTCTTAATAGATGATAAGAAATAGAGAAAAGCTGGAGTTTTTTGAGTCTGTCCATATAGGGCATGTGTTTAAGGCCTAAGATACTCTTCGTAAGGTACTTTTGTGGCCTTTCCAGCTGTTGCAGGGGTTTAGTGAGGTACATGCCAAATGGGGCATTATACTCAATGATTGGTCTAATGAGGGAAGAGTAGAGAGAGATGATGACCTCTTTCTTCCTGGATGCAAAACCCTTGGTAATGAGATGTGCCACATAGAAGGACTTTCTGACCACAGTGGCAATGCGGTGGTCAAAGGAGAGGTTGCTGTCAGCCTGTGTCCCCACATCTTATATAATGCCTTCAGTATTCAGTGAGCTCCCATCGATGTGGTAATTAGTGGGAACTGAGTTTTTCCCAAAGGGAATGATGAAGCATTTTTTGGCATTAAGCTTAAGGCCATGGTTTCGATACCAGTCGTTGGTCTCAGTGAGGCCTTTCTGTAGGATGTCTACATCACTTGGGGAGTTAATAATGGCTCCCAGCTTGCAATCTTCAGCAAACCTGGTCAGTCAGAGTCCCTCCGTGTTGGTCTGGACTTCTGAGAAGTAAATGCCAAATAGGAGACGACCCAGGACCGATCCCTGTGGGACTCCATTTGTGACTGGTCGGCAGTCTGACTTGGAGTCTGCTACTTTCACACTGTGTGTTCTCTCTGTGAGTCAATTTGCAACCCACCTAGTGATATAGGGGTTGATGCCTAGCATGGTGAGTCTATCAATAATTCCTAGTGGGGAATGGTATGAAAGCCTTGGCCAGATCGAGGTAGGCTGTATGAACTGCCTTGCCCTCATCCACAGCTATGGTGACTGACCTAAAGACGTCAACCAGGTTGAGTAGGCATGATCTACCCTTCACAAAACTAAATTGAATGGGATCCAGCATTTGGAGATTCCCTATATCCTTGTTAATTAGGTCCATAATGATGCGCTCCATAGCCTTACATATCAGACTTGTCAGGCTAATGGGGCAATAATTCCCAGGGTTTGTAATCACTTCGCCTTTATGAAGAGGGATGACTGTAGCAGTGTGCCATTCTGTAGGGACAAAGCCTGATGTGAGGCTGTGATTGAACAGGGCACACAGGTGTGGTGCCAGTTCTCTTTGTAGTTCTTGTAATACACAGCCAGGGATATTGTCAGGTCCCATGGAAGCTGAATTCTTGGCCTTGGACAATGCAGCTTTAACCTGTGCTGCAGTAATGCTGGGTGCCTGACATTCTCCCAGAATTGTGATTGGTCCTTTGGGGGGGAGGGTAAAGGTGGCACAAAATCTGTTGGCCAGTACGGTGGCAATATCTGTTGGCTCAGTATAGGAGGTACCTTTGTGCAGTAACTCAGAGCAAGTCTGGGTATTGCCATGGAGATTCTTGATATAACTGTAGAAGGCTTTGTGGTTGTTTTTAGTGTCTGCCACAATTCTGCATGATTATTCACACAAAATTTGTCTAAGTTATATGCTAATTGTCACACTGATAATGTTATATATTTAGCTAGATGTATGTCATGCACCTCATTTTATGTAGGTGAAACTAACTGTAAGTTGAAACAAAGGATTTTGAGGCATCTTTCTGCCATACATTTAAAAGAAGGACGTAATGCCCTATACCAACATATTAATAAGCATCTGGGACATTCTTTCATTTTTATGGCCTTACAAGTTATTAACTCCAACCCTAGAGGAGGGGATCTTATTGATTATACTGAATCTTGTGAAGTACAGTGGATTATAGAGCTTAGGACAGATAGGAGAGCTGGTTTAAATGGGATTGTACCTTTAAAGCCTATTCTAAAGGGGCATAAACCATTCATTTGATTTCTGAATTTGATTGGATGCAACTTTCTTGAAAAACTGATTGTATTGAAGCAGTTTGTCTTATGAATGGAGTTTTCTCGAAAGCGCTTACCATGTTTTACTGCTGTTTTTTGGATTAAAGAACTTTGTTTTTAGCCTGGTGGTCCATGGAGTTTTTTTGCTGATACCTACATATTATGATTATTCACTGCTGTGGACCTTTAGTGCCTTTCAGCTTATCTGCTTTTATCCAGTTTTCCTAAATGTTGAATTAGACTAAAATAGACAACATTTGCTACAAAAGTTAGGTACTTACCATAATGATAGATCCAGGTTGTCTCATTTTATTTGGTTCAACATTCCTCCCTCCTTCATCCTTTCAAATTGTCATCTATAAATTTCTGGTGCTCAAATAGGCCTTGACCAAGATTTTGTCTTCTTTAGGTTACATCATCCATACTGACTTAGTAAGCTGTTGATTTTATGTTATATGGGTTGTTTTTACTTTTCAAGAATACTTCTATTTAGCAGGAGTCAGCAAACTCAATCTGAGGTATTCACACAAAATTCTTCATGGACAGACTACACAAGAAACACAATTTTACTAAGATTCAGCACTAGGGATCTTCATCAGAACAATTATAAACCTTTAGTTAACACATTATAAAACATTCCTTAACAATGACATGACTTAAAAGTCATGTGACTGAAATACAACTAAATTCTTAACCAATTAAAGAGGAATAAACCAAATTATTTTAACAGATAAGTTAAAAACACCTTACAACATGCCATTAAAATAAGCAATATAAAACTGTTTATAATTTAGCAGATTTTGTCATGAGAATGCTACTAATAGATATAAAATCATTTAATCCTGGAAATTTAGTTGCATTAAATAACACCAGCCAATAATATTCTCTAGCTTCTAAGCTAGTCTACCAATCACCTCTTTTTGAAATCGCACATCTTTTTCTAATATAAAAGACAAAAATTAAAAAAAAAAAACTTGTATTGCTGGGAAGGCCTGCATAATGTATTTATTGTATCTTCCTTCTTGTTAGCATAGACATGTTCATATATTCTTGTACTCTAAGCCTGTTCAATTTTACCTACATAAAATACAGTACAGATTAAGCAGGACACTATATAAGCTACTTACATAGTACCACAATTATACCTCCCTTCACATGTTATTGCCTTTGGAAAGGAGGAAATAACAACAAACCCCATCTAAAATACAACACAGCTGAGAAACATCTACCACATTTACTCATACCTCTCATTATTGTAAGGGAATACAGGGGGGGAGGGTTTGCTGTTTTAAACACAATTTTCTAATATTACTTTAATATTTTTCTCTATTTATAAACGAATACAAATTCTTTACTGACCTTATTAATTAAGTCTGTAGAGCCAAAAACAGTTGCCTGATTTTTGGACGTAGATATTTTGATTTCTTTTATACATTCCCCAAAAGGAAGAACCATAACATTATAATAATTAACACTACTTAGTTGGTTAGCCCCTCCTTTAAACAATATCTTACTAGGACATCTCAACAAGGGGCACACTCAGCATTTCTTTTGTTCTTAATTTCATTCATTCATTACATCTATTAATAAATATTCTGGATATCCCCTCTCTTTAAACATAGCTTTTAGTTTGTCACACCAATGGCCAGTTATACTGATGTGATAGCAAATGACTGCCCTGATATTATCAAGGGCATTCCTTTTTAAAAATAGTTAACAATGAGACTAACAATGAGCAACCACAAATCAGCATTGGTGGTGTGGTTCCAGGGAGCCCTAAGAAATTATGTGCCCATGAGTGGATTAATACGTTACCAGAACTGAGTGAGAACAAAAGGTATAGCAATTTAAAAGAGACCTTGAGAGACAAAATTAGTTATTTTTGAAGAATTATTCATGAAATACAAGAGTCTGCAATTGGACAACTTTTTTTTTTAAATCAGTGTGTTTTAAAGTACAAGTGCCAAAGGGGTTACCGATTTGGAAGTACACTAGTGGTTTAATTCTGGGATTTTTACTTTGTTGTGAAGTGATTGAGTTATTTGATTGGATGGCTATTGAGTTAATGCAAATTTTAATTAGAGGAAAAAAATAAGAAAAGAAAAGTGGCTAAAATCATAGCCGAAATTGAGGAGTTACAAAAGTGGTTATTACAAATGATTTGGCATTTCCTACAGTTAAGCATGATCTTAATCATGCAGTTGCTAAAAGTGAAATTACTTTTAAAATGAAAATTCAAAAACTATAACAAATAATGGAAGCATATGAAAACAAAAAAGTATACCCATCTGGAAGGGTAACAAAAACAATCAGTTAGTTGCTATGGCAACAGCCTCACAGAAAGTGACTTATGATGAGCAATGTAGCCAAACAGGAGTGTATGTGGAGAATGAAGGAGAAGTTTTTTTTAGAACAACATCCATTGCGTCATTTCAGCCATTTAGCCTCCAAATACCAATGGAAAAACAATGAACATTAATCTAGGGATCAAGATTATCATCAATGAAGTTACTATTCAAAAAAAGAGTGCATACAAATAGGGGAACAACAAAAGTACAGGCAACAACAAGAGCCGTTATTGACTGGTGATATTTCAGGTACTGTTACAGATATACAGGGTTAAAAAAAATACAGTTGTAATTGATGAGGCTTTTCTTGGACTTTTAAGGCTATAAATTTATTTCGTTGGGTAAGCCCCATTTAGTAGATGTTATTACTGAATTAAAATTGAATACTAGAAAGATGAATGCGGATTGTTTACATTCTAAAAATGCTGATAAAGATGAGCAGAGTATTTCAACAAAAATAATATTTTAAAAAGCAGTGCTTTTAATCCCCCCTTATTCCTCCTATTTCTATTTCTGAGCATTTGTGTGAACAAGACATTAGACTGATTTTAAGTGGGGAGATATTTTTTTAATTTAACCTATTCTGAAGCTAAGTTATTAGATGATTTATTTGGTGATAGGAGTATTAGAATTATGAAAACAGATTGGTGTATTAGTAATGAATAATTTTAATTATTTTGCAGAAATTATATATTCTGTAAATAATGGTTTATTTTTATGCCAGTTTCTAGCAATGAAATGAATATTGCATTTAATAGAATTGATTATTGTCCGAATTATTTATGTTTACAATATGAGTTATCTAAATAATTATTTGATTATTTTATTGTTAAACATATGATAATTTCATTAATTTTTCGGGATTCCAAAAATTCATAAAGATATTTATAACCCACCACTTAGACCAGCAGTTGCTTCTGGTGATCCAAAGAAAAAAAAACACTTTCCATTTTTTTTAGATCATTAACTATTTGTTTTTTTTTTTTTTAGTAACAAGCCGCACATTGTGAATGATTCATGGAATTTTTTGATGAATATAATCACAATTATATTATGACCACTATAGATGTAAAATATTTATTTTTAGTAATTCCACATGATGAATATATGGTGTGGTATTGTGAATCTTTAATTACAATTAAGGATCTATTAAATATTGATATCAGAATTTTAGTAAAATGTAAGGACATGACGTTGAGAAATAATTTTGCATTTTTTGAGAGAGAATATTATCAGCAAGTCAAAGGTGTGGCTATCGGAGTCTCATCGGCACCAATTTTTGCTAATATTTTTATGTGGTGTGGAAAAATAAATATGTGTTTAGAAGTGATTATTAGAGCAAGATAGCCTTATATTTTAGATACCCGTGTGACATATTTTTATGTGGATTGGTACTGAACACGAATATTACTTATTTTTTGATTATATTAATAGTTCAGTAGACATTTTTAGTTTTACAACTGAAGTAAGGAGAGATTATGCATATTTTAGATATTGAAATTTAAAAAAAAAGTATGAGTAGGTTTGAATCTAATATACTAATACTTTTTCAAACAATTATTTATATTTTACTAGTAAATACTTTTTCAATTATTTATATTTTACTAGTAAACATCCAATGTGGCAAAAAAGAGGTTTAGTTAAAGTGCAAACAGCAAGGTTGTCAAGTACTATTTCACTGGATGATCAATTTAAAATATTATTTGACATATTAAAAGCTATGTTTAAAGAGAGGATATCCAGAATATTTATTAATAGATGTAATGAATGAAGTTAAGGACAAAAGAAAAGCTGAGGGACAAACCAAATAAGTAGTGCTAATTATTATAATGTTATGGCTCTTCCTTTTGAGGAAAGTATAAAAAATCAAAACAGCTGTGCCCCAAAATTGGGCAACTGTTTTTGGCTCATCATGTTTAGTTAATAAGGTCGGTAATGAATCTGTATTTGTTTATAAATGGAAATAAAATATTAAACCAGTATTAGAAAACTATGGCTACAACAGCAAAGAAAAAATCTGAATTCTCCTACAATAATGAGAAGTATGAGTAAATGTGGGTAGATGTTCGCAATGTCATTTTGTTTTTGATGGGATTAATGTTAGTCTTTCCTCCTTTCCAATGGTCATAATATGTGATGAGAGGTATAATTATGGTACTGTGGGGATGGTTTATTTAGTAAGCTGCCTAACCTGTACTGCCTTTTATTTAGGTAAAACTGAATGGGGTCTGAGGACAAGAATAAGTAGTGAAGATAGTAACAGAGTTAAGACAACTGGAACTGGGATCTTTAGAAAATGGTAGGAGCAAATTACATAGGAAAAATGGGAACTGTGGGATCAATACATGCAGAGGAGGAACAAGGTTTTAAAGAAGATAGGGTTTGAATGAGCTATGTAATGGTTGACTAACAATGACTTGCTATCTTAAAAGCAATGCATAATGTTTGCAGCTATTATGCTACAGTTGTGTCACACAGTTTAGAATGTATAATGTTTGCAACTGAAAAAAAAAGAATATATGAGGAAAGGAGATACAATGAATGCATTATGTAGGTATTCCCAGCAATGATAGTCTTTTAATATTTGAAAAAGTGGTGCAATTTGAAAACTGAGGTGATTAGAAGACAAGATTAGAAACTAAAGAATATTATTGGCAGGTATTATTTAATGCAACTAAATTTCCTGGATTAAATGAGTTTCTGTTACTACTGTTCTTGTGACAAAAATCTGCTAAATTTTAAACAGTTTCTAAACAGTTTTACGTTGTTTATTTTAATGATATGTTTTAAAGTGGTTTTAACTTATGTGTTAAAATAATTTTGTTTATTCCCTTTCAGTTGTTTAAGAATGTAATAGTATTTTAGTGACATGATTTCCAAGTCATGTGGCAGTTAAGTAATGTTAATGTTTTAATTAAAGGTCTGTAATTGTTCTGCTGAAGTTCCTTTAGAGTAATGAAAACACTTAGACTGCACAGGAAGCACAGTTTTAATAAGGTTATCTGTGAAGTGTTTTGTATGATTTTTTTTTTTTTTTTTTTTGGGGGGGGTTATCAAATTCGAACTGATGTAAATTATGAAAAAGGAGGGAATTATGGAAGGGGAGGAGTCAAAATCTTGGAGCCAAAGCTCTGAAAGATGGTGCAAAAAAAGATGAACTGGATGAAAATGAAACAACATGGATCTATCATTATGCTAACTTTGTTTCCATTAGCCTGTAGTGGAAACAAGTTAAGTCTAGATTGCAGGTGGTTTGTTGGTGGTTGATCCCACATTATAGATCCTGTAGTTGGTTTCTGTCTTCTGGCAACAGGAGATTTTATTGGAGGAAATGTCAGAGAAGCTGGTCTGCCTTTCCTTTTATGTTTCACAGTTGACTGACCACTAGATTTTACAGTCTCTGCATAACAACATTGTGAGGATTGTCATCCTGTTAGAAAACTGTGTCTTCTGGTTCAATAAAAAAATATTATGAGCCATTCACCAGCTAAATAGGGGCAGGAAACTTCAGTGGAATACCAAATACAAGTTTTTTTCTCCACGTTAGAAATGGAACAAGAAATCTTTTCACTGCATTAAGCATCTCTGTAGTCAGGAGCTATTCTGACTGGTTTCAGATTGGAGCTTAGTTCTCTTGCCTTCCTTAATAGTTTTTCTCTGTCACTGAAATCAAGGCATTTGAAAATGAGATTTCTAGGAAATGTGGGAAGTTGTTTTCTAGACACAATTGTGTGTGTTGTTTCAGTTTTATATGCAGAGTGTGTGTTGTCTCAGTTACAGGCAAAGTGGAAACATCCAACAAAATGCATGACTCCTTTCTGTGAATTTCTAGTGTGTCTGTGCATTCAACCCTTTTAGGCAGCCCCACAAATTCCAAGAGTAATTCTACTGGATCAGTTTTTCTGGATTATCAATTTTGTTTTAAAACATTGAAGTACATGCATTTAATTGTTTAAGCTCTCCCACCTGGTAAGTAACACGCTGATCCTGCATTTCTGTCTGCTGTTGATGCAAGCTTTGTTGTATTCGCTGGAGTTGCAACTCATGATTGGCAGTAGTTTATTTAATATCTTCAATGTATTTTGTTGTAACCTGCATCAAAGTAGTTAAAGCTTCCATTGTGGATTTATTAGCTCTTACATCCTCCATGACCATCTGTTGAGTAGCTGCCACCTTGGATTCCGAACGGCATGGAAATGACACTGTAGGTGTTACTTAAAATTTAGTACAGTTTTCCCTTTTTAATGCAGAAGTATTTATTCAGCACAAAATGTAGCTTTCTAAGCTCCTTGTGGAATGCTCCTATTTGGCACTGTTGCCTCTTGCACCATCTAGTGGTTTCTCCCTTATCGGAACACATTTCTACTGTACACCATCTGCTTTCTATGAGAATTTATTGTTTCGTTTTGTGATGTGGCTAATTTTTGCTTCAGAGCAAACTTCCCTATACAGATAACTATGATGGACTTAAATAATAAAGAGAAAAGATGTAGAAATCCTTTCCCAGTTTCTTCTGAAGAAGAGTTGTTTACCTTTCCATTTATGCACAGTACAGCTTTCTGATCATAAAAAAAATATTCTTCATTCTCCACCAGAAGTAATTACATGTCAGTGAAACCATGAATGCTGTAGGGGAGAATTATAACTGGCTTTGACAGATATTTTGTCTCCAAACAGGAGACTGTTACAGATGGTGAAGGTAACAGATTATGTGATAAGAATTCTTACTTTATTTAAAGCATTTCATAATTTATGAAAAATAATCCATTCTGAATCTCAGTATACTGTTCATGGTTCTGCTGACATGTTATTAAAGTCTAAGAATAATTCTTAATTTTATTTCAGTTAATCATCTAACTCTTCCAGTTAAGCTATTCCTGCTTCCTGCTTAATCTGATCTTCACAGTGCATTCTCTGTGCTACCCAAAATTCTTCATTTTAACAGAAAGGACAAGTTGCTGGTCAAGTGCAGTAAGATTTATGCTTGTAGTGCTTTGGCAATTAGGGCCAAGAATCATCTGACTCATATGTTGTTTTACTTGAACACAACTTTAAAACATAAACAAAGCTGTATACCACAGTCTGAAAGAAAACCAAACAAATAGTGTCTTCTAAACCAAGTCCTGGAAGTAAATCCCATTCCTGTGGTTGGGGAACCAACTTAAAAAAACCTCTGTTAAAAACCTCACCAGTCTAAAAACTCATGGGTTACAGAAACAAAAAAAATAGCAGTGTCCCTGTTGATGTACTATGTTTTCCGAAAGAATATAGTGGTGGAAAGATTATTTGCAGTATCACACAACAGAAAGGTGGTTAAAAATGAAAGTAGGACTCTGAAAACTGCCTCCTATCTGGAGATATCACTTTATTTGTAAATACTACATTGCAGGCAGATTAGCGCTACTCCCACCAGATACTACCTCTTTTGTATCTATGTCATCCTCTTCCCCTGCTAAAAATTCCAGGGAGAAAAAGTAAGATAAGGATAACGGAAAAAGAGAGAAAGAAGGTATGGAAAGAGAAAAGCAAAGTTAAAGAGATGTTGGAGCACAAGTGCTCCTCTACACCCATGGAAGGGCAGCTATATCTGAAGATCCAAGGGTCTTTGTCTCTGGTTTCAGCTCCAAGAGTGCATTTGGTTACCCCTTGGAGCCCATCACCCATTACTTCCACTTTGGGATTAGAGTCATCAAATTCTCCAAAACTTAGCATTCCTAGTCTCTTCCTTACCACAGGTCCTGCTTCTTCCTCCTCGGCAAAACTTCACTCTGCATTTTTATAAATTACACCTGTGCAATTATTGTCAGAGCCATTCTCACCCTGGACCCAAACCTCCCTTTTCAGATCCAGAGTGCAGATCCGGCTACAGTTAAGTCCATTAATCCACTGTCTGTGGCATCTTCAAGGTCTGCCAGATCAGTCAGAAATATTAAGGGTTCAGAACTGAAGAAGTTCACAAGCACTTTCTACAGGTCCAGATGTTCATTAGGATCAGTTCTTCTGCCTTAGCTCTGAGATCAAATGGTCCTTTTCTCTTGGTACCATCCTTGTTTGTTCCTCCTTTGGCCCATCCTTCTGTGCCAGGGTTCACATGTCTTACTGCCCCTTTGTCTTCTCCATGTTGGTGCCAGCAGCTTGGCTGGCTAGCTGTAAGCTTCATCCTTGATGTTCTTGACTCCAGTCCTGTTCATAGGTTCATTGGTGTGTAGTAGACTAACAACCTTTAGGGCCTTTTTAAGTCTAACCATGCATCCCCAATGTCCAACAAGGTCTGGTACCCTTGGTAAGTGTAAGCAGGGACTTGGGAGATAAAACATTTACAAGCAGCGGCTTGGGAGATGAACCTGTCAGAGCCAAGTGCATCTTGGAGCTGAAGCATCTAGGCTCATGCTCCAAGGTTGGGATCAACTCTGAGAGGTTTTTGGAGCCACCCCTTCCCTTGGGTGTTTTCCCCTTAGATAGTTTGGCTCTGATCTCAACATTGGACCAAAAAGGTTTGGCATGGAGCATGAGTTTCTCTCTCGGCTCTGTGGATCCACAGAGGACTATGTCCATTCGTCCTCCTCGGTGTCAGTGTTCGATGTTTTAGAGATGATTCTTTCTTGATTGTAGACTGCAGCTTCAGTTACTAAGTTGGACCCATCTGAGTTCTGTCACTCATCTGGTTTCTTGGGCTCACAACAGCTGACTCAGGGACAGCTAGGGCCATTACGTCTCAAGCCTTCCCATGATACAGGGTCTCTCTCCTCTTCAGTATCTCCCAGGACTTCCCTTCCTGGTAGATTCACATAAAGGAACAGATGCAAAAGGAAGCAACTGAACTTCCCAGATGAGTCGCTCACTGAGGATACTGACCAAAATGAAGGGGAGGGGGGTCCCCAAAATCCCCCCATGAAGATTTCTCCTTTGGTGACTTATTGCATTTGAAGAGACCACAGAAGCTCCCACCCCTGGGAAGTTGGTATTTCTTGAAGCTTTTGGCATGGGGCCATCCACATCCTGGTTGGTGCCCCCTCCAGATGCCTTCATCGACCTAGTAATCCAGAGGGCCTGGTGATAATGTTTGAGTCAATCCCCCCAGAAGAAGCTGGATGTGGATCTGGTGCACCTTCCAAGGATAGACATTCTAGGACTAAGGGTCCATCAGTGGATGCCATTGTGGTTACTGCTACTAACAAGAAGGAGGTCTCCAAGGAGTGCTATACTGTCCACCCCTGAATATGGAGTATTGGATGTTGGACCATCTCTGGATGTGCACCTCTGCATCAGCCACCTTTTTTTTGCATGTGCTGAACTATTTGGCTGATCTGATTAGACTCTGGAGATATTTAGTTATAGAGATGTTGAAGACGTTATTGATATTGCAACTGTAGCAGTCTCAAAAGTCTCTAGAGGCTCAGCTGTCCACAATGCAATCCATTTATAACGTGTCTATGAGGCTTCTTTTGAATGCTGGTGGTGGTATGGCCTGGGAAGCAGACACTGGTATTACGATGCCTCATCATGCATGGATGTGCTTATGTAATTTTGAGGATTGCATTAAGGTATCCTTTCTAAATGCCCCATACTATCATCCTACCCTGTTTGGTCCCAAAGTCAAAGGTACTCTGACATAGACTGAACAGGAAGGGAAGACACTGTATGCCATTAGGATACATTTCTTTACTCAGAAGGAGGGAACATCTGCTATTTGCAATTTGCAGCAGTTCTTCCAGCACACAGTTGGTGATCATGTCCCCCACTATAGCAGGGGGCAACTTCAACAGGGGTTGTCCACAAAACCAGGATTTCTTAGGTCCCTTCTGTGGGAGGCTCTTTCAACTCCCTTAAAAGATTACCCAACCACCACACTGTGAAGGCAGTCAGGGGAGTGCCTGGCTTTCCACCAAGAAGCTTGGGAGTCCATCACTCAGGTGCTTATGTATTGAGGGTCTTATCCAGAGATTATTCAATCCCTTTTCTATGCTCCAAGGGAGCATTGAAAATCTCTTCCTGACAGTTCACCCTATCAGCAAAGGGAAGCAACAATAGAGAAAAAGCTGCTTTACAATCATGTTATCCAAGACGTCTAACTAGACCAAAGAGGATCTGGGGTCTACTCAAGATTCTTTTAGTGACAAAGATTAACAAAGATCTCAGGCACATTCTGGACCACAGTGCTTTGAATTGCTTCATAAAACAGACCAAATTCAGGATGGTCACCTTGCAGTCCATTCTCCCAATGCTGAGGAAGGATGACTAGAAGGGCTTGGTAGGGTGCATGCTATCACATACAAATTGCAAGGCACCCCAGAAGGTTCATGCACTTCCGGTTGGGAGCCAGACATTATCAGTTATGGGCATTGCCCTTTGGGCTCACCACAGACCCCCAGGCATTCATCAAGTGCATGTCAGAGAGGTCACAGCCTGACTCAGGCTGCAGGGGTTCCAGGCCTTTCCTTATCTGGATGACTGGCTCCTCACACAACCACAAAGGCATCTATAATCCAGGTCAGGGACTATTTGCTTCAGCTATGTCTACCCTTGGGCATTGGTGTGAACTATGAAAAATCCAATCTGCAACCGGTATGCAGCCTGGAATTTGCTGGATGCCATCTGGATGCCACAAATCAGATTGCCTCCTTTCAGATTATCATCTCTACAAAATTCAGAAATCCCAGATTGTAAACTAAGTGTATACTGTTGTGTGCAAATTTGTGCATGTTATAGTAGGAGCTATGAGGTAACCATATCTTTCAATCACTAATCATTAAAAATCATAGCATTTGCCTTTGGAAATCTTAGAAGACAGTCCAAAAAAGAGTATTTTCTTACTCTTTAGAATAGATGTTTCTTAGTTACCAGTCCTTATGCAGTTACTGAAAATGAATCCTTATGTAGCCATGAATTAGTTATTTTAAACAGGTCTAACTTTATAAAAATGTCATTAATTCTAGGAGTATGGAGGCTAGATCAGAGGACATAATCCTAGATCTAATCAGTTTTGAGAGCTATGAAGCCAACTAATTGCATAATAATAGTAATGTTATATCAGCACCCATATGCATTCAAGTAATTAGTAAGTTCTGATGGAAGAGGGAAATGCTTGTCATTTCCTGATGGTATCCCTGATGAGAAAATCATAGTAGAAATGAGTTCCTAAAGTAAACCAAGGAAAAAAACATATGTATTTATAGTGAACATCCCAGAACAGGAACTGAAGAAAGTAAACCCCAGAAGACAGGCCAGCTTTCAAAGCTAAAGGGTGCCTTCCACATGCCTCAACTGCCAAGAGCTCAAACACAGCTCCATGCAGGGACAGTCAAAGTGCAAAACCTTCAGAGCCTTTTTGCAACCAAAAAGCTCTCATTCAGCGGACTCATGGAACTCTCCATTGGCTAGTGATTTATCAAGGAAGAGCAGTTAAATCTCCTGTTGAAGAAAATATTCCACTAATTTTATTTTGCTGAGGAAAATTTGTTTTTCTGATTCAAGTATATGGTTTTGTTATTAAATGTACAGTCTTTTGGACTGTCATTACATTTCTATGGGAGTGTATGTGTAAATGCTTATGTGAAAGTTTTGTGAGAAAAATTCTATTATGTATATTTGTGTATTGCTGACAGAATACTGTGCTTGTTGGAGACTAACACTGGTTTACTTATATCCGAACCACTTGTTTACTACTGTAGACTTTAACGACTAGTCTAGGTTCTGCTATATACTTTCAACGTCTCTTTCTCGGTTTACTGATGGAGCAATCCCTGGTCTCCATAGTTTCATCTTCCCCTGTCCAGAAGAATAAAAAACATTGTCAGGGAACCTGTGAGTGTCAGGCCAACTCTTGTTGCACCTAAGCTGCTGGTGTGTGACTTTGCTGTGGCTGCATGTTGTTCCTCAGACTACACCTGTTTCTGCCTTGGTCATCTTGGTCTGGCATATACAATCTTCAAAGACCTGGGATAGCCATGTTCTCTGCTACTGTAGGGATGCCCTTGGTAGGCAAGGGAGAACCACTTCTGTCTGTCTTAAAGGAAGGGGCTGGTGAAGGTTCTTCTCTTAGCTCAGAGAAGGGGATTTGTTGCTGTTTTTATTATGCCAGTGGAGACTCAGTCCTTTTCCAGGGAGTTGCCCAGGAAAGGGAAACATAGTGAGAAAGCTTTCCAGTCTCCTGTTAGGAGTAGAGATGATTTATTGGGATTTGCTAAAGAACTTATTGGTGTTTTTTCCTTGTCTTCCTTAGGCAAGAAAAAGAAAAAAAGGTGTTCATTATATTAATGACTGCTGCAGTTGTCTAATTTTTATGGTTTATATCCTGCCAAGTATATGACAGCCGGTCAGCTTCCAAAAATTCAAGGCACCTTCCATGCACTCAAACTATCAGGCAGCTCAAGCTGAGCTGATTTAAGGAAGATTTGGATGCCAAACCCTTCAGAGCTTTACTGCCACCAAAGATTATGCTCCTCTAGGGCTTTCAAGGATCAATGGTCAGCATGATGCTGTTCCTTTGCTGAGCAGTTAAGTTTCCTTTGGGGAAAAAAATTCCATTTTCTAAATATTGTTTGTGTTTTATCATTTTTCCTCTTCAGGAAAGTTATTTTAAAGCTAGGGTTTTGTGTTTTAACAGACTTTTACAAAGCTGTATCATACTTTTAAACAGGAGCACCCTTTCTTCTGTAAGTTTAAAATGTGTATAAAGTAACTCAAAAACAATTTTTTGTGTGTAGAAATTTATTCATATGTGGTTGGCAAAGTGTTTTAAGTGCTTTTGACTGTTTTTCTGTGAAAAAAGTGACATTTAAAGGCATAATTTTTGCAGGCATTTGATGCTTGACTTTCTCAGGAAAGAGGCAGCATTTTTGGCTTGACCAGGGAGCAAACTACTGGTCGCATGTTTGGTCCTTCTTCCAGCCACTAAAAGAAAAAAATTAAGCAAATAGCGTTTGCCACCATAACAAGCTAGCAATTTGACTCAGTTGCATGTGGGTGACTCTGCTGTGGTCATTTCTTGTATCTCAGACCATTCATCTTTTACCCGGATCACTATGGTCTAGCACCTAAAGCCATTACGGGCCAGGGGTTAGCAATGTCCTCTGTGGCTGCTGGAGTCCTCTCAGTGGGCTAGGAAGAGTCTGTCCTGGAAGAAGGAACAGAGAAGGCTTCCCTGATATGTAAAAATGCTGTGCCCATCCCTGAAGAAGCTGCTGCTGTCATTAGTAACATGGTTGGCCGACATTTTCCTATCAAAACGAAACAAAGTTAAGCATGTAATTACTCATTCTCAAATTTCCTTAGACAGGAGTAGTTTACTGGTCTGGCTCAGGGTTTAATTCAGGATTTCGATCCTTGTAAAGAAGCTTCTGGTAAAAGAACGTGATACCTGTTTTCCTGAAAAGAGAATCTGAACAGGAAGATGAAGGGAAAGATAGAGGGTTTTCTTCTCAGATTTCCGATTCATACTCAGAGGACAGCTCAGTTTCTGATTCCCCCAATGGGGTTTCTGTTTCTGTGAGAGTATTGCTAGGATATGCCAGTGTTTTCAGTGGGAGAACACAGGTTTCCCAGTCCCTCAGAAAATACTATGAGTTTTTACAGAAGGAATTTCCAGAAACTACACCCCATTCTCCTAATTTGTCAGCCTTAGAGGAAGTGTGTGTTACTGCCTGTACTTTTCTTGATAGCCAGCAGCCCCTAAAAAGATAGATATGATGTATAAAGTTCCTTAGTCTTTTAAGTTTTTATAGGGTCTATATCACATCAGCGAACGCTAAAAATAGTGAACGCTGATATATCGAACTTCAAAGTCTGAAGGCTGAAAACAGCGAAGGAACAGATCAGCAAATTTTTTCTCAGGGACCATTCTCCAGGCTTTGCTGTTTTCTCCAATGTGGTGTGATCTCGGAGTTGGTATATTTAAGTTGGGGAGTGTGGGATGCAAAGCCCCCTACTTAATTTTGACTGTATACTCTTTCTTTTCTGATCAGTGAAGTTTTTCCCTGGGAAAAATACATTCCTTTGCTGTTTTTAGCTTTTGGACTTTGAAGTTCGATATATCAGTGTTCGCTATTTTTAGCGTTCGCTGATGTGATATAGACCCATTTTTATATACTGTTTCAAAATGTGACCCAGTAGCTATAGCTTTAGTTGATCACACAGTTGCTAACTGCTTAGTTAATTCCAATCTTACTCTTTCTGATAAGGATGGGAAAATTATTGGAAAAGATGGTAAAAAAATGTATAATTCTGCAATTTTGATTTTTCAGAATTATGAACTGTCAGGCTCATATGCTAAAGTGTGTTCTGACAAATTGTGAAAGTATGAGGACTGCTTTATCTGCAGTTTCTTCTTATGAGGAAAAATCTGCTTTAAATGATTTAGTTTCTTCTGTTGTCACTACTCATTGTTTGCAGTTTGTGTGTACGACTCTGTTGATACATCTTCCAGGACTATATCCACTAGGACTGTTTTGAGGAGGTTTGCATAGCTGCATTCTCAGAACCTCTGAGATGATGTTAAAATGAGATTTTAAATTCCCCTTTGGATAAAGATTTATTTTTTAGCTCGTTTGCTGCAGAGGTGAACAAAAAGTGTGATGAATGGGTTAAGCTGATCCAGAGACTCTCTAAGATTCTTCAGCCCTCCTTTTCCAAATTTTCTAAGGGATTCTGTAACTCCTCATCCATTTTTGGCAAAAAAAAGCAGAATAAACCGTCTCAATAAAATACAGATAAAAGGCATTTAAGAAGAAATGGCAAGGGGGGTTGAAAAAGAAGCCTCAAACCTCCCAAAACAAAGGACAGTCCAACAAGTCTGAGTGACTATTTATTTACTTATTTGTTTTCTGGGGTAGGGCACTGACCTCCATGGACTTTTTACAGACCCAGCCCAGGACCGGTGTTTGGTTAAATGACTTGCTCAGAGTCACACAGTTAGGCAATGGAGGCTGAGGGAATCAAATCTTGCACAACTGTACCACAGGAACTGCTTATTAACAGCTCCTTAATCCTCTAAGCCAACTGTCAGATTTGAGGAGTCATTATTCAAGAGACCCAGTTACCCCCTTCCTCACCCTGTCCCCTTTTTTCTTCCAAATATTCTGACTCTAATTTTTTTTTCCCTTTGGCAACAGACAGTTTCAGACAAATTGATTCTGAAGCTCATTCATCAAGGTTACAGGCTGCAGTGGGAGGAATTCCTCTTTTCCATGGTGTCATTCCTCATCCTCCATATCAGACCCTTTTGATGTGACATTGTCATTTTCATTCATTCCTCAACTGATGGGTTCAGATCCAACACAGCCAGTTCTTCTAGATCTTCTGATCCAAACTCTTAAGCTCCTCCCTTTACCCACAGTGCCCCACCAGCCTAACATAACTCTAATCTCATTTGCCACCATATTGCTACAGATGTGGATCCTCTCCCAAGCTATTGGTGTCTTTTCAAGGTTAAAAAAGTGAGTCCTTTCAAATGTTTATTCTGATAGGCTATCCTCTGAATTACTGTCACCTTCCTCCCTTTATTACAATAAAGTTCTTCTTTGGTCAAGTCTTCTTTCTTCTGTAACTTTTACCAAGACTCTGTATTTTCTTCCAGTAACATTGTTGGTACTTCGGCTTTCTTCTTTTCCAAAAAAAAAGGCATTATAATTTTTCATATTTGTAGTGATTTTCTTTTTGGGCCTTCCCTTTTTAGAACTAACATACAGGAAGGCTGATAGACTAACTGGCTTAAAGAAATTCATCTCCTTTGGGCACAAAATACCTAATTCAGATGCACACAAGGAATGCATCAGTTGTTTGGGCACTGCCATTTAGATGTAGATTTTTCAGTTTGTGCCACCTTCAGATCCAGGGTACTCACAGACAGGCACAACAAACTGGATCTGAAGGGTCTTCTTCCTTCCCCTTCTTCTTTCTCTGTTCCAGCTGGGGCTCAAACCCTGTCAAAAATCCAACAAAAGGAAGCCCGACTTGGCTCCCAAAGACAAGACTCTAGAAAGAGATTTCTGGACCCTACAACATCTTTGGCTCTTTCCTTAGAGCCACCTCCCAAAATGTCAAAAAAGTTGGGTCCGAAGACTACAGATCCCATTGCTCTGAAAACATAATTGTCTCAGATCTGGTCACCTTTTTGTTTGCCAGATGCAATATTTTCTTGACTCCCTTCCCCATTTTTGTGGGAGAGTCCTCACAAGCACTCGAGGTCACCATCCACTAGCTCCTCACTCAGGTCTTCCAGGAATTTGCCTGAGGCTGAAGTGGATAGGATGATGAGGAAATTCCTCAGAGCTCAAATCCAGATGGGGGTGATTCTGGCTGTGGCTCCCATCGGATCTCTAAGTCTGCCTCTGACTAGTCCTCCTTTACTTTTGCCTTCTCCAATCTGGCCTGTTGTTTCAGGCATCTTGGATCTGAAATCCCTGGGGTATCCTCAACAGATCTAAAGATAGTTCATTCTTCAACTCTGGTCACTTCCCTGACCTGTCCATCTCTGAGCCTTTCAGAGCCAGAACACACTCATAAATGAAAAGTCATCAGTGGATTTGGGGGATGAGGATTAACTCTGAAGTTGCTGGAGCCATCCTGCCCCTTGGATCTTTAGCTGTGGACAGCTTGGGTTTGACTCCATCCTCAGGTTTACAGGGTTTCAGGGTTTGGTGGTGCAGGAAATGTCAGCTCTGCTACCTCTGGCTTCAATTTCCCCTAGGCACTGCGCCTTCAAGATTGTGGAGTGGACTTTCTCTTTACCTAGGAAAAAGGGCATCACTACCCCTGTCGGATCATATCACTGTTGTGAGCCTCAGTCTTCTATTACACTGGGACAGCCAGCCTAATCAAGTTCCAGTCAGTCCCTCAGGACTCTCCTGTCAGTTCTGATACCTCACCAGACCATTCCTCTGATGAGGTCCCTTGGAAGAAAATGTGTAAAAGGAGGCACTCGGATTCCTCTCAGGACTCTCTCACTAAATACACCAGTTTTGATGAATGGGAAAGGTCCCCCAGATCATCACCTGAAGACCTCTCTTTTGGAGACATTCTTGAACTCCTAAGGCAAAAAGGTGGTTGGTCTACCAACAACCCATCCAAAGAGGAGTCTGTGTTCTTGGAGGCTTTTGGGTCTGGCCTGGCTATGTGTTGGCTGACCCCTCTCAGCTGATGAACGTATAGACCTCATTTTACTCCAGGCATGGAAGGGGAGAACCAGATCTTACCCACTATGTCAAGAAGTACTGAGAATGTGGCAATGGACAAATGGCCACTTTCTCATAGCAGTGCACATACCGGGGAAAGCTGTGATTGCAGACAAACTAAGCAGGTCCATTGTGATGCTTCACAGGTGGTCTCTCAATGTCAAAGTGGCAAAGACAATTTTCCATCAATGCAGCCAGCCATACTCCAGCCTTTTCGCTTCTCCCCTCAACAGCAAGTGCAGCATATTCTTTGCCCTGACCCCACCAATGGGGGAATCACCAAGAGATGCTCTATTTCACAACTGGCCCTCTGGTCTTCTTTAAGCTTACTCCTCATTACCTCTTATCCCCAAATTTCT
Organism: Protopterus annectens; assembly: GCF_019279795.1. Lineage (NCBI taxonomy): Eukaryota > Metazoa > Chordata > Ceratodontiformes > Protopteridae > Protopterus > Protopterus annectens. The sequence continues at coordinate 315,339,445 of NC_056728.1, forward strand.
ACAGAAAGCATACCGGTTTAGGAGCACAGTGATCCTTATTGCACCTTTTTGGCCTCATTGAATTTGTTTTCCCTTCCTCTGGCCTCATCTTCTACATCCACCCTGGATACTGGATCCCAGTCTCAACCTCCTGTCTAACCCGACAGGTATAACTCATCTGGACATAACAGGCCTCAGACAAACTACATGGTTTCTCCAGTTCCACTGATTGCTAGACAGCCCAGGCTGTCCTCCCAGGTTCATTGTATTTTGTTATCTTCTCAGAAAGCTTCTCCTAGAAAGATTTACAAAAGTAAATGGAAGAGATTTGTGTTCTGGGCCCTTAAGAGGGATCTGGACACCCTTTTCTACCCCTTTACCAGCTGTACTTGACTTTTTAGCTTCAATATTCAATGATGGGACTAGTTGTTGTACTATTAAGGTCCAGTTGACTGCCATTTCAAGCTTCCATCTAGGTAGAAATAATTCTTCCTTAACTTCTTCTGAATTATGCAAATCCTGTCTCAAAGAATTTATTTTACTTAGACCTCCACTGAAGGATCCCACTTCTCCTGGGGATTTAACTATTTTACTTCAAGCTGTGACCCAAGGCCCCTTTGAGCCTTCAACCAGGCCAGACTCTATATTTTGTCTTGGAAAACCATTGTCTTGTCACTGTTACATCAGATAGATGAGTATCTGAACTATATGCTCTATCTTCCAAACATTCTTACCTGGTTTTCCACAAAGTCAGGGTTTCCTTAGAGAAGAGCTTGTCTTTTTTGCCTAAGGTAGCTTCTGAGTCTAATATCAGCCAGGTCAGTAACCTCCTGGTTTTCTTTCGAAATTTATCAAAAAAGGAGAGTACATGTTCCATCCTTTGGATGTACATAGACAATTTTGGTTTTATCTCCATTGAACCAAAGATTTTCAGAAAACTGACCAGTTGTTTGTATCCTTTTCACCTAACAAATTGGGCAAGTCAGTTTCTAAACTTACACTGGCCAAATGGTTAACTGATTGTATCTCCCTTGTCTATAGTAAAATAGGGTTATTCTTGCCTAAGCCTCCTAGAGCTCATTCGATAAGATCTATGGCTGTGTCCTCAGCCTTTTGGGCAATAGCTTCCATATGTTACATTTGTGCAGCTGCAACTTTGTCCGATGCTCATACCTTTATTGCTCATTACAAATTGGATTTGGTTTCTAGGGACAGAGCTGCTTGTGGCTGTGCAGTACTCAAAAATATCATTCCATGAGGACCACCCAAGGCTCATCTAGCTGGGGACTCTGTCCCTTCAATTGAGAAATGAATGAAAATGACAATGTTAGATATAAAGGTTATTTATGCACCATAATGTTACATCTGTGTTGTCCATTTTCATTGTTCCTCAACTTCCTGCCTTCCTAACCCCCTTCCCTTTGCTCCTGGAGAGACCTAAGTGTATAACTTTGGGACTGTTGTTTCTTGTTTGAGCTCCAGCTCTTTTTCCTTATTCTTTTTCTTCTTGAGTTTTCTTAAGGTATTATCCATTGACTCCTATGAACAGCAAACTTGATCTGAGGAATGTTAGGCTGGTGGGGTGTTATGGGTAAAGGGAGGAGCTCCAGAGTTTTCATCTGAAAATCTGGAAGAAGCATCCGAGTCAGATACTAGTCAAATCTGAACTAATCATTTGATGAAGAATGAAAATAGACAACACATATGTAAATTAACTTTTTTCCCTACTGGTTTTTAATCACATGCTGTTCCAAGCAGTGATAGAACCAGTTCCTTCTTCCTAAGTGGGGAAGGGTTTTAATACTAGAATGGTCTTAGTGTCAAAGAAAGAAGATGCTTGGAGACCAGTTCTGGATGTTTCCTTCCTAAATCTGTCTGTGATATTGCCTAAATTCAAAATGATGTCACTTCACAATCTGTTACCTCTTCTTTCTCTTTCAAGTTTCCTCATAACACTAGACTTAAAAGATGTCATCACATCCCTGTCCATCCAGACTTCAGATGTTTCTCAAGGTTTTGTGTGTCTCAATCACATTATCAGTTTTCTGCTTTACCCTTTGGACTATCCACAGCACCACAAGTGTTCACAAAGTGTCTTGCTCTAGTCATAGTTTATTGCAGGTTACAGTGTATCCACATTTTTTTCTACATTTAGATGACTTGATTATCTTTCCAGAGTCTTTTTCAAATTATCAGGAATCTGACTATTGAGTGAGAGATCTGTTACACAAGCTAGGATTCCAGGAGAACATTCAAGTCTTTTTTTACTTCTTCACACAGAATTGTGTTTCTGGTATATTAATTACTCACCCCAGTTCAAAGAGCTTTTCTACCACAGGAAAAAATAGGTCTATATCTAGATCTGTTTGCAAGGTTTTCCAATCAGACTTTAGTTGCTGAGAGGGTATACCTCAGGATTTTGGTTTGCAAGCCCTCTATGAGTCTCAAGATACATCCTGCAATACTCCACATGAGAAAGATACAGTGGTATCTGACGTATCTTTGGTCCTAGCACCAATACATTTTGTCTTTCAAGATCCCCATGTTGGGGATTGTCAGAAGAGAAATCATTTGATACAAAAACAGATATCCTTAGATCAAGGCCTCTCCTTCTTCTGCCCTCTTCCAAAGCAGTCAGTCACCACAGATGCCTCGGACTTTGCCTGGGGACCAGTTTCAGAAAGAATAAAAGTGCAGGGTGTGTGGTGCACCAATGACAGATGCAAGCACATAGATATTTTTATTGCCCTATTCAAGTCACTTAACTCACTAAATCATCTTTGGTTTCATGGATTTCCTCAAGTTGTTACAGACAATAGCACAGTCAAGTGGTACATCAACAAGCAGGGAGAAAGAAGTCATATCCCCTTTTCAGACTTGCCATGTTAGCTTAATATATAGCTTCACAGCACAATCTCACTCTATAGGCATCCTACATTATGTCTGAGCAAAATTTTGTATTAGATAAGCTGAGCAGGACCAGGGCAGACCCTCACAGATGGCAGCTAGATCGGTGGTCTTCCAAGATTCAGTTCATCTCTGGGGAGTTCCTCAAGTAGACATCCTTGCCTCTTCTCTGAAAATTCAACTGGCAAGTTTCTTTTCCAGATATACTCACAAAGAACAGACATGTTTGATGCACTCCTACTTCAGCTGCCTGGATGATAGGATCTTAATTCCTTTTAAGTACCTGTTTATTGATGGCATACAGGAGCTTCTAATGGAGGCAAGAAAATCTTATATTAGCAAATGGAAAAGGTTTTCTAGATGGTGCCAACAACATAGCCAGCACCCATCCAGGACTCATTGTTCTCTGTTTTTACAATATTTGTGTGAGTTACTATTCTATGCCCTTTTTTACTGCCTATCAGGTTCATTTTTTGGCCATTTCAATGCGTCTGGTCAAAATGTTTTTGAAAGGGGTTTTACATAAGAGGCCTCCAAGAAAACCAGTGGCCCCTGTTTGGAATTTTAATTTTGTGTTAGAGAAGATAATTCTTGCTCCATTTGAACAAGCTAACCTGCCTGATTTGAGGATCTTAATATGGAAAACAATTTTAACAATTGCTCTGGCTTCTGCAAGAAGAGTGTCTGGTTTGGTAGCTCTTAAGGTGAGGTGACCCTATCTCATTTTCCAGAGATGGGCTTTATTTGAGAACTAATCCTTTTATGCCTAAAGTGGTATCTGAGTGTACTTTGAGGAGCCAAACTGTCCATCTCCCCATTTTCTTTCCTGAACCTAAAAATGAAAGAGAAAAGATACTATGTACCATGGATGTCCACAGACAGCTCAGGTACTATCTTGACTGAACTAAATCTTTCCGATCTTTGGATCAATTGTTCATTTGTTGTGAAGATAAGAAGAAGGGGCAACCTGTGTCAAAACAGATAGTTTCCAAATGCTTGTCTAAGGCTATTTCCTATTGTTATACTCACCATAACAAAACTATTTCAGGCATGGTCAAGGTCAACTCCACCAGGGCATTGGCTTTATTTATGGCTTTTGGGATTGAGAGTCTAAAATATTCTAGAAGCTGCTACTTGGTCCTCAGTGCATACTTTGACAAAACACTACAAACTTGATTCCTTCCTTAGATGCAGGTCTGAGTTTGCTAGGACCATTCTCCAGGGGCTTCTAGACTCTTCTCCTGCCATCTCCGAAATGTAGTAATCTATGGTAATCTACTCATATAGTTAAGGCTACTGCAGCATTGATCAATATGATGATCACAGTACGGTTGTGTAAGTAAACTTGCCATAACAGTAGCTGTTGGAATTATCACTGCTGCAGTAGCGCAGTAGCCACTTCCTCCATTTCCCTTGTTTTTTTTTTTTGTTTTTTTTTTTGGTGTGTTTCTTTATGCCAGGGTGTGATGTTTATTTTTTTTGTTCCTAGCATTTTCCTTTCAGGGCTTAGCCTCACTCTGTCTGTCTGTTGGCAGGAAAGCTCTGAAGGGCTCGGCATCCAAACTTGTCTTTTAGTCAGCTCAGCTGCAGCTGCCTGACAGTTTGAGCAGACAGAAGATGCCCTGAAGCTTTGGAAACTGGTTGGCTGTTATATCATTTCCAGGCTATAAGCCCCATACCTAAGGCTATTGCAACAGTGATCATTTGAACATCTACTGTTATAAGATTACTTACACAACTGTACTTTCCCTCTCTTTCTGACATGGATGTTCTGTCAGAAGAGCAGGCATTACAGGGGGAGGGTTGTACCTCAAGATTTTTTTACAATCTGAATGTACTGATTTTGATGAAAGTATTGTTTTATATTCCCCCCTTATTCCGTATAACCAAGGCTATCGCAGCAGTGATCATTTAAACATCTACTGTTATGTTACGTTTACTAATATAACTGTACATTCTTTTATGCCTAAAATAGTTTTATTGTTTACTTTAAGCATGCCAGATTATTCATCTTCCAATCCTCTTTCCTGAGTGCAAGAATTAGGAATGAAAAATTCTTCATACTCTGGATGTCCATAGGAAGTTCAGATACTACTTTAGACCTTCAAGAAAGCTAATCATCTGTTTGTCTCATACAAGGGTAAGACAGTGTCAAAGCTGACAATTTCCTGGTGGTTGCCATACTATTGCTTTTTGTTACATTCACCATAATAAGCCATGTCAAAGCAGCGTTAGGGCCCATTCTGCAAGGGCTTTGGCTTCTTTGGTGGTTTTCTGGAAAGAGGTGAACTCTAGAAGTATTCTAGAAGTAGCAACTTGGTCCTCTGTAAACACTTTTACAAAGC